>NC_137136.1:35567083-36004583 GCF_949319135.1 Squalius cephalus
TTTATTTGTCATTACAATAACAAGTTGTGTAACGAAATGCTTAGATCCCACCCCCACCCAACATTGTCATACAATAATATGGTTTTATTGTTGTAAGTATTGTAACTTATGTAAGTGTGAATACATGTCACTTATACTGACAATAATTTTGCCTGTAAGGCGGGAACTTCCAGGTTATAAAACCTCACGAATGTTGATGGGGAGGCCCAGCCTGCTGCCATGCAAATATCGTGGATAGAAATTCCGCTGGACCAGGCCCACGGCGAGGCCATGCCTCTAGTAGAGTGGGCTCTGATACCCAGAGGGCACTGCAGGTGTTTGGAGGCATAAGCTGCTGCAATCGCGTCCACTATCCACCTGGACAGGCTCTGTTTCGAGGCGGCGAGACCCTTGGTGCGTCCGCCGAAGGAAAACAAAGAGCTGCTCTGAACGCCTGAAAGCGGCGGAGCGCGTGATGTAAACTCTCAGCGCCCGGACAGGGCATAGGAGGTTATCACTGTCCCCATTGTCGGATGCTGGCAGAGCCGAAAGGGAAATGACTTGTGCCCTAAAAGGGGTTCCAATTGCTTTGGGGATGTAACCGTGTCTCGGTCTGAGAATGACTTTCGAGTCGTTCGGTCCGAACTCAAGACATGCAGGGCTAACAGATAGCGCGTGCAAATCCCCCACACGTTTAACTGAAGACAGAGCTATCAGAAAAACGGTTTTAAGCGACAGGTACTTTAAATCCACGGATTCAAGCGGTTCAAAGGGAAAAGCCTTCAGGGCCCCCAGGACCAAGGACAGATCCCAAAAAGGAACCGAGGGGGGCCGCGGGGGTTCATCCGTCTAGCTCCTCTGAGGAAGCAGGATAATGAGCTCATTCCTTCCTATTGCCCGGCCGCGCGTCGTCTCCACGAACGCTGCAATAGCCGCCACATATACTTTGAGCGTGGAAGGGGACCTGCCCTTTTCCAACAGCTCTTGTAGGAAGGAGAGCACCCGCGGGACCCCGCATGCGCGTGGATCCAAGCTTTTAGTAGCGCACCATTTGGAAAACACCGACCATTTAGACGCGTAGAGCCGTCTCGTAGAGGGGGCTCTAGACTGTGTGATCGTGTTCACGACCCCTTCTGACAGGTCAACGGGTATCCGTTGATCACCCATGCATGCAGAGACCAACGCTCTGGATGGGGATGCCAGATCGATCCACCGGCTTGGGAGAGGAGATCCTTTCTCACCGGGATCGGCCATGGGGATGAGTGCGACAGCCTCACTAGCTCTGGGTACCAAGTTTGGTTCTCCCAGCGCGGGGCTATCAGAAGCACTGAGTGGTGCGTTTCTCTGATCCTCGAAATGACCTGTGGCAACAGGGAGATCGGAGGAAAAGCATACAGCGGGAGGCTGGGCCATGTCTGGGACAGCGCGTCCTCGCTTTTCGAGTAATATTTCGGGCAGTGAGCGTTGTCTTTCGACGCAAAGAGGTCGATCTCCGCTCTGCCGAATAGGCGCCAGAGAAACTGGACTGTCTGGGGGTGCAGGGACCATTCTCCCGGGGGAATGTTGTCCCTGGACAGTCTGTCTGGACCGACATTCAGGTGACCCGGCACGTGCGCGGCTCTCAGCGAGCGCAGCGAGCGGTAAGCCCACACGAGAAGGCGTTCTGTCAGCTTGCACAGATTCCTGGATCTGACACCGCCCTGTCGGTTCACATAGGATACCACGGACATGTTGTCCGAGCGGACTAGCACATGGTGATCCTGTATGAATGGGAGGAAGCGCTTGAGCGCGTTCTCGACCGCTATCATCTCCAAACAGTTTATGTGGAGGCATTTTTCCTGGTCTGACCACAGGCCAAAAACCGGTTTGCCCTCGAAAAGAGCGCCCCAACCTGAGGTGGAAGCGTCCGTCGAGATAACTTTGCGGTGTGAGATAGCCCCCATTGTCACTCCCCGCTGGTACCAGTCGGCCGCTAACCAGGGCTTCAGTGCTGAAACGCAGCTCTGAGTCACTCTGATTCGGGTGCCGCCGGAAGCCCATGCTCTGTGAGGCACTCGGGCATTCAGCCAGCGTTGTAGCGGGCGCATTCGTAAGAGACCCAGCTGAAGCACTGCTGCAGCTGAGGCCATACAACCCAGCAACCTCTGAAATGTTTTGAGAGGTGCGGCCAGGCGTCGAATGCAACGCGCGCGCTGTGTCGACAGGCGGGCCGTCATCGCTACAGTGTCCAGATCCAAACCCAGAAAAGAGGTTGATTGACTGGGCACTAGCGAGCTCTTGGTCCAGTTGACCGTAAGCCCCAGGCTTTCTAGGTGGCAGAGAAGCACTGTTCTGTGGTGGATGAGTTCGGCCTCTGACTGTGCTAAAATCAGCCAATCGTCCAGATAGTTTAGAATTCGCACTCCCTGCCCTCTCAGGGGAGCGAGAGCCGTGTCCATGCACTTTGTGAATGTACGGGGTGCTAAAGACAGGCCAAACGGCAGGACGGTGTATTGATATACCTGACCGTCGAAGGCGAATCTCAAGAATGGCCTGTGACGGGGTATTATCTGGATCTGAATGTACGCGTCTTTCAGATCGAGAGAGATGAACCAGTCCCTCGGGCGAATCTGCGCGAGGATCTGCCTGGTTGTGAGCATTTTGAACGGTCTTCTCATAAGAGCTTTGTTCAAATATCTCAGATCCAAAATCGGTCTGAGAGCTCCGTCCTTCTTGGAAACGAGGAAATAACGGCTGTAAAAAGCCTGACTCGCTCATAGAAGGGTGAACCGGTTCTATAGCCCCTTTGCACAGAAGTGTGCTATTTCGATGTGCTACTTCTCCATTCACTCTCGCCTCGGTACGCGCCTGAAAGCGCGGAGGGCGGCGAGCGAACTGCAGAGTATAGCCCATTTTTACTGTGCTTAGCACCCATTCTGATGCGCCTGGAATAGCTTCCCACGCTTTTGCGTGTGCAGCCAGGGGCAGAATGGCCTCCGGGCTCCGATCGCTGCGCATCGCGGGCTCGAGAGCTCGAAACGGAGGGGCGGGCGCGGCGCGTGCGCTCTTGGTGCTTAGATAAGGCGGATCGCACGCAGCGATAGCTGGCCGTTTTACACACAGTGTCCCGGTGGCTTTGGACGGGGAACATAAAGTGTGAGGCGCGACGCGCGATGGCGGCGTCGGGGGCGAAAATGTTCGTTAGTATGTGTGAGCGCTCGAGGGCGGGCACAGGACTTACATTCAAAACATGACCGGTCGTGCGAGGCCGTGTGACAGAGCGGGCAGTGAGTAGGTGTGGGCACGGAGAAGTGGACACGTGACCTACTTTTAACACTAGAGCGGCTTTTGCCTGCTTTATGAGAGTGGGCTCTGTGAGAGACACGGGATGTATAGTGCTTGTGTACAGGGGTGAGCACAGAAACGTGGGCACATTCACTGCACTTGAAACACATACGGCGTCAGCCGTGCAACCAGACATTATGCTCTTTTGAAATTTCTCTGGGTTGCCGTGAGAACGGCGGTTGCGCGCAGGCGAGCGGGTAGATATACCGGCTCGTTGACTGCGAGGTAAACAGCTGCAGTAGCCGTGGCAACGGGGACTGACAGAGCGTGAAGCTTTGACGGTGGTCCAGCTGCAGCGCTGCGGGACTTAACCGTCTTTTCTTCTCTCGTGTTTAGACGCTCATAAATACTCGAGCACCATGAGTAGGTGTGGTGCGAGAGGCGGGTTCGCTTTCTGAAGAAAAACTGGCCGCGAGCTCGGAGAAGCAAGCAGCATAAATTTTTATCTGCCCCGAGAGCTGGGATTGAACACGGGTCTCCCGCGCGAAAGCCTATGATTTTGCCACTGAGCCACAGGGGAAAACACATTAGCCTTTGGTTAGCGCGAGCATATAAAACCTCATGTGTCGCGTCGGCGTTTGTTTGCAGGCGTGCGTGTATTAAAACAGGCTCGTTTACTGCAATAGTAATATTTCCAGCCGCCTGAACTTAAGAGGGGACTGAGAAATGTGTGAGAATTGGCGGTTGTCCAGCCGCAGCGGGACTAACACACTCTCTTCTCTTTTCGCCGGTGAGTGAGGCGCGCGCGCTGAACGTTGCTCGTGACCGTCCGCTCTGTCATCCCTTGTGAACGGCGCAATCTGCGCGGCCCAACAAGGGAGAGAGCGGGCTTGCTTTCTGTATGTAAGAAAAACTGGCCGCGAGCTCGGAGAAGCGAACAGCATAAATTTTATCTGCCGCGAGAGCCGGGATCAAACCCGGGTCTCTAGCGTGAAAGTCTAAGATTCCGCCACTGAGCCACAGGGGAGAATACATTAACTTTCGGTTAGCGTCATCATGTCTTGTGACGGCGTTTGCTTGCAGGCGTGCGTGTATTTATAACAGGCTCGTAAACTGCGATAGTAACAATTCCAGTCGCCTGAACTTAAGAGGGGACTGAGAAATGTGTGAGAAATGGAGGTTATAGTCCGGCCACGGCGGGACGAAAACACTCTGTTCCCCTTTCACCGGTGAGTGACGTGCGAGGACGGAGTAGCTTTCTTGTAACGTAAAGAGAGCTCCAAGACCGTCCGCTTCTGCCATCCCTTGTGAGCGGCGCAGTTTGCGCGGCTCGAACAGAGGGAGAGGAAACTCGCTCCGAGACCGTCCGCTTCTGCCATCCCTTGAGAGCGGCGCAGTTGCACGGCTCGAACAGAGGGAGAGTACGGGTATCACATTCGCCTCATCCCCTGACGCGGCGGCGGCGCGGGCGAGAGCCGGCGGTTGAGCGGCCGGGAGGGAGAGGGCGAGAGAGAGCTCGAGGGAGAGGTTCCGGCGAGCTCCTCAGTCACATCAGTCTCCGGTGGTCTCTGCGAGCGGCGCTTCTTCTTGCGCGGCCCGGCAGGGACAGGCGGAGCGACAGCTTGGTCGAAAGCTTCAAGTCGAGCCCGCAGGGTCGACATTGAAAGCTCTTCGCACTCGGGGCAGCCGCCCGTAGAGAGTGCGAAGGCGGCGTGCCCGCGGCCCAGGCAGAGAGCGCAGAAGAGGTGGCGGTCTCCTTTGCTGAGCGGGGCGCGGCACGAGCCGCAGGAAAAACGAGGCGTTTTTACAAAAACGCCTCGTGCTCTTTTAGAATACAGAGAAAGTGTGTCGCGGAGCGAACACACACAGTAACAGTAATAATGTAAAGGTATATGTCGCCGGATAGCGTAGCAGGCACGGATGGCTGAAGGCGGCGAAGACGGCCGGCTTCCTCAGGCGCTGTCCTAAGCTTGCTGGTCGCTGGTTTCAACGGCGGCGGCTCTCAAGATCCAGCGATGCGAAGAGCTTCGCTGAAGACAAGAAAATCAGATATTTAGCCTGTGAGCGCTGGTTATATACACGCTGGCCACACCCATTCTGACGGTTAGAAGGGTGTGGAGGGCGCGAAGCGCCCTCATTGGAGGCCTCGTATCAGAGCGCTCACTGATAGGCTTAAGCAGTTGCCGCCGAGCAGCCAATGAGCACGCTTATACAGCCTGCCTAGGTCTGCCGGCTGCCGCACTGCGTTGACAATGAATACAAAATTAAGGATAATTTTTGGCTTCAGATCTCGAAGAAAGAAGACTTTCCCGATGCGTAAGCAACTTACGCAATACGAGAGAACCTCTCGTAAGAGAACTTTTGCCATTTTTTGAATTTCAAAAAACACCATTTAGTATGTTTTAGTATGAGGACACAGATGTCGTCATAAACCATGTTTACGTTGTAACACCCATGTCATTATACACATTTGTGTCCTCATAAACCATATACAATAACATACACACACTAACAGCAGGCCCTGACAGGAGGAGGACAGAGTAAAGGTACACAGGACCTACAATTTCCACACTTTTATTAGCCCCGGGTCCAGTGGACCCGAACATCCTGTGTGTAATATAAATGTGTAGGGGGGGTGTACAGTGTGTTTTCATTAAAAATGTGTTCTGATATATATTCCTCACAGAAAATGAGCCAAGGCCAATGAGTCTCAGTTTGAAAAAATAATTAATTGTATCATTTTTCTTTTGATAAAAAATGAAAACGGGTCCAACAGACCCGAACACCATACAAGGGTTAAAGATGAATCGTGCAGCTCTACTGTCTTATCTCTCTCTCAGCATATGAGCAGCGTGAGGGCTTTCAGTCTCACGTCTCTTCCACACGTCCACTTGAAATGGATATTACGACACTCAACACTCATATGGTGCGTGTTCATGTCATTTCGTAAAGATTGTATTTACGAGTTGAACGCACATGAACGCCTCAACAATCGCTGCTTTTCCACCGTTGGGCCGAACGGTTCTTATAATGGTAATGAATCCTCAGCCGAACCGTGCTGGTAGAATCCGTGAAGTAAAGTCTCCAGGATTGGTCACTTGTCTGTTGTCTGGCTGCCAGTTTCTCTGTAGCTGGTTAAGCACTCTTTGAGTAAAGTAAACAAAGCAATAATAAAATTAAAAGCAATAGCTGATCATTCTCCATAACGCGTCGCTATTCACATCTCATATCATCAGTAAACCGTCGCGTTACCAAGGTGTTGTGAACTTAGAATCGAAAGACCAGGAGACTTGGTTGTTTCTTCAGCAGGATTCTTTATTGAGAACACGAGCTGTCGGTAGCTGCAGTCACCAAGTCTGACGTGAATGTTCTCTTACAGTTTATATACATTTAGGGGCAGGAACCGAAAAAGACAGGTTTAGGAACCGGTTCTAGACTGAGAGCATTGCCCACCCTAATCCACTCAGCATATCTATTCAAACACTGAGACCCGAGTACAGGGCTGGCTGGACTTTCTTGCTAAAACACAAACTCCAAGAGTTTCAGTAAAACAGGACTGACCAGAGTCTTTTGCTAGAAAACTCTGATAATCATAATTTATACCTAACCTTAACATGCTAAATTCAACGTAAACCTAAATTAAACATTTTAATAAATTTGCATTCCCACATTTGCCCCTTTGAGAGTCTTAAAAAAACTCTCACAAAATACAAATTTATACACTTAAAAGTTCAATCTTGTAACTTGTGTAAGTTACAGGCACAAAGCGTGATCTGTGTTGTTCATCTGTAATTGCATGTTGACACAGAAACAAACATGCAATTAGGGTCCGTGAAGTTCTTACGGGTTATATTCTTTTATGGTTGGACCAGTCATTTTCTCGTGAGAGGCATGAGTCATTTGTTGAATGAAACACTTGGTACTGTGGAAGCATACGTAGAACGCCAGTAGGAGAAATAACAGCAGCATTGCTATTTCTTTAATCCACAGCCAGGGTTTACCTATCAAGTTTCCGAACCATGAAGAATTGTCTTCAGTCATCTGGTGTAATTTTGTTGAAAGATCAAGAATGTCTTGTTGGATTTTGTTCAAATTCTCTGTTGGATCCATTAACCCGGTGCAGCATTCAGGGCCGATAATGGTGCAGGCTCCTCCTTGCGTTGCAAGAATGTAATCCAAGGCTACTCTGTTCTGTAAGATCATTATCTTGTGCGAAGCGAGAGTGTTCGTGATGTTACCCAGGGCCAAAGCCGTATCATTGGCCAATTTCTGTACAGAATCCGACAGGCTTCTGACTTGATCGAGAGCCTGCATAACACCATACGATGGGATTAAGGCTCCAAGAGTTCTATCTTGACCACCACGTTTGAACACAAGTGAGTCCTGGAATGCAGCCATCTTTGTTGGTAGAGGGAGCTGAATTTTGTAGCTGTGGAGAGCTTGGGGTGGAGTGTGTATTTTCTTTGATAGCTGGTAGAACATAAACCAGGGTGCACCTGCCGTTGAATTGGCTGGGTAGGATGCTGTAGACAGAGATAGGGTGTGCAACCCATGGGATTCCGGCTCCTACTGAAGGTGCATGTGGCATGCAAACGTTCTTTCCAGCAAACAAGGCATTTCTTGACATATTCATCAGCTCTAAGAAGATGTTGTTTCTGGGGTCCACACTTTGTGCGATGTCCTTGATGGTTAGTAGTAGTACGACAATCTTGATCATGATGAGGGATGACTGAAGTTCCCATAGGTGAGTCTGCGTTGTGTATTTTTTTTCTTCTGTGTTGGTTGTAGTCTCTGCAGTTGGTCTAGTTGTTTTCTGGAGGTTGGGTCTTCATATGCAGGTGTGTAGGTCAGTGCATATGGTTAAAAACAAACAAACAAAGAACAACTGCAACAGACCAGTATTCATTGTAAAGACTACAAACATTAGGGTTGTATCCTCTAATCTGAGTCTGCTAATTGTGGTTCCTTCTTTCCCTATTTCTTAATTTATGAGACACCTAAAAGGGAACAGTGAGGTGAGGATGGACTATGGTTGGGAAGGGCCTATAAGGGAATCTTCACCGCAGGGTTGGCCCCCGAAAGCCTGTTGCTTCCAGTTCTTCCCTGGGCACCTCACTGGTCCGTGTCCTATCCTATCCCTGTGTTGTGTACACACTGTACAGTGTGTGAGAAAATTGGCACATTTCCATTCTCTAGTGAAACATCAGTCCTAATAAACATCATTAACAGAGGATGGTGTCTGATTGTAATGTTCTGCAGTATAACATTTAAGGCTGTGAGTCTTACTTAATGTCCCCCAAACAAAGGCTGAGACAGTCACTTTCCTTTTGCTCTATTAAACAAAAATAAGTCTTTCATCTTTGTTGTGAGTTACTGGGGAAATTAAGCACTCACAGCCTAAATGGTTAACACTGTATCAAGTTGCCCCACGAGTTTAACGAGGAGGGGAGGGGCTGCTTCAGAATATCAAGCAGGCTAAGCAGAAGCTGATTAACCTTGTTAACTCTTTAAAGTTCTTTTTGTTTTTCCTACATTCTTTTCCAAAATGTCCATGCTTGCCACAGTAAGAACAACTGGCTTCTCTAGGACTTTTGCGTTTCTTTGGCTTCTCTGAGTTGACCTTAACAGAAACTGCTGCAATTCTTACTCTCTCTTTGACATCAGAATCTCTTTCCCAAATAGCTAAACTTTCTAGGTTACTTCTGAGAGTTCTTTTAGCCCACGTAATATCTAGGAATGGCAAGGCTGTTCTGTACTCAGCTATAAGACCATCTGCCCAAATTCGGCTTAGAGCTCCTCTATCATCTAGTGCACTTTCAGAATCCTCCACTATTCCACTGTACGTTGCAGCTGCCTGAGAAAATCTTTCAGTGTATTCACTTATAGTCTCTCCTTTCTTTTGTACACATCTAGTAACTTTCGACCAATCTATTTTGGGTCCTAAGAGATTCTTTAGGATTTTCAAAACACCTTCTCTCAAATCGCCTGACATGTTGCAGTTCGGAAGTAACAGCAGACTCAAAACTGTTGAATTCAGATTCAGTTAGAATTTGTGACATCAGCTGTGTAACTTCTGGCAACGACATGTCGTAAAGCAGCATTTTACTTATCAATGCTCTTCTAAATTCAGAAAATTCTGTGCATGCTGAGGGTAAACTCTGGGATAGTCTCTCGATATCTTTGGGTCCTAGCGCTTTGGCAACAGTTTGTACTTGGACAACAGAAGAGTTGAGAGGAACACTTTCAGTTCCCTCAATTCCCTGAGACCTTCTCCTAGCGACACACACCTTCACTGAATCTACTGGCTTATCAGTTACTGATTGGATGGCTACATCTGTTTCAAAAAAAGCTTGTAAGTCAGGGTAAATGTTATCTGGCTGACTAACTTCTACCACATCAGTTTTTTCTGCATCTTTGTTGCGGTTTACTTTCTTAGTCACAGAAGATAATCTAGCACGGAGCTCTTTGATCTGTTTCTCTAGCTCTGAGTTGCGCTTAGACTTTTCTGTAGCTAGGGTTAAACCAAATTCTCGGTGACAACAGATAATGGCTTTCACATTGTTCTTGCGAATACTTTCTCCTAGTACCTTCTTACAATCTTCAATTGACCACACTTTGTCTGCATCAATGCCAAATTTCTTTGTTAAATTTGATCTGACTTTCTCAGTCACGATGGAGTCCATGTGCTCTGATAACAAAGGCTTGAATTCCCTATCTTTCCAAAAAGGTGTAATCAGTCCAGTACTTTTCCTAAACATTTTGTGAATTTCTGTTCCCACAAAACATTAAAACTTCTCTCTACTGTCTACAATAGAGGGTACACTTGTTAACACAGCTTAACTATTGTTAACTTTCCAAATGACCAACACTTCACACTTAACCTCCCTGACTACAAAAAAACAGAGGATAAACCAAAATATTAGCAATTTACGCTAAAATCTTCCCTGCCTACAAAAACAGAGGATCAACCGAAATAACTAGCACGTAAAGCTAATCCTTCTCTGCTTAAAGCAAAGGGTACACAATATTAACCTGTAATGTTAATCTTCCCTGACGGGCAGAGGGTATCTTTCATCTCTAAACAAAACTTTTTTTAGAGGATAACAAAACCCTGCAGCTGTCTGTTAACTCTTCTCTGAACGGCGCAGAGGAAAAAACACATATACTGGTCTGTAGCGGTTCTTTGAATGGAGTGAAACTCACCAACCCTTGGTTGTACATAAAAATTTTGTCTGGAACTCAGTCAGGCATTGAGATCTTTGAGCTTGAAGTTTCAATCTGGAGGAAGCTGGAAAGATTCAGTCTGGTAATCTTTGTTTAGCTGGAAGTTTCGCTCTGGATTCCAAAAGATGCTGTCTGGAAAGCAGATCTTTTGTTGAGCTTGCTGTTTCAATCTGGATTCAGGTCTTTGAGCTTGAAGTTCTTTGAGTTTCCTTTTTCTCCATCCGGGTTCACGGCACCAAGTTGTTGGGAACTTAGAATCGAAAGACCAGGAGACTTGGTTGTTTCTTCAGCAGGATTCTTTATTGAGAACACAAGCTGTCGGTAGCTACAGTCACCAAGTCTGACGTGAATGTTCTCTTACAGTTTATATACATTTAGGGGCAGGAACCGAAAAAGACAGGTTTAGGAACCGGTTCTAGACTGAGAGCATTGCCCACCCTAATCCACTCAGCATATCTATTCAAACACTGAGACCCGAGTACAGGGCTGGCTGGACTGTCTTGCTAAAACACAAACTCCAAGAGTTTCAGTAAAACAGGACTGACCAGAGTCTTTTGCTAGAAAACTCTGATAATCATAATTTATACCTAACCTTAACATGCTAAATTCAATGTAAACCTAAATTAAACATTTTAATAAATTTGCATTCCCACACAAGGCAACGACTGACGCGTTTGCAGAGCATGCAGAAAGAGCGGCTGCTATCAAACCCACAGTGGAGAATGGGAATATTCAATAAGAGACAATAAAGAACTAAAGTCGTTAGAATCCTAATCCTCCCCTGCTAACACACACACAACACACACACACACACACACACACACACACACACACACACACACACACACACACACACACACATGTTCCTTAAAATGTTTACAAATACATTAAGCACACACACACACACACACACACACACACAAATGTTCCTTAAAATGTTTACAGATACATTAAGCACACACACACACACACACACACACACAAACACACACACACACACACAGACACACATTCTTTAAAATGTTTACAAATACACTAAGCATTAAAGCACATTCACACACACGTTTGGTTTCCATGTTTTATGGGGACTTTCCATAGAAACTAGATGTACCGCATCGCGGTACAAAATATGACTGCCGCTCAGGCCTGCTCTGGCTTTCCACAAAAATAAATGACGTGGAGTAATTTGGCTGTATTGCGTGTTTATGTATATACCTAAACAAAGTAGTAGTATGTGCATGTCTGTCTGTGTGTGTGTGTATGTGTGTGTGTTTGTGTATGTGTGTGTGTGTGTGTGTCTGTGCGTGTATGTATGTGTGCGTACATGTGTGCGCGTGTGTGTTTGTGTGTGTGTGTCTGTGCATGTGGATTTGTATGTGTGTGTATGGGTGTGTGTCTGTGCGTGTGGATGTCAGTGTGTGTGCATGCTTGCGTTTGTTTGTATTCCTGCATGTGTGTGTGTGACAGTATCATCCTAAACCAGCAACCCTTCGCTCAACAGCACCATCTACAGGCAGATGAGTGTACAGTCACTAAATGTGCACATAAATGAATTTATTTTATACCCCCCCATGGATGAAATTCTACGAAACTTAGCAGAGGATACCCCCAGAGGATGTCAAGTTAATCATACACATGAAATATGGTGCAGTTCTGAACATCTCCACTGAAGATAGGGGCGATTAAAGCAGAATAATATTGCATTTTCATTTTTTATGGGAGGGGCGCAAATCACAAATGAGTGATTATGGGTTAGGTTGATGTGGGCCCTTAAGAGCAACATACCATAAAAATTTCTTCATCCTCGGTGCCACGGTTCAGGTAGTTATTTAGGAAAAACTGCATTTTTTGGGGTTTGGGGGGGCCCAGCGCGTGGGGGGAGTGGCCCCCGGGGACCAAACAAAATTTTTCCGTAGAAGTGTAGTGGGGCTACATGCCCACCAAATTTCATGTTCCCCGGTGCTTCGGTGTCCCTGGTATCGTTGACGAAAAATTTACGGGGGCCCCAGCGCGGGGGGTGGAGGAGTGGCCCCCGGGGACCAAACGAAATTTTTCCGTAAAAGTCTAGTAGACCAACATACCATAAAAATTTCTTCATCCTCGGTGCCACGGTTCAGGTAGTTATTTAGGAAAAACTGCATTTTTGGGGGTTTGGGGTGGCCCAGCGCGGGGGGGGAGTGGCCCCCGGGGACCAAACGAAATTTTTCCGTAGAAGTCTAGTGGGGCTACATGCCCACCAAATTTCATGTTCCCCGGTGTTTCGGTGTCCCTGGTATCGTTGACGAAAAATTTACGGGGGCCCCAGCGCGGGGGGGGGGAAGTGGCCCCCGGGGACCAAACAAAATTTTTCCGTAAAAGTCTAGTAGACCAACATACCATAAAAATTTCTTCATCCTCGGTGCCACGGTTCAGGTAGTTATTTAGGAAAAACTGCATTTTTTGGGGTTTGGGGGGGCCCAGCGTGGGGGGGGAGTGGCCCCCGGGGACCAAACAAAATTTTTCCTTAGAAGTCTAGTGGGGCTACATGCCCACCAAATTTCATGTTCCCCGGTGCTTCGGTGTCCCTGGTATCGTTGACGAAAAATTTACGGGGGCCCCAGCGCGGGGGGGGGGAAGTGGCCCCCGGGGACCAAACGAAATTTTTCCGTAAAAGTCTAGTAGACCAACATACCATAAAAATGTCTTCTTCCTCGGTGCCACGGTTCAGGTAGTTATTTAGGAAAAACTGCATTTTTTTTGGGTTTGGGGGGGCCCAGCGCGGGGGGGGGAGTGGCCCCCGGGGACCAAACGAAATTTTTCCTTAGAAGTCTAGTGGGGCTACATGCCCACCAAATTTCATGTTCCCCGGTGCTTCGGTGTCCCTGGTATCGTTGACGAAAAATTTACGGGGGCCCCAGCGCGGGGGGGGGGAAGTGGCCCCCGGGGACCAAACGAAATTTTTCCGTAAAAGTCTAGTAGACCAACATACCATAAAAATTTCTTCATCCTCGGTGCCACGGTTCAGGTAGTTATTTAGGAAAAACTGCATTTTTTGGGGTTTGGGGGGGCCCAGCGTGGGGGGGGAGTGGCCCCCGGGGACCAAACGAAATTTTTCCGTAGAAGTGTAGTGGGGCTACATGCCCACCAAATTTCATGTTCCCCGGTGCTTCGGTGTCCCTGGTATCGTTGACGAAAAATTTACGGGGGCCCCAGCGCGGGGGGTGGGGGAGTGGCCCCCGGGGACCAAACGAAATTTTTCCGTAAAAGTCTAGTAGACCAACATACCATAAAAATTTCTTCATCCTCGGTGCCACGGTTCAGGTAGTTATTTAGGAAAAACTGCATTTTTGGGGGTTTGGGGGGGCCCAGCGCGGGGGGGGAGTGGCCCCCGGGGACCAAACGAAATTTTTCCGTAGAAGTCTAGTGGGGCTACATGCCCACCAAATTTCATGTTCCCCGGTGTTTCGGTGTCCCTGGTATCGTTGACGAAAAATTTACGGGGGCCCCAGCGCGGGGGGGGGGAAGTGGCCCCCGGGGACCAAACAAAATTTTTCCGTAAAAGTCTAGTAGACCAACATACCATAAAAATTTCTTCATCCTCGGTGCCACGGTTCAGGTAGTTATTTAGGAAAAACTGCATTTTTTGGGGTTTGGGGGGGCCCAGCGTGGGGGGGGAGTGGCCCCCGGGGACCAAACAAAATTTTTCCTTAGAAGTCTAGTGGGGCTACATGCCCACCAAATTTCATGTTCCCCGGTGCTTCGGTGTCCCTGGTATCGTTGACGAAAAATTTACGGGGGCCCCAGCGCGGGGGGGGGGAAGTGGCCCCCGGGGACCAAACGAAATTTTTCCGTAAAAGTCTAGTAGACCAACATACCATAAAAATGTCTTCTTCCTCGGTGCCACGGTTCAGGTAGTTATTTAGGAAAAACTGCATTTTTTTTGGGTTTGGGGGGGCCCAGCGCGGGGGGGGGGAGTGGCCCCCGGGGACCAAACGAAATTTTTCCTTAGAAGTCTAGTGGGGCTACATGCCCACCAAATTTCATGTTCCCCGGTGCTTCGGTGTCCCTGGTATCGTTGACGAAAAATTTACGGGGGCCCCAGCGCGGGGGGGGGGAAGTGGCCCCCGGGGACCAAACGAAATTTTTCCGTAAAAGTCTAGTAGACCAACATACCATAAAAATTTCTTCATCCTCGGTGCCACGGTTCAGGTAGTTATTTAGGAAAAACTGCATTTTTTGGGGTTTGGGGGGGCCCAGCGTGGGGGGGGAGTGGCCCCCGGGGACCAAACGAAATTTTTCCTTAGAAGTCTAGTGGGGCTACATGCCCACCAAATTTCATGTTCCCCGGTGCTTCGGTGTCCCTGGTATCGTTGACGAAAAATTTACGGGGGCCCCAGCGCGGGGGGGGGAAGTGGCCCCCGGGGACCAAACGAAATTTTTCCGTAAAAGTCTAGTAGACCAACATACCATAAAAATGTCTTCTTCCTCGGTGCCACGGTTCAGGTAGTTATTTAGGAAAAACTGCATTTTTTTGGGTTTGGGGGGGCCCAGCGCGGGGGGGGAGTGGCCCCCGGGGACCAAACGAAATTTTTCCTTAGAAGTCTAGTGGGGCTACATGCCCACCAAATTTCATGTTCCCCGGTGCTTCGGTGTCCCTGGTATCGTTGACGAAAAATTCAGTAAGGTGACGGAAAAAAAAAAAAAAAAAACTTTGACAATCCCTATATGACCGCTTTCGCTAGCTACGCTAGCGGCGGTCATAATAATAATCTCTATAAGAACAATAAACCCTATAATCAATCCCCTAATCTTAACTGGTGTATTTTCACAATGTGAACTAATGAGTATTTGTATATATTTAATATTGACAGCATTATATTCATTATGGTCATGTTTATCTCTGGATATAGGCTTAATGTGTGTCATTGTTCTCTACAGGTTGTATAAGTGTGGTGTGACAGATAAAGGTTGTGCTGCTCTGGCTTCAGCTCTGAGATCAAACCCCTCACACCTGAGAGAACTGGGTCTGCGTAAGAATAAACTAGGAGACTCAGGAGTGAAGCTGATGAAGGATCTGAAGGATGATCCACATTATAAACTGGAGACACTATTGTAAGAATAGTTTTTAACGATTTTCATCATCATATTTTCATTTGAAGTTCAAATGGCTGATTTACTCACTAGAAATATAAGTAAATTGTACCAGGTTCAGTAAGTCTGTGTGTGTGTGTGTGTGTGTGTGTGTGTGTGTGTGTGTGTGTGTGAATATTTTGTCTGAGATCATCAGATAATGAGTCTTATAGGCATCTTTACACAGCGAGTTAAGGCTGCTCTAAAGCGGCTCTGTGTCTGCTCAAAGTTCTGCGTAAAGACACAATGCCGCATGAAAGCAAACTTAAAAAATGACGGGTCTGACCCTCCTCAGCCCCTAGTATCAAAGATGACTCTGATATTGTTTTGTTCAGTGTAAATGAACGCGATCTTGTGCCGCTCTAAACTACGTCATTGTCATGACAACCAAACACGCGGCGCGAGAATCAAGAACCGGAAGACTAAACATATCGGCCTAGCTCCATATTGTTTTAGCCAAATTAAAAAATGTCAGCCAACAAGAGACAATAAAGTAAAAGTGTCCTGTACTCACATCGTGAAGCAAACCACCAAAATAACAGAGTCATCGACGTGTGCAATCAATTGGCTTTCGCCGTTTGTAATCTTCCTTTAAAGAGACTGGCAGATCAATTTCTCTCAGATACGCTAAATGCTTATTCGCCGTCACTCTGTTATATTATATTCCAAAAATCATCTTCTTGAGGACGATATTTCACCCACACACGACCTGCCTGAAACACTAATGATAGCAGAATTGTTCTTATTGACTCTTTGAAAAAAATAAAAATCCTGCGGTGATCGACCCGGTGTAATAATTCATCATTTCTTTGTAGCATTTAAGCATTAATAAATAGAAAATAGCTTTCAGTCGTGAGATCGCTATATCACACAGAGGAAATCTAAAATTCTGTATTTTTATTTATCTCGAGTTTTATTTGTTTGTTTACTATTAAATTACTTTTAAATTCATTTTATAACACTTTGTTAAAACTGTAGTTTTAAAATAGTAATGTTCAAAGTATTATTTCCCGTGATTTTAATTCCTGTGTAAATGCATTTATGTTCTCGGCGTCAGAGAAGCAATAAACATTCTGTGTAAATGCACATTTTGTGCCGCTTCAGATTTGGTTTCTGTGTAAAGACGCCTTATGTGTGTGATAATCTGAGATTTGGGTTGTTATTAACTGATATTAAATGTGTAGTGAGTGTAATGATCATTTCAGCTGGTTCTGTATCAGCTGTCCGTTGTGTGAAAGTGACCTTTCATGTGCTTTTGATTTTGTAAAGTGACTTTGAGCATCAGATAGAAGCTATATGATCATGTTTGAGAATGAATTAATATAGATTATCTAGTTAGTTTTCTTATGAAAAGATGTGACAGATGTAATATCTCATACTGCATATGTGACTGTGTGTGTGTTTTATTTTAGTTATTCGAGTACAGTCTGATCATGTGATGATCATCTGATGGTGAATAAGGATCCACTACAGAGACTCACAGTCAACAGAATCAACAGAGACTGAAGATACAGTGACTTCACTGTTATAAATTAAGACTTCATTTAGATTTCAACGATTCCTCTGACAGACCTGATGAGGCGGCAGTGAAACACCTTTTATTTCACAGCAAATTACAGTTTCTCATTCATAGATTAATCATTTTATGTGTGTAAACGCACAGTAACTCAAAAAGCTCTGAGTTTTGTTACAGAGTAAATAAAGAGCCTGAATATCTCTGTGTTTGTGTTGTACCAGCAGAGGGAGACAAAGACTGATGAAATATTCATTTTTCATAATTATGAGAATAAAAAACAGTTCAATCTCACTTTTAGAGAACAGTGGAAGCTTGAGAGTTTATACATCATGTTTTTAATAATAGTTGCATTACATTTGTATTAATGTATTAAAGGGGTCATATGATGCGTTTTCATGTTTTCTTTTTCTTTAGTGTGTTATGTAGATGTTTTTGCATGTATACGATCTGCAAACTTACAAAATTGTTTGGCTCGAGGTCATGGTGCAAAGGACCCTAGGCTGATTTTAATCCGAACCATCCCTTTAAGCCTCTGGTTTTCTTCCGGGTCCTTTTAACCCGCAAATGACTTTTGCTGAATTTAAAAAAAATTTATCTTTGTCCAAATGGCATGAAACTTTGTATGACTCTCAACCCTTTCTAGACCTACAATTTTTTTTTTTAATGAAATCTGTTTTTATGTTAGCGTGAAAAAAAGTGTCACACTCGTTGTCGTTGGGCCCCAGGCAATAACATGTAATTTTGTATCAGAATAATAGTTTTTTTTATTAACAAAAGTAAATTTAATCTGTTTATAAATGTATTTACTCCACATTTGTGCAGTTTTGGAGGATTTATGATATATTTAAAATTTATATAAATATATTAAAAAAATGTTGTTGTTTTTTTAAATAGGTTTTTATACAAAAAACAGCTTTTTATGTAAAATTCACTTTATAAAAGACTGAAATCTCAAAATTTAATTTAGTGGCTAAAATGATCATTTTTTACTTTTAAAACTACATTTTCCAAAATATGGGCAAAAATGTTACACTAAACCATGTACAATTATCCATGTTATCCCTATAAATGAAATTTATAAATTTGGGTCTTTTATAAAGTGGATTTTACATAAAAAGCTGTTTTTGTATAAAAAAAACATTTTTTAATTTATTATGACCGCCGCTAGCGTAGCTAGCGAAAGCGGTCATATAGGGATTGTCAAAGTTTTTATTTTTATTTTTTCCCGTCACCTTACTGAATTTTTCGTCAACGATACCAGGGACACCGAAGCACCGGGGAACATGAAATTTGGTGGGCATGTAGCCCCACTAGACTTCTAAGGAAAAATTTCGTTTGGTCCCCGGGGGCCACTCCCCCCCCCCCCCGCGCTGGGCCCCCCCAAACCCAAAAAAATGCAGTTTTTCCTAAATAACTACCTGAACCGTGGCACCGAGGATGAAGAAATTTTTATGGTATGTTGGTCTACTAGACTTTTACGGAAAAATTTCGTTTGGTCCCCGGGGGCCACTTCCCCCCCTGCGCTGGGGCCCCCGTAAATTTTTCGTCAACGATACCAGGGACACCGAAGCACCGGGGAACATGAAATTTGGTGGGCATGTAGCCCCACTAGACTTCTAAGGAAAAATTTCGTTTGGTCCCCGGGGGCCACTCCCCCCCCGCGCTGGGCCCCCCCAAACCCAAAAAAATGCAGTTTTTCCTAAATAACTACCTGAACCGTGGCACCGAGGATGAAGAAATTTTTATGGTATGTTGGTCTACTAGACTTTTACGGAAAAATTTCGTTTGGTCCCCGGGGGCCACTTCCCCCACTGCGCTGGGGCCCCCGTAAATTTTTCGTCAACGATACCAGGGACACCGAAGCACCGGGGAACATGAAATTTGGTGGGCATGTAGCCCCACTAGACTTCTAAGGAAAAATTTCGTTTGGTCCCCGGGGGCCACTCCCCCCCCGCGCTGGGCCCCCCCAAACCCAAAAAAATGCAGTTTTTCCTAAATAACTACCTGAACCGTGGCACCGAGGATGAAGAAATTTTTATGGTATGTTGGTCTACTAGACTTTTACGGAAAAATTTCGTTTGGTCCCCGGGGGCCACTTCCCCCCCTGCGCTGGGGCCCCCGTAAATTTTTCGTCAACGATACCAGGGACACCGAAGCACCGGGGAACATGAAATTTGGTGGGCATGTAGCCCCACTAGACTTCTAAGGAAAAATTTCGTTTGGTCCCCGGGGGCCACTCCCCCCCCCGCGCTGGGCCCCCCCAAACCCCAAAAAATGCAGTTTTTCCTAAATAACTACCTGAACCGTGGCACCGAGGATGAAGAAATTTTTATGGTATGTTGGTCTACTAGACTTTTACGGAAAAATTTCGTTTGGTCCCCGGGGGCCACTTCCCCCCCCGCGCTGGGGCCCCCGTAAATTTTTCGTCAACGATACCAGGGACACCGAAGCACCGGGGAACATGAAATTTGGTGGGCATGTAGCCCCACTAGACTTCTAAGGAAAATTTTCGTTTGGTCCCCGGGGGCCACTCCCCCCCCCCCCGCGTTGGGCCCCCCCAAACCCAAAAAAATACAGTTTTTCCTAAATAACTACCTGAACCGTGGCACCGAGGATGAAGAAATTTTTATGGTATGTTGGTCTACTAGACTTTTACGGAAAAAATTTGTTTGGTCCCCGGGGGCCACTTCCCCCCCTGCGCTGGGGCCCCCGTAAATTTTTCGTCAACGATACCAGGGACACCGAAGCACCGGGGAACATGAAATTTGGTGGGCATGTAGCCCCACTAGACTTCTAAGGAAAAATTTCGTTTGGTCCCCGGGGGCCACTCCCCCCCCGCGCTGGGCCCCCCCAAACCCCAAAAAATGCAGTTTTTCCTAAATAACTACCTGAACCGTGGCACCGAGGATGAAGAAATTTTTATGGTATGTTGGTCTACTAGACTTTTACGGAAAAATTTCGTTTGGTCCCCGGGGGCCACTTCCCCCCCCGCGCTGGGGCCCCCGTAAATTTTTCGTCAACGATACCAGGGACACCGAAGCACCGGGGAACATGAAATTTGGTGGGCATGTAGCCCCACTAGACTTCTAAGGAAAATTTTCGTTTGGTCCCCGGGGGCCACTCCCCCCCCCCCGCGTTGGGCCCCCCCAAACCCAAAAAAATACAGTTTTTCCTAAATAACTACCTGAACCGTGGCACCGAGGATGAAGAAATTTTTATGGTATGTTGGTCTACTAGACTTTTACGGAAAAAATTTGTTTGGTCCCCGGGGGCCACTTCCCCCCCTGCGCTGGGGCCCCCGTAAATTTTTCGTCAACGATACCAGGGACACCGAAGCACCGGGGAACATGAAATTTGGTGGGCATGTAGCCCCACTAGACTTCTAAGGAAAAATTTCGTTTGGTCCCCGGGGGCCACTCCCCCCCCCCCCCGCGCTGGGCCCCCCCAAACCCAAAAAAATGCAGTTTTTCCTAAATAACTACCTGAACCGTGGCACCGAGGATGAAGAAATTTTTATGGTATGTTGGTCTACTAGACTTTTACGGAAAAAATTTGTTTGGTCCCCGGGGGCCACTCCCCCCCCCCCCCCGCGCTGGGCCCCCCTAAACCCAAAAAAATGCAGTTTTTCCTAAATAACTACCTGAACCGTGGCACCGAGGATGAAGACATTTTTATGGTATGTTGCTCTTAAGGGCCCACATCAACCTAGCCCATAATCACTCATTTGTGATTTGCGCCCCTCCCATAAAAAATGAAAATGATATATTATTCTGCTTTAATCGCCCCTATCTTCAGTCGAGATGTTCAAAACTGCACCATATTTCATGTGTATGATTAACTTGACATCCTCTGGGGGTATCCTCTGCTAAGTTTCGTAGAATTTCATCCATGGGGGGGTATAAAATAAATTCATTTATGTGCACATTTAGTGACTGTACACTCATCGGCCTGTAGATGGTGGTGTTGAGCGAAGGGTTGCTGGTTTAGGATGATACTGTCACACACACACATGCAGGAATACAAACAAACGCAAGCATGCACACACACTGACATCCACACGCACAGACACACACCCATACACACACTTACAAATCCACATGCACAGACACACACACACAAACACACACGCGCACACATGTACGCACACATACATACACGCACAGACACACACACACACAGACACACACATACACAAACACACACACATACACACACACAGAGACAGACATGCACATACTACTACTTTGTTTAGGTATATACATAAACACGCAATACAGCCAAATTACTCCACGTCATTTATTTTTGTGGAAAGCCAGTGCAGGCCTGAGCGGCGGTCATATTTTGTACCGCGATGCGGTACATCTAGTTTATATAATTTTTTTAAATTTATTTATATTTATTATAGCATAAATACTGCACAAATGTAGAGTAAAAACATTAATAAACAGAGTAAAATTACATTAATAAAAAAAATATATATATATATATTATTCTGTTTCAAAATTACATTTATTGACGACGAGTGTCGGCCCAAATGAAGATAATCAGAGGGTTAAGGGCAGTCTATGGTTAAGGGATAAAATTATTGACTACAGGGGGACTTTAAAGGAGAACTCCGGTCAATTTTAACATTGAGCTCATTTTTGTGTAAATTTGGAATGCTGTCAGTACAGAGAACAACGACAAAAATCGGTGTTGCCTACACTGTGTTATCCTCTTTTTAAAATTTGCACCCTGTTGACTTAAATGGGGCAAGTTTTAAACCTGCTTTTAGCCTCTTAACATCCTTGATGTGTCATTACAAGTGCCCAGCCATGTGAGTGATTCCTTTAGAGCAGGGAACGACAACTGGCAAAACTGGCCCGCCAGCAATATTTTCTGGCCCGCCGGATTATTTTGGAAGTCCTAAATGCTGCACAAATCTCTTCCACTACTTGAGAAAAACCGTAGTCGCGCGGCGATTTCACCGCCGCATACTCACTGTGTGAAACGCCCATAGGGAATCATGCGGCGCAGGATTACATTTTAAAGTATAACGGTGCGTTCACACCGGATGCGAATAGCGCGTCAAATTCGCGCCTGCCGCGTCTAGTTATACGCTTGACCACTTTGTGTCCATTCGCGCGTCAAAAGACGGTAGCGGTCAGAACTCTGGTGTACTTTGGATGGAGCGTGCGGTCTGACTGACAATAGTCCACTCCCGGCATCTTTTGACAGTGTATCCACACTTAATTCTGTACACCTAGCTCTGAGGAGCTGTTTGGAAACCATTGTCAGTCAACAACATTCTTTTTTTTGCAAGGATGTTTGAAATAGTTCGGCAGAAAATAGCCTAGGCTACTTAATTTGCCAGTAGGGCAATATGATTTTCGTTTGTTGCTTAGAAATTTGAGTGATAGGCTTTGTCCTATTTAATTTATGTTATTTATATTTCATAATTTTTTTCTGTGGCATTTGTTTTCTCTGCTGACAGTAGGCTACAATGTTAAAATAGCCTAATATTTATTGACATGAACACATTTTTTTGTATAGCATTTATAACTAGATGTACCGCATGGCGGTACAAAATATGACCGCCGCTCAGGCCTGCACTGACTTTCCACAAAAATAAATGAGGTGGAGCAATTTGGCTGTATTGCGTGTTTATGTATAAACATAAAAAAAGTAGTAGTATGTGCATGTCTGTCTGTGTGTGTGTGTACATGTGTGTGTGTGTGTTTGTGTATGTGTGTGTCTGTGTGTGTGTGTGTGTGTCTGTGCGTGTATGTATGCGTGCGTACATGTGTGTGCGCATGTGTGTTTGTGTGTGTGTGTCTGTGCATGTGGATTTGTATGTGTGTGTATGGGTGTGTGTCTGTGCGTGTGGATGTCAGTGTGTGTGCATTCTTGCGTTTGTTTGTATTCCTGCATGTGTGTGTGTGTGACAGTTAGGGTTGCCAACTTCAGAAAAGGACAATCGTGGTTATTTGTAGGAAAATGAGGGACACTCAAAATATTTGTACTGTATCACACAGTGTACGTCATTTCAGTGTCTGCAGTTAAGTTTGTGTTTAAAAGGTTATCAGACATAAACACATTTGTATTGCTTAACCTATTTATGTATTTAATTCTAAAAATAATTTTAATGTCATACATGAAAAAAGTCACATTACAAACAAACCATAGTTCAAAATATCAGCATTTATCTAAAATAGAAAGCTTTTTTAACATTATACACTAGGCTTACAGTTCAAAAGTTTGGGGTTAGTAAGATTATTTTTTGGGAAAAAAAATAAAGAAAGTAATTGCCTACTTTTATTCAGCAAGGATGCATTACATTAATCAAAAGTGACAGTTAAGATAATGTTACAAAAGCTTTCTATGTACTTTCTAAAAGCTTTAAAACATTAATAATAATCAGAAATGTTTTTTGAGCATATTATTCCCTCAGGTAGATTACATGTTTTCTTGCGTGGCTGGATGTTAGACTCATGAACAATAATCACATTGTTTGCATTCGCCAAAATGGATTAGCCGAAATCAAAACGAGGACAGTGAAAGGAAATTACCGTTAGCGCGAGACGAGTCCGGCTTGAAGCGGAAGCGACCAGACGGCAGAGGATGTTCGCAAATCAAACAATGATTTGTCTCAAAACAGTGATTAAAAAAAGCTGTGATTGGATGATGACAGGTGTCGGTGATCATTCTCAAGTGTCGTGATC
Source organism: Squalius cephalus (assembly GCF_949319135.1). Classification (NCBI taxonomy): domain Eukaryota; kingdom Metazoa; phylum Chordata; class Actinopteri; order Cypriniformes; family Leuciscidae; genus Squalius; species Squalius cephalus. The sequence goes on from NC_137136.1 coordinate 35,590,877, forward strand.
AGCACTGCTGCTGTTGCTGTTGTATCAGTCAGTGGTTTATCAGCTTGTCAAAAAACGGGACACGGGAGGTCACGCACGGGACAAATAAATTAGGCCCAAAATACGGGACGTCCCGCCTAATTCGGGACAGTTGGCAACCTTAGTGACAGTATCATCCTAAACCAGCAACCCTTCGCTCAACACCACCATCTACAGGCCGATCAGTGTACAGTCACTAAATGTGCACATAAATTAATTTATTATATACCCCCCCATGGATGAAATTCTACGAAACTTAGCATACCCCCAGAGGATGTCAAGTTAATCATACACATGAAATATGGTGCAGTTATGAACATCTCAACTGAAGATAGGGGCGATTAAAGCAGAATAATATTGCATTTTCATTTTTTATGGGAGGGGCGCAAATCACAAATGAGTGATTATGGGCTAGGTTGATGTGGGCCCTTAAGACCAACATACCATAAAAATTTCTTCATCCTCGGTGCCACGGTTCAGGTAGTTATTTAGGAATAAACGGCATTTTGGGGGTTTCGGGGGGCCCAGCGCGGGGGGGGAGTGGCCCCCGGGGACCAAACGAAATTTTTCCGTAAAAGTCTAGTGGGGCTACATGCCCACCAAATTTCATGTTCCCCGGTGTTTCGGTGTCCCTGGTATCGTTGACGAAATATTCAGTAGATGACGGAAAAAAAATAATAATAATTTTTGACAATCCCTATATGACCGCTTTCGCTAGCTACGCTAGCGGCGGTCATAACTAGCAACGCTAGCGGCGGTCATAATTATTATAGGCTACTTAATCTCCTTCTTTTCATTAGAGACATTTGAATGTGAGATTATGGAAACGAGATCTAAATTTTGCGGACCCGTCAGGTCGGGAAATAAAGCGGGTGAACACAGAGTGTATTTTAAGCGGTTGCTGAATAGAACCTTGTGGGAGCGGGACGGAAACAAAACAGTCCCGCGCAGACCTCCTTAAACCTTAGGTGTGTATGAGTGTGTCCCGAATAAATAATACAAAAAAAAAAGAATAAAAATTCAGAAGTCGGACTATAAGCGAATGAGGCATGATTGCTATTCACACCTTTATTAAAATGGCTGTAATCTGTTACCACAATAGTAGCCTACTTGATCTGTTTAAAATGATTTCCTTGATATATACCTAAGGTGATAAATTAAAAATTAAAATAAAAATTTGTCTAATCCAGTAATTATTTTTTTCTATTTTTGATCTGAGCACAATCAGAAAATCAGAAAACCCGTCGTTATTAGTTTTTTCATTTTAGTTCAGGAAATAAATAATGGAAAAACAAGTCGTTTTTCATCTTTTTATTTTTGGTTTTAATTTGAAAAAACGATTGAACGAATGGTCCACGGACGGTGACGGACCCATCATATTCCGCGATTATAGGCCTATATAAGAATATTTCATTTGTATCCATAGGCCTACTCTGTGTAGCTGGCCCGCCATCAACTGGCTAAAAAAAATATTGGCCCGCGGCCAAAGTTACATGCCGACCCCTGATCTATAGGGAATTTTTAATAATTAATCATGAATATTATTAATATATTGCATATTACAGTTACATTAAATTATCGAAGTTGAAAATAGATCGATTGTATGTATGAATAATCAATCACAACAAATTATAATTCCTTATTCATATATCAATAGCCTTATTTCAGATCGATTTTATGAGATAACCCTTAATGGAAATTAATGTAATTATCAAACAGTTATTTGTCCAGCAAAACGGCTGTAAGATTAACTTATCAACTTCTCAATAAAGTTATCACTTCTTATAATTTCAGGAAGAATAGTTTCTGGCCATGAAACTATTATCCTGTCCTTATAAAATTTAGGTTACTGAAAAGTTACAAATCAGCTTTGTAGCTTAAGATCGAACATTTCATTGACTCGTAATATGGGCATTTAAGACAGATGCAATTAAGGATATATGGAATTTTAATAATTGGACTAATACATCAAACTAAGGAATACAAAATACTACAATTTACACGAGTAAATATGCGTATAACAATATAAACAGTAAAAACAATACAAGACAAAAACGGGTAACAGGTGAGAGAGAAAGGATGAAAGGGTGAGCAAGAGAAAGTGAAAGTAAAAATCTGCGATCAGAGAGAGATCACAGTATGGCACAAATCACTAACCTTTGAGAGAGACAACAAGAAATCACATCAATCAATTCAAAAATCAATACTTGCGTACGGTTCTCTTTGTATTTGCTGAGGAAAGAGAACGCGTGTGTCGTTCCTTTTAGAGCTGGGCGTGTTCCATTGTGTCTTTGGGGCGAGCGGACTCGCAGGAAGATTTAAAGGTTCACCGAACATGAAGTTACCAACGAAACAATTCAGAGTTCATCTCCCTCGTGGAGGGAGAGACGAATATGAAAAACTTCATATAGTAAAGAAAAGAAAAACGGAGATGAGAACTCCCTAAGGAGCCATGGAACCAGAAATTCTCCCAGACGACACACGGACGGGAAAAGGAGCTTGCACTTCCATCTCTTCCGTTGAGCGCGGTCGTGGGAATTTCAAAAGAGTCTTTTACTTTGAGTTGAAGTTGCCAGCTACGTTCGCTTCACTGAACATAGGGAGAGTCCGAAGACGAAAATAAAGAAAAGACTTAAAGAAAAAGAGAAACGGAGAACGCTCCCTAAAAGGGAGCCATGGATCTTCTCGCTGACGAAGATGGTTCGTGAAAAATGTTCTCAGAGAAACTTCGGTGTCAGTCTGTTATGGAGAAGATGGGTTCACACCTATTTCGCGTACGTGAACCAATCACCTTCAGAGATTTCAGAGCGGGAAGAAGTTTCTTTGTCCTGTAGGCAACGGCCACTAGAATGAGTCATGAGTGAGATCGAATTTGAGAAGATTTGCTCAAGACATGAACTGTGTCAAATGATACAAATTACTGCAGTTGGTTATCGAAATTCGACTCCGTCAGATTGAGAGAATTACAGAGATATGAAACACGTCATTTGAAGATTATAGGAATACAGAGTTACATAAGATATGCGTATTATAAGCATTTAAAGTTTTGATTAACACACGATAAAGTTGCAGATACACAAATTTGATATGGGAAGACATCCAAGCACAAAAAGGAATACATTTAAAACATTTAGAGGTACTTTTCTCTGAAAAGTTCCATGGATGGTGTGTGTGTGTGTGTGTGTGTGTGTGTATGTGTGTGTGTGTGTGTGTGTGTGTGTGTGTTGGAATGTCGGTCGCGTTGCGCTCCCCATTATCTCTCTTGCAGAGGAACTGGATGAGCTGCTAAAGCTTGGTGGTCATAAACTTTATGACCTAGCACTGAGGTCGGGTTACAAGACAATATTGGGGAACATTCTTTCAATAAACACTTAGAATTCAAAACTACACATTAGAAAACCACACCACTATTATAAAACAAAAACTAATCACACATGCATATAGGAATGTACATACATTAAAAGGATATTTCTACCCTAAGTTACACACGAAGGATGTTTGTGTGTGTATGTGTGTGAGGTGACTTCTCAGTCTTCCAAGTGTTGTCTTATAGCAGGGGGTCGGGTTACAAGACCATGATTCTATTTGAGACATTAAATAGGAGAAACACTCCCAAGTTACAAATCAGAAAATCATAATTATCACATAAAAAGGGCTAACCAAACATGCAGGCCTTAATACATCATTTTAGATTCTGAATTAAGTGCAAGGTAAGTTTTGTAAACTGAATTAAATGCAGAGGGATGTTCGCGTGGAATGTCTGTTAACCCTCTGGGTGTCGTAAAGCAATCTAGACCCAGCCATGCTGGCACCAGGCCGGTAATTTAGATGCTCGAGAGTCAGGAGGTTAAAAGCCTTAGTAAGCTTAGCAAAGAATGTTTTTAGAAGATATGTGCTTAGAAAACACAGAGAGTCCGAATTTGTTAATTCAGACCAAACGAACGAATGATTCAATAGCCCAGTCGCTACAATGTGGTATAGTTAGATATTGTGCCTAAACAAAATCTCATGGGATATCAACTTCAAATTTGGAACACAACTTGGTTAGATATATGGATTTGATTTTATATCAATTTTAGAGAACAAAAAAATTGTAAAATATATATTTTATATAAAAGAAAAAATATTAGGTACAGTATATTTGATTTACTTATTAAACTTCCATAGCTTTTTCATACTTTCATTGAAGTGATTTCACTTCATCAATAATCTACTGAGTGTTTTTCTTTAAAACAAGACCAAACTTGGGTCTAAAGCATTCTTGAATTACAACCATTTAAGTTTGAATAGTGCATTCTCAAAAGAGGGGGTGAGAGTTGTTAAAGTACCATTTTTGTGGTAAAGCACACAAAAAAAAAAAAAAAAATTTGTGGTCCAATTTCAAAACGGTTTTCAAAGGCTGAATCTTGAGTTTGTAAGCTTTCCAATGATATATAATTTGTTAACATTAGATGAGGTGAAGTATAGGATATAATTGTTTTAATCATGCAGTGGCAAAACAGATTAATGAATTGGTCCCTTTTTATACCCAAAACAGGCAACGTGACTCACAGGTCACACAACTCATACAATCCAAAATATATCAAATATTTCAAAAATTATTTTCTATATGTTTTACTTAAGTCCAGATGATATAAAAAATGACATGAAATTATTTTTTGCTTATCATTTTCCATCCTTGCCTTTTTTAAGGGTTAATTAGGGGTTCAACCACCAAGTGCTGAAACCTTAAGTAGCTTGCTCAGGGCCACAATAGTGGCAATCCCTATCAAACACAACTTTCTGGGGTTCCATTTGGAAGCTAAAAAATATAATTTTATTTGGAACCCTAAACACTAGAGCAGTGGTTCTCAATTCCAGTCCTCGTGACCCACTGCTCTGCACATTTTGTATGTCTCCCTTATTTAACACACCTGAACCAGATCATCAGCTCATTAGGAGAGACTCCATGAACTGAACAGGGGTGCGTTTCCCGAAAGCATCGTTGGCCAACTATGGTTGCAAGTTCCGTCGTTAGCAATAGAGTTCAATGGACATTGCGATGAACTTGCGACCATAGTTGGCCAACGATGCTTTCGGGAAACGCACCCCTGAGTGTGTCAGATAAGAGAGACATACAAAATGTGCAGAGCAGTCACGAGGACTGGAATTGAGAACCACTGCACTAGACCACACCCATGCTGCTGCTGATTTATCTAACTTGATATGTCATGAACTGTGGGCCACCTTGCTTCCTAACAACATTATTGTTTTGCTTTTTATTAATTTGTCTCACAGGAGCAACGTTGCAAAAGCCTCATGTGGTGCCCTCCAGCATTGGTGCAGCCATCAATGCCAAACTTACTGAAATCAGAGTGAAGAAGAAAACACAAAAACATGCAGAAACCTTAATGCTCTTTGATGACTGATGACCATGACAATGTGTTGAAGGTATTTTGTTGTTGTTGTTGTTGTTTTTTGTGTGTTTTTTTTTCTCTCTTCTTTTTCTGAGCAAAGTTCAGTTTGCTATCAAGGTGGAATTCTTAATTACTCATGTGGAGTATAATTTGATTTGTGTGTTGTTACTATGATTTTATTGAAATAACAGTGTTTCCATAGCAAATTTGTGCAAGTCATTGACTGAAATCATATATGATTAGTATATGCAGAGGTGTAGTATTATTGAATGAAAATCATGTATTGTAATTATATTATAAATATAGAAATATTATAGCTGTAATATGAGGAATTAGGTAGAAACATATAAAACTCAAAGAGCAGGCACACCATTTCCCTATAAAAAAAACATGAAATCTTTATAAAATACATATAAACAAATTACACAATATATATATAAATCCTATATGACTTATATTTGACTAGCATATGATTCAATATAAGAACTTTAAATGACTTGTATATGAAAATCATGTTTTTTCTACTAATACCATATACCATTGCATACTTTTTTCATATAAAAGTCGTATAAGACTTCTTACAGTATTTACATATAATGCAAAATTCCCATACAAGTTGTATGTGTGCTATTTAGTATGAAAGTGGCCATAATCGGTCTGATTTTGTATAGGACATGTATTGTCCTTACATGAAACACAGAAGGTAATTCTATCCGATTTAAGTAAGGAAGATATATGGTTGCTGTATATGAACCATGCAGGTTTTTTTCATATGGGAAAGGTAAATACATGTAATCATCATTTTGCATGTAACGCACTACACTTGAACACAAGGGTGGTTACAGTTAGTTGGGGTGGTTATGGTGGAGTTATTTTGAAGACATGGCTATACACTGTAGTTCTCTGGTCTGGTCTGGTCTGGGAAGGACCACCCCACAAATGTAAACCAAACTGGTAACACTTTACAATAAGGTTCCATTAGTTAACATTAGTTAATGCATTAGTTAACATGAACTAACCATGAACGACACCTCTGTTTAGCATTAATTCATATTTGTTAACGTTAACTCACACATGTACTAATGCATCAATTCACATTAACAGCATGGTTAGTTAAGTAAGGGATAATGTATAGAGAGGCGGTTGTTATAGCGAATAACAAGCCCGACAGGCTGAACGAGACCCCGACGCGAAGCGGAGGGGTCTTGACAGCCTGAAGGGCTTGTTATTCGCTATAACGACCGCCTCTCTATACATTATCCCGCTTATTACATGGCTACCTACAAAATAAATAAATAATTTGACACGAATTATTGATTTAAAAAGGAGTTTATTGATTTAAAAACGATTGTATTGCTTCCGCCAAAGAAAATAGTCCGTTCCGCGTCCATAGCAATGCGCTGTTTTTCATGGCAACGGTCTGTTATACTCCGCAGCGGTCTGTTATAAAGAAATAACAGACCGCATTCTACATTGGAATTCAGCCCAGCCATGTAATAACATTAGTTAATGCATTAGTTAACATGAACTAACCATGAACAATGCCTGTAAATAGCTTTACTGTTTTGTAAGGTTAACTGTACATATTTACATTAGTTTACGTAGCAGTTGACACACACTAAGTATGAACATTTCTAACTCACCATGTTACCCTAAATGTAAAAATACTGTTTTTTACCTTATCAACACTCTTTTATATACATATAAGGCATTGATTTGTTGGTAAACATAATTCTACAGCGGAAAAATATGTTGTTCATGTTTATACGCACTTTACTATCGTTACTTGCATTCAAATAAGTAGGCTAATTATTAATGAATTGAGTGAACCTTATTGTAAAGTGTACACTATTTCAACATTAACTGATGTGTTACTAACATTTGTAGACTCTTTATTGACATGACTTACCATTAATAAAGCATTTATTGATGGAATTTATGAACCTTATTGTAAGGTGTACACTATTTCAACATTAACTTATGGATTACTAACATTTGTAGACTCTTTTTTTAACATGACTTACCATTATGTTTTAAACATACCGATATATGAACTTCATCCAGGAGAATAAATTACACTTTGACTGGGCAAAAAGTGATCCATACCTCACTGACTTGAATCTTCCCTTATGTCTGTTTCGTTGTACAAGATGACATCCCGACATCATCGAGACCTAAATCACAATAAGTGTCGAATTCAATACAGCGCGCGTTTTCCTCTGCTTATAAACAGACCGTTTTGCGCTTCCAGCAATGTCGGGACGTCATCTTGTACAGTAGATGGCGGTAATACTCCCAAGGAGTGAGCAGCCAGTAACAAGTAAGTTAGTAGTAGAGGAAGAACGCCGTAATCTCAGTTCTCGTGCATGCGTCCTGGCGCTCCCGTGAACTCTCGTCAGAGGCCCACATTGAAGAACACTAATAGTTGGATGTAAGTCGTTATTTTTGTTGTTTTTCCGCACAAAAAGTATTGTCGTCGCATGATAAACTTAATGTATAGCCACTGTAGTCACTTGGACTATTTTAACAATGTTTTTAATAACTATTCTGGGCCGGCGAGTTTCGGTCCCTCTGAAAGCCTATGAACAGTGGCGGCTGGTGAAAAATATCTTAGGTGGGGCTGTCATAATCAGCCGTTTTTAATAGTCTGGTAACCATGGGAGTATTAGGCCTACTTTCTGCCCTTGGTATGTGTATTGTGCTTTGATGTTTATTTTGTTCTATTCCTTAACCCAGTCCCAGTGGTTCTCAAACTTTTTAGGGTTGTACCCCAAGAGGCTTTAATATCCTTCTGCGCACCCCCACTCTTCAGTCACACCTTTCTCAGTAAGGGACAATATTTGCCCCCTTAAATCGATTTTTTCAAGTGCATTTTTACCTTTATAAATACCTTTATAAAATAAATAATGCTTTGAATAAAAAAAAAAAGTTAAATAGATAAATATGCAATGATGGTAAAAACGAAGTGATGCTTTTAAATATTAAATTAAAACCGCCAGTAGGTGATGAGTCATCGAGTCATTCATTCAGTAATGAAGCAAGTGGCTGTCATTAAATCATTGACTCTAAAGATTCGTTCACATTCATTGCTGTGTGTTATAACCTTTCTAGTTATTTCGGATTGAACCACACAGACACCAGATTTAACTTCAACCATCCTTTATCTCCACTTTGTACGTAATGACGTTTATGACGTCACATCAATACACAACATCCCCCCCCTACTTGAATATGAACTTACCCCAACTAAACAAGTTCTCATTCACATCTTCTTACAACTTAAGACAGTTCAGAACCTTTCAAAGTACATGTAACACTGTACATCTTAATAGAACATCAGCAATGCTTTCTGGACTGGTGCACCACACCACAACATAACTCTTAATCAATTTTTTTTTTCTTCTTACATAGCCTAGTCTTTATCCGTCACTCAACAACATAATCACTAAACCTTTCAGGCAATCTGATTTGTCTCTGGGGTCTGCAAGGTTTAGGAATCTGTTCCTCTCTCTGAAATGTTTCACAGTTCCCTTTGCATTCCTCTGAACTTCCCTTTTGCTCATAACTCAGCTCTTGAGCACATATCATTTCACCATCCAATGTTGGTGTTTCCGCAGACAGAAACTTCTTGACAAATGTTGTATTCCGCACATACTTTGCTCCAGTGGGTGACTGAACGACAACGCTGTTACCTTCTCTGCGTACAACCTTGTGAGTAGTGCTGTGAAATGTCATTGTGAATTTGTCTGCTTTGTCCTGTTTCACAAGCACTTGATCCCCAACCTCTATGTCTGATATCTTAGCGCCTCGTCTGTGGTCTGTGTACATCTTGGCTTTTCCTTTCTGCTCTGCGTCTTTGTCTCGAGCTTCAAGGTCACTGTGTGGAGTTGTGATGTCTGGTAACTTTCCTCTGATCTTCCTCTGAAAAAGAAGTTCTGCTGGGCTTTTGCCTGTTGTGGCATGTTGTATGGACCTGTAGACAGTCACATATTTGCGTAGCTCTTTTCTCCAATCCTGGCCCTCAGCTTGGGCAATCCGTACTCGTTTCATCAGTGATGCGTTTTGTCTTTCCACTTCTCCATTTGCTTGCGCCCACTTTGGAGTTGTTTTGATATGGTGTATTCCATTCTCCTGACAAAAATCCTGAAAAAGGCTGGACTTAAATTGTGGGCCACAATCTGACCTGATTGTTAAAGGGAGTCCGTGCCGACTGAAAATGTCTTCCAAACGGTCAATCACTTTTTCCGCTGTTGTTGACTTGAGGATTGCATATTCATAGTACCTGCTGTAATAGTCAACGACAGCCAGAATCGAATGTCCATCCGGTAAAGGACCAAGTAAATCTGTGGCTAAGTTTTGCCATGGCCCTTCAGGCATCACTGTAGGTGACAGTGGTTCAGGAGCATCTGGTTTCGCAACCAACTGACAACCATGACATGTCCTCACGAGTCTATCTGCGGCCTTGTCCATTCCGGGCCACCAAACCTTTGTTCTCAGGTGTTGTTTTGTTCCTACCACCCCAAGATGACCCTCATGTGCCAACTGTAATGCTCTTCCTCGCAGTGACTGTGGCAAAACAATTCTTGTTCCCCTAAGTATTATTTGGCCAATGACACATAGCTCACCTGCAATATGTCTGTATGCAGGGCAGTCATCAAAACAACCTGTTTGAATAGCCATTCTCAGTCTCTGTAATTCCACATCATTTGCTGAGATCTGCTCGACTTCCTTGGTGGTGAGGGCGCTGGGTGTCGCACAAACTGCTATAAACCGCACATATTCCTCTGCTTTATGTGTGTGCATCTCGCCTTTGGCTGATGGGCCCAGCAGACGTGACAGAGGATCTGCAATGTTGTGTGTTCCGGGTATATGAATAACCCGGAAGTCATAAGGCTGTAATCTCAAGACACACCTTTCGATTCGTGCGCATGGTTTTGAGCGAGGGCTATAAATTGCTTCCAATGCTTTGTGGTCTGTGACAAGATCAAACCTCCGACCATAAACATAAGGGTGCAATCGTTCACATGCCCACACCAGAGCAAGTGCTTCGCGCTCAGTTTGTGAATACCTTTGTTCACACTCTGTCAAACTCCTGCTCACATAGCAGACAGGAACCATCCCTTCACGTTGTTCCTGAACCAGTACTGCTCCAACGCCTTTTGGTCCAGCATCAGCAATTACTTTTGTTGGTGCGTCCTTGTCGAAGTAAGCCAGTGTTGTTGCCTCGGCCAACTTATCTTTGAGAGTTTTGAAAGCTTTCTTCTGATCAGTTCCAAAATTAAATTTGACGTCTTTCTTTGTCAGTCTGCGCAGAGGTTCTGAGATGCTTGCAAACTGAGGTATGAAACGGCTACTATAGCCAGCTAAACCGAGGAAACTTCTCACCTCTGAAACGTTTTCAGGCTCTCTTGCCTCCACAACTGCTCTCACCCTCTCTGCCGTCGGGCCTATGCCTTTCACTGACAGCAGCATGCCCATAAACACCAATTTGTCCATGTTAAACTGGCACTTCTCTACATTCAGAGTCAAGCCGCAGCTTTCCAGTCTCTTTAGTACTGCATGCATTCTTTTCTCATGAGACTCTTTGTCAGGTGCATGGATGATGATGTCATCTGATATGTTCTCTACTCCTTCGATGCCAGCTAGAACAGTGGCTATTTCATGCTGGTACTGCTCACTTGCTGATGACACTCCAAACACAAGTCTTTTGAACCTGTATATACCATTATGAACGGCGAATGTGGTGATGTCTCTTGATTCTGGGGTCGATTCCAGCTGATGGTACCCCCATTTCAGGTCTAGTTTGCTGAAAACGACTGACCCATTCATTCCTTGCAACAGTTCATCCACTGTGGGGATCGGGAACTGCCCACGAATGATTGCAGTGTTTGCTTGTCTCATATCCAAACACATCCTTATTTCCCCATTCGCTTTGGGTACAATGACAACTGGGTTTACCCAAGGGGTAAATGTCCATGTGGAGCAGCTCATTTATTTTTTCCTCAACAGCCTCTCTGAGGTGGAACGGAACGCGCCTAAGGGGCTGTGCAACTGGCGTCACTGTACTGTCTATGTGTAGGCTAATCTGTTTTGTATTTAGTTTGCCTACTCCACAGAACAATTTGGGGTACTTCTGTCTTATCATGGACTTCACATCACTCACCACTGCAACATTAGCTCCAATCCTCAGCACTCCTAATTTAACTGCTGTGTCTTTTCCGAGCAGTGGCTCCCCTCTCCCGCGAATAACTGTGAACTCAGCTGTTGTGCTGCGTTTTCCGATTCCCACCTCACACCTGAATATTCCTTTCACTGGTAGGGGTTCACTTGATGAGTATGCATACAATTTCTTGTCTGATTTGGCAGAACTGCATTTGATCTTTTTTCCTTTAAGCATTTCCCACGTTCCTTCATCCACTATGTTGCTTGTTGCTCCTGAGTCAACTAACATGGGTAGTCTGACACCTCCAACTGAGAATGTTATTCTGTCCATGTTGCTCTCTTCTCTTACAACAAATGCAAAGTCTTGATTTTTCACATCTGATTCAACTCTTTTCACTGTCTGTCTAACACTTTCCTTTGTTTTACACATTTTTGCAAAATGATCTCTTCCATTGCACTTTCTGCATGATTTTCCACGCGCGGGACATTTATAATCTTTTGCAAAATGACCTGTCTGTCCGCATCTGTAGCAGGTTTTGTTTGAATCAGCATTACCTTTACTACACTGCATTCGTTTTTTCTGATCTCTCACTCCTTTTCTGGATACCAGACTCACCGTCTCTTTCACTTCCGTCTCTGGAGAAATGTGCAACGCCGCCATCTGCAGTTCAACACGTTCGGACTGCGCTGCGATTTCTAGAGTGCGAGCAAGTGTCAAAGCCGTTCCTTCCTCCAGCAATTTTCTACGCACATACTCAGAACTGCACCGACTCAGAACAGCATCCCTTATTTGATTGTCTTTATCAGCTCCAAAATCACAATCTTTTGCCGCTTGCCTTAAACATGTGGTAAACTGTTGCACGGTCTGTCCCGTTTTCTGCTTTAGCTGATAAAACGTCTGTCTGGCAAACGCCGTGTTTACCTGAGGCACAAAGTATGCGTTCAGTGCTGTTACTGCCTGCGTGTAGTCTGTTGACCCTCCTGTGTCAGCGAGTGTGGAGAAAATATCCTGCACATCTGTCCCAGCGTGATGTAAGAGCAAGGCTCTTTGTCTTTGCTTTGTAGCGTCGGGTGCATCGTCAGTCAGGATCAAACCCTTTCCATCGGCAAAAAGTTCAAATGCATTTAACCATCTTGTCCACCGCGGACCCAACGTGGCTGGATCGCTGTAGCAGTCGAACTTGGGAACAGTACCGTCCATCTTTAACGCGTGCCGCCTATCTCCACTAAACTTTTCAGTTAACTGTGATAAAATAGTCGGGGTGATGCACGTCTAACTCACTTTCAGATTTAACGAGTGAGTCCTTGTTGAAACATCCTCGTCGCCAATGTTATAACCTTTCTAGTTATTTCGGATTGAACCACACAGACACCAGATTTAACTTCAACCATCCTTTATCTCCACTTTGTACGTAATGACGTTTATGACGTCACATCAATACACAACACTGTGTGCTGCAGTTCTGCTGTGGCTTTCATTGGAGCTATTCGTTTATTGTAAAAATACTGACAACAGTGTTGAAAATGAACATCACTTAATATTAATATTTCGTTTGTTGAACTGTTGTATAAAATCAATGTCACATTCGTGTGACATTCGTGCAATCGTGTGGATCTTCATATAATGTGATCAACATTAAACACAGGAACTCACACAGGGTATGTCTTTGTATCGAAGAGAGTGGATCTTCATATAATGTGATCAACATTAAACACAGGAACTCACACAGGGTATGTCTTTGTATCGAAGAGAGTTTGAATTATATCGATCTCCCTGCACAGCTTGTGTCTATATTTGTTCTTCATACTAGTAAGTGCTAACTTAAATCCCTACTTTTACAAAGGTAACGTACATTGTCAAGAACGGCAGTATAGCGCGATTTGCTGAGGCAGCAATCTGTATGAGACCTGTCATATAGCCTATACACGCTGCTTAAATGCAGAAAGTTTTGACCGCAAAATATTAGGTAATTTGATCGTATGTCATGTATTTACAGCATTTAACCTGAGAGAAATGCATGCTCAGTTTAAATCTTATTTTAAGATGAGGTAGTATTAAAGGAACGGCAAAATTCAGCATTTTGTTCCCGCACCACCTTCTGTCACCTCACGGTTTGAGAACCACTGCCTTTACATATCTTTGTAAAACGAAAAATAATAATAATATTACAAATAATTATTAGTATTAACCACCCAAACACAATTTAAAACAAACTGCATGATACCAGTGCTCTGTGAAAAAGTCAGTAATTATTTAATGCCATATTACAAGACTGAAGCATACACAAAAACAAACAAATTGCACAAACTTTCCATTTGCATTTGAAATTTAACTCAAAAAGTTTAGTTACTTTCTCAGAAAGGTCCCTCACTTCGGTAACTGTCCATGTTGGATCTGTCCCTGTTGTTTTAAAAAGTAATCACGGAAAGCAAAACAAGGCATTAGCATGACGCATCAGCTAGCCAGGCCGATAGCTGTCTGATGGAGATAGGCGCGCATGAGCGCTGGCGCGGGCGGGCACGCGCAGTTTGGGGCGCTAACAGAAGCGCCCATAGCTGACTAGATTTGAGCTCGCTGATTGGCTACAGTTTATGTCAAACATGTATATCTTAAATCAGCAATTGGCTAAGCTGCTCCACAGACCCGCCTCTCTGGGGCGATTTCTCCAGCGCCCCAGAGCTGATGAGACGTGCACGCAGCTGGAGGAGACGTGTTGAAAAAGCAGACATTTTTAATTTCTATCATATTTTTCACATATACTGGGTTTATTTAATATCTTAAACACAAAAATACTGACAATTTGTATGTATGATTTATGTATGTATTTATTTATTTATTTAATGAGTGTGGCTCAGAAACTGTGGTCTGGCTCATGGGGGGGACGGCGCCCTAGCGCCCTCTATTGGCCAGCCGCCCCTGCCTATGAAGGAGTGAGACAGCTCTCAGATTTCATCAAAAATATCTTAATTTGTGTTCTGAAGATGAACGAAAGACTTACATGGTTGGAACAACATGAGGGTGAGTAATTATTGACAGAATTTTTATTTTTGGGTGAACTAACCCTTTAATGTTTAATAGTGTACACTTTACAATAAGGTTTATAAATTCAATTAATAAATGCTTTATTAACGGTAAGTCATGTCAATAAAGAGTCTACAAATGTTAGTAACACATCAGTTAATGTCGAATAGTGTACACTTCACAAGAAGGTTTATAAATTCAATTAATAAATGCTTTATTAACGGTAAGTCATGTCAATTAAGAGTCTACAAATGTTAGTAACACATCAGTTAATGTTGAAATAGTGTACACTACATTAAGGTTTATAATTTAAATTAATAAATGCTTTATTAACGGTAAGTCTTGTCAGTAAAGAGTCTACAAATGTTAGTAATACATCAGTTAATGTTGAAATAGTGTACACTTTACAATAAGGTTCACTCAATCCATTTATAATTACTTGTTTGAATGCAAGTAATGATAGTAAAGTGCGTATAAACATGAACAACATATTTTTCCGCTGTAGAATTATGTTTACCAACAAATCAATGCCTTATATGTATATAAAAGAGTGTTGATAAGGTACAAAACAGTATTTTTACATTTAGGGTAACATGGTGAGTTAGAAATGTTCATACTTAGTGTGTGTCAACTGCTACGTAAACTAATGTAAATATGTACAGTTAACCTTACAAAACAGTAAAGCTATTTACAGGCATTGTTCATGGTTAGTTCATGTTAACTAATGCATTAACTAATGTTAACTAACCGTGCTGTTTATGTGAATTGATGCATTAGTACATGTGTGAGTTAACGTTAACAAATATTAACTAATGCTGAACAGAGGTGTCGTTCATGGTTAGTTCATGTTAACTAATGCATGAACTAATGTTAACTAATGGAACCTTATTGTAAAGTGTTACCGAAAAACATTTTTACAACATAACATCAGCTATATCAGTGGTTATCAAACTTTTTCTGTCATTCCCCACTTTGGAGGTGGGGAGTTTTCAAGCCCCACCTAACCCCATCTCCAAGCAAAATTGTAACGTTAAAATATTATTTTTGCATTTTGGCTCCACGTTACATTTCCCATCTTTGTCCCCTGGATCTGATGGTGCTGTAATTTTAATTTATATTTAGGCCAATTTATGACACCTATTTTTATGTGTGGCTGTTTTGTTTTCAATGTATGATCTTCCTTGTCAAAGAATAAAGGCATGAATAAAGATAGAAAAAAAGACAAATGTCCTCCTGTTCGTGGCACACTTCCGCCCCACACTTTGAGAACCACTGAGCCATATCAAGAGACACCAGTTAGTATGCTAGCAAGTTGTGTCAATTGTACTGTTGTGTTAATGACAATATCTATTTTATTGTGTTTTAGGTACAATCTTCCATGGATGCAAAATTATGGGAGACCAGAAAGTTCGAGCAACGTCTGCAGAGGTCAAATCAGGAATTAAGGCAGAAGAATGAAAGACTTCGAAAAGAGAATGACAAATTAAAAGACATGGTTATTGATAGTGTCACAGGCCGGGGTGGCCTCCCCCCTATTAAGCGTACCACCTCGAGGAGTTACCCAGAGACACCACGAGACCAGACAAGATAATCAGTATCAAACGTATTTTATTGAATTAAAATAGGCTAAATCCTAAACTAAAATAAAAAAAAATCACAGGCTGATCCGCCTCTCTTCTTCGTCAGGCTGCGTGGGAGGTTCACACAGCGGTTCCTCTTTGGCCAGACAGAGGCAAGTAATGGAGCAGACACTGGTAAGGGGTTCACACAGCGGTTCCTCTTCGGCCAGACAGAGGCAAGTAATGGGGCAGACACTGGTAAGGGGTTCACACAGCGGTTCCTCTTCGGCCAGACAGAGGTAAGTAATGGGGCAGACACTGGTAAGGGGTTCACACAGCGGTTCCTCTTCGGCCAGACAGAGGGAAGTAATGGGGCAGACACTGGTAAGGGGCTCACACAGCGGTTCCTATTCGGGCAGCCAGAGGCAAGTAAAGCCACCAGACAAGATAATCAGTATCAAACGTATTTTATTGAATTAAAATAGGCTAAATCCTAAACTAAAATAAAAAAAAATCACAGGCTGATCCGCCTCTCTTCTTCGTCAGGCTGCGTGGGAGGTTCACACAGCGGTTCCTCTTCGGCCAGACAGAGGCAAGTAATGGGGCAGACACTGGTAAGGGGTTCACACAGCGGTTCCTCTTCGGCCAGACAGAGGCAAGTAATGGGGCAGACACTGGTAAGGGGCTCACACAGCGGTTCCTATTCGGGCAGCCAGAGGCAAGTAATGGAGCAGATACTGGTAAAGAATTCACACAGCAGTTTCTCTATGTTCACAGAAACAACAGTGGTGAGTACAGAATCCAGCAGTTAACAACTGAGTCTTCTTACCACAGGACAGCGATGGCAGCATGCAGCGGCGCAAAATTATAATGTCCACACCTGTGCATGCATCAATCACTTCAAGTGGTCACACGTGTTCACTTCACACTAAGCACTGCAACTCACAACAACTCACAGTGAATAAGGTCTCCACTCGCGTTCCCAGCCGACTCCCTCCTCTCAATTGACGAAACTGTACATCCAAGACTGTGTGGGAAGTGTACTATGAACACACAACTGGCATTAGAGGCTTCAAAACAGATTTCAATACTCCGTGGCAGTTTCACCAAACTGTGGTACTGAAGGCATTAGGTTTCCTAATAAGAATTACAGATGACACTTAACTGTTTGACGAAGTAACATAGATCCGCTGCCCCTCTTCTTCTGTTAGTGTTATCTCCTTTTATAAACCAGATCCATCAAACCGCTGATTCGAGTCAGCCACATCAACAAGTCCTTTTATAATCCCCCTCGCGAATACATGTCCCTCTCGCTAGTGATGTGACATTTGAACCGAGGCGTCGGAGCGTGTGTCGAGAAAAAGTGGGCGTGCCAGATGAAGCCGCGATTCGAGGCTTGTGTTGTTAACGTGAAAATCACGTGACTAATGACAAACGAGGCCTCGGTTTGTGTGGATACGTCATCGGTTCGGTCTGAGTGTCGCTTCAGGATAAAAGGCGGTTCGAAACTCGCGCCACCTTGTGGGTGTTGTCAGGAGTAGTAGAAGCAGTTGTAGTGGTGTCAGAGAGTCAGAGAGTTAGATAACTATCATTGTCATTGTCGTTATTGTGTCATATATGTGTTAGGGGTGTATATTATTACATTATCAGGTTAGAATAGTTATAGTATATTGTTATTATAGTAGGCCTAGCTATATTATAGTCTTGTTATATTAATTAGATAAGATTATTTGGATTGCTATGGATTTTTGCATCTGGACTGGATTGCTTTTTGATTTGGATTGCCTTTTTGGATTTGTCCTTTTTCCTGGTAATGGACCAGCAAGAAAAAGGGAATCCTCCCCTGTCTGGGCTCAACAGAAACATCAGTGTGATCATTTGTACCACTGCCATTTTTATGTTCCCCTGCATCCTCTGTTCCTTGTGAAAGGATCTTTTCCAAGGCTTGAGAGATTTTGTCCAAGAAGAGGAATCGTCTAAACCCCAACACACTTGAAATAATTCTGTTTCTCAATAAAAAATCTATTGTAATCCTTCCTTACGGACTATTCTGTTGCAGTTTACTTTAATCTGTTATCTAAAATCTGCTAAATGAATAAATGTACTTTAGAAATATTCTGTACTGTTAATACTTTGTCTTAGGTGGAAAATCCAGAAGGGATGAGACTGATCTGCAGCGGGAAGCACTGGACTCCAACACCATCAGTGTTATTTTTGGTGAGATGGCAATTGATTTACTTAACATTCAGTCAGGTGGTGATAATGTTACAATGTGAAATGTGATGTTAACACAGTTACACACTCAGTTGCTAGTTTATTAGATATACTGTATCTAGGAAACAAATGCAGTTGCTAACTATGCTGAAACACTGATTACATCTAATAGCTAAACCTAAACAAAGTGTCTATCCTTCTACCCCCAGACGCAGTGTTGAAGAAATTTCCACAGGCCACCAAGGGACAACTGGGGACAGTTGTCAACTCAAAAATAGCTGAACTCAGATTTAAATGAAATAAACAAAAATGTAAAAAAAAAAATATTGAAAATGTGTTGTTTATTTGTGAAAATGTTAACTTTTTAAATTTCAAAATATATTTCAAATTAAACAATTTGCAAAAGTTAAAACATATATAAACATATATGTTGTTAGTAAATACGTATATTGACATATAAATATATTCACATATTTAACTAAAATATATTAAAAAAATAAATAAAAATATTTACATATATTTAAATAAAATATATTTATTGGGCCAATTTCGAATATTTGCATATATTCCAAAAATATATTTCAAAATATATTCTGAAAAAATGAAACATAAGGGGGAAAGTTTTTTATTTTTTAGAAGGCTTATAAACTTGGCATATCACAGCCTTTTTAGGAATGCATTTATAACTTATTTGGTGCCGTGAAGCGGAAGATGGGTGAAAATGTCATGGCCTTAACTTTTCCTGACCTACACTTAGGTACATACAATAATAAAACGTACCGTTTAATGTTGTCGTTGGTCTTTTCATCCAGGCCATTAGTTTGAGGATGATAAGCTCCGGTCACACTTCTTTTTATGCACTTATTTTCACAAAGCCTGTGGTTAAGCTTAAAAAATAAAGAAAAATATCACTGTGAGCAAATGGGTGAAAAGCTCCTTAAAACACACAATAATTGAATACATGTACTGTATGTACAATGGAAAATATAAAAACTCTGAGGCAAGTTTTTTGAGGCAAAACCTAAATCACTTTAATACTGATCATTTTAAATACACTTACTTCATTTACAAATTCCCTTCCCTGATCTGAGAGAATTCTCTGGGGACAGCCATGTCTATAAATGATGGAACAGAGATGTTTTCCGACTTCAGCTGCTGTCTTGGTTTTTAAAGGAAAAGCCTCAACCCACTTTGAGAAATAGTCTGTGGCTATGAGGATGTATTAAAAACCATCTGCAGTTTCAGGTAATGGTCCAGTTAAATCAATGCCAAAAAGCTCCCAAACAGCAGAAATTTATCAAGTAAAATAAAATGTAAAGTAAGTTTAGTGTGTATAAAGTAGTCAAGTCAAGTCAAGTCAAGTCATCTTAATTTATATAGCGCTTTTAACAATGTAGATTGTCTCAAAGCAGCTTTACAGAGATAAGCGTATAATTTAAGGTAACAGAGATTGTTTCGGCTTTACAGCAGAGTTAAGTTATTTCCATCTAAAGTTAGTTTTGATTGATTTGCTTCCGTCGCAATGATCATTTGTTATTAAATTAGGGGCCGCTAAGACGACACCATTCTCTCTACACAGACTTTAAACGCGAACCTGTGAGAAACGCTGATGGCGTTCACATGAGCATTTAGAATGGGTTCTATAGTTATGTGCGTTTGAATATACGCAGGTTTGGAATTCCCTACAAGCCAAGCCTAAACAAAATACTTGTCTTTCCTTATAAATTTTGATAAAGAATTTTATTTTATTTGTTGCTTTGGGGTAGGAACGCGAGACGAATTTTCCCGACAACGCCTTATCTGTAGAGTGGTAGTGGGTTCCTCCATAGGGAGAGACTAGTTGGCACTTCAGCACTGCGTTGTCATCGGTCCAGGCGAAGGTCCTTCGTCAGATCTGGATACGGCCTGGATCCGGCAGGCTGCAGGAAAACCTCGGAATAAACACAGACACTAAAATTAGCGTAGATGCCATTCTTCTCATGATGTAACGAGTACATCAGGATTTTTGGGAAGTGTTCCCGGTTCCGGCTGACCTACTATATGCAGCCTAACATTAAATTATAGAAGTCTATAATGTATTATGTGAAAGCTAGGTCAAAGAGATGTGTCTTTAATCTGGCTTTGAACTGACAGAGTGTGTCTGCTTCCCGGACAATGGTAGGAAGACTGTTCCAGAGTTTTGGTGCTAAATAGGAAAAGGATCTACCGCCAGCAGTCGATTTTGATATTCTAGGTATTATCAACTGGCCGGAATTTTGAGATCGCAATAGACGTGACGGACTATAATGCGTTAAGAGCTCGCTCAAGTACTGCGGAGCTAAACCATTCAGTGCTTTGTAAGTAATCAGCAATATTTTAAAATTGATGCGATGTTTAATAGGGAGCCAATGCAGTTTTGACAGAACTGGGCTAATATGGTCATACTTCCTGGTTCTAGTAAGAACTCAAGCTGCTGCGTTTTGGACCAGCTGTAGTTTGTTTATTAAGCGTGCTGGGCAACCACCCAGTAGAGCATTACAATAATCTAGCCTTGAGGTCATGAACGCATGAACTAATTGTCCCTCATTTGTCAATGAGAGCATATGGCGTAATTTAGATATATTCTTAAGATGGAAAAATGCAGTTTTACAGATACTAGACACGTGACTTTCAAATGAACGATTGGTATCAAAGAGCACACCCAGGTTCCTAACCGACGACAAAGACTTAACAGAGCAGCCATCAAGTGTTAGACAGTATTCTAGATTATTACGTGAGGAAGTTTTTTGTCCAATAATTAGAAACTCTGTTTTTTCAGAATTTAGAAGTAGGAAATTACAAGTCATCCAATTTTTTATATCCGCTATGCATTCCGTTAATTTTGTGAATTGATAAGTTTCGTTAGGTTTTGAAGAAATATAGAGCTGAGTATCATCGGCATAACAGTGAAAGCTAATGCCATGTTTCCTAATGATATCTCCTAAGGGTAGCATGTACAGAGTGAACAGCAGCGGTCCTAGTACTGAGCCTTGTGGTACGCCATACTGAACTTGTGATCGATGAGACATCTCATCATTTACTGCTACAAACTGATAACGGTCAGATAAGTATGATTTAAACCATGCTAGTGCATTTCCCGTAATGCCAACATAATGTTCTAATCTATTTAAAAGAACGTTGTGGTCGATGGTGTCAAATGCAGCACTAAGATCGAGTAACACTAATAGAGAGATACAACCACGATCGGATGATAAGAGCAAATCATTTGTGACTCTAATGAGAGCAGTCTCGGTACTATGGTATGGTCTAAATCCTGACTGGAAATCCTCGCAGATATCATTTCTTTCAAGAAAGGAACACAGTTGTGAGGATACTGCCTTTTCTAATATCTTTGACAGAAAAGGTAGATTCGAGATCGGCCTGTAATTGACTAATTCTGAAGGATCAAGTTGCGTTTTTTTAACAAGCGGTTTAATCATAGCCAGCTTAAAGTTTTTTGGTACGTATCCTAGAGACAAAGACGAATTAATGATATTAAGAAGAGGATCTATGACCTCTGGAAGTATTTCTTTCAGTAGCTTAGTCGGTATAGGGTCTAACATACATGTTGTAGATTTAGATGATTTAATGAGTTTAGTAAATTCTTCCTCTCCTATAGCAACGAATGAATCAAATTTTTCCTCAGGGAGACTACAATGCACTGCCTGATGTGATACTGTAGTAGACGGTTGCATAGTTGTAATTTTGTCCCTGATATTATCAATCTTATAAGTGAAGAAGTTCATAAAGTCATTACTGCTGTGTTGCTTGGAAACTTCGGTGCTTGAAGCTTTATTTTTCGTTAGTTTAGCCACCGTTTCAAATAAATACCTAGGATTATGTTTATTTTCTTCTAATAGGGTTGAAAAATAAGCAGATCTAGCAGCTTTTAAAGCCTCTCTGTAAGTAATTGAGCTCTCTTTCCATGAAATGCGAAATACCTCTAGTTTTGTTTTCTTCCAGTTGCGCTCCATTTTTCTGGCTGCTCTCTTAAGGGCCCGAGTGTGCTCGTTGTACCACGGCGTTGGACTATTTTCTTGAATCTTCTTTAAGCGCAACGGAGCAACTGTGTCTAAAGTGCTGGAAAAGAGAGAGTTAAACGTTTCTGTTGTAATATCTAGTTCTTCTAAGCTATCTGAGATGCTGAGATGATGAAACTGATTAGGAAGATTATTAATAAAGCAATCTTTAGTAGCAGAAGTGATAGGTCTCACATATTTGTAACGCGGAGTCGGCTTTGCAGCCTTGGCTAAATGCAAATTACACGAGACTAGGTAATGATCTGAGATGTCATCGCTCTGCTGCAGAATTTCAACGGCATCCACATCTATTCCGTGTGATAATATTAGATCTAGAGTATGATTACGACGATGAGTAGGTCCTGACACGTGTTGTCTAACTCCAATTGAATTTACAATGTCTTTAAATGCCAATCCCAATGCATCTTTTTCATTATCGATGTGTATATTAAAATCACCAACAATTAGTACTTTATCTGCTGTCAATATTAATTCTGATAGAAAGTCCGCAAATTCTTTGATAAAGTCTGTATGGTGCCCTGGTGGCCTGTATACAGTAGCCAGCACAAATCTCAAACGTGATTTATCGTTTATACTATATATTTTTACATTAAGCACCAATGCTTCAAAAGAATTATATTTAAAACTTGATTTCTTAGTGGTTTTGAAACTATTACTATAAATTACAGCAACACCACCCCCTTTGCGTTTCAGACGAGGCTCATGTTTATAACAGTAATCTTGCGGGGTTGATTCATTTAAAGTAATGTAATCGTTTGGTTTTAGCCAGGTTTCTGTCAAACACAGCAAATCTAGGTTATTATCTGAAATCATATCGTTAACAACGAGTGCTTTTGAAGTAAGCGATCGAATATTCAGCAACCCAAGCTTTAGCATTTGCTCATCTGTATTATAGCTGTTTTTTATTTGTTGAACATCAATTAAATTTTTAACCTTAGTTGGGTTTAAACGTTTTTTGGATTTCCAAATTCGGGGAACAGACATAGTCTCTATATGATGATGATAGCTAGGTGAAAGAGGCTCTATGTGATAGGATTTATCTGACCTTGGTGACGCGAGGCCGCTAGCAGACAGTCGGTTAAGCCAGTCTGTCTGCTTCCTGACCTGAGCCCCAGATTGTCATGTTTGAGCTCTAAGACTATGAGCCATATTACTAGAGAGAAGAGCAGCACCATCCCAGGAGGGATGAATACCATCTCTTTTCAACAGGTCAGGTTTGCCCCAAAAACTTTTCCAATTGTCTATGAATTCTATATTATTAAGCGGACACCACCGAGACAGCCAACCGTTAAGCGAACACAATCTACTGACTATCTCATCACTCCTGCGAACAGGAAGGGGGCCAGAGCAAATTACAGTCCTTGACATCGTACTTGCAAGTTCACACACCTCTTTAATATTAATTTTGGTGATCTCCGACTGGCGGAGTCGAACATCATTAGTGCCGACATGAATAATGATCTTAGAGAATTTACGATTAGCATTAGCCAGCACTTTTAAATTTGCTTTGATGTCAGGCGCTCTGGCTCCCGGCAAACATGTGACTATGGTGGTTGGTGTCTCTATTTTCACGTTCCGTGTAATAGAATCGCCAATAACTAGGGCACAATCATTCTCAGTGGGTGTTTCACTGAGCGGGGCAAATCGATTTGTTATGGTAATCGGAACGGAAGAGTGGTTTTTAGATCCGCGACTAGAGCGATCCCTCACTGTCACCCATTTGCCCGGCTGCAAGGGCTCTACTTCAGCCGGAACCACGCCATGTAAAGTGTTCACTATTCTATGTGCATCCAAAACATCTAAAGCACTAGCACTCTTACTATCCTCAATTAAAGTTTGGATGCGTGTTTCTAATTCTGAAATCTTCTCTGTCAACCTAACTGTCTCCTTACATTTATCACATATAAATCCTATATTGTCGACAGAGAAAGCTATACTAAACATGTGACATGAAGTGCAAGTGACAATAACAGGACAAGACATTACTCACCGTGTTTGTTGACTGATTCTTACTCACCTGAGCTTTTTATGAACTCAAAGGCGCGGACGCGCGAGAGAAAAATAAATAAATAAAATAGCTGAGCGCACGGGTGGCGCGTTAACAGGCTAGCGAATTACTAGCGTTTTGTGCTAGTAGTACTAATAACAAAAGCTAGCGATGTCAGGTTAATCTGAGATGTTGGGTAAAATGTAGTAGTATAAACAACTAGAAATGGTAGTAAAATGATGGTTCAAAACAAAGAAATATAAGGCTAAGACGGAGCTTACCGCACCGAAGCACACAAACACACTCACAGCAGGCAGCGAGGCAGACAGGAGCAATCGATCAGCGATTCAGCAATTCAAAGCAGTGTGTTCGTGGTCTACACGAACAAAGAAAACCCACAAAGTAGGTTTAGTATGTATACTGTATGTTACTGCACTTATTTTCCTTGATGCACTGTAAAGGTTTTCCAACTTTTTGACACTGATCACATTCCAATACCTTTCAGAAATTGTTGTGTGTGTGTGTATGTATGTATATATATATATATATATATATATATATATATATTTTATTTATTTATTTATTTTTTTTTATTTTTTTTTTGTGAGCTGATATATATATACATATAAACTAAAAATACCTATATAAAATAAATAACACATACCCGATGTTCAATATCAGCTGACATGCCATGACCCTCCGGTGGAGCGGTCTGTTCTGGCACACCTGTGTCCGGCGGCCGCTACATCCGGCTCTGGAGAACTGTGTTTCCCCTCACAGGCTCTGGAGTCGTTGTCTGCTTTGTCAGACGTGGCTTATGGAGCCTGTGGCAAGCCGCCGCCTCTATGCACGCCTTTGTCAGCCTGTGTCAGATCTTGCCAGTCCAGGAGGCAAGAGTAAGTGTCCCTGATACAGGCCACCCAGGGTTGGGGACGAAAGTTTTTCTGGTGGTTGTTGTTCCACCATTGTCTCTCCGGAGTACAGTGGTTTCCGAATCGCCAAAGGGACAGAAATTCTCAAGCCTGGGTTTCAAGAGGTTCAGATTATCAGACACCCCAGATCAGTCTGGCCTGCCTCAATCCCCTCTTGTGTCGCCAGTTGGCAGACGAGTACGGTTCAAGGACCCAGGTTTGCCTCCTCCCGTACTCAATGCCACCAAGTGGTGGCAGGTTCATGACACAGACACCCCTCCGGACCGCCTTAGGGCCCTCCAGGTTGGGTCCCTGCCCTCCACTTCGCTGCCCTCCTCCTGGTACGTCAGTGGTTCCACGAGCCCCCCCCCCCCCCCGGTACGGTTTCTGTAAGCCTGGAAAGACCTCTCCAGACCGTCCAGCTGGCTCCTGAGCACCATTGCACATGGCTACACGATTCAGTTCCACCGGCGAAAGTACCCACTACTCCCTTTAGAGATCAAGTGGTGAACTTGCAAGCGCTGCCCCTGGAGGAGGCAGACTCAACCCTAGCTTTTCTCTGTCCAGTCCGCGCCTTACGGACTTATCTGGACAGAACACAAAGCTGTAGAACCTCAGATCAGCTCTTCATCTGTTTCAGAGGCCTGCAGAAAGGGAAGGCAGTCTCTAAGCAAAGGCTGGCCCACTGGATAGTGGATGCCATCATCTTGGCGTACGATACCCAAGGTGTACCTTGTCCCCCAGGGTTGCATGCCCACTCCACCCGGAGTGTTGCTGCTTCCTGGGCGCTGGCGCAGGGTTCCTCGCTGGCAGATGTTTGTAGAGCTGCTGGTTGGGCGACACATAATACGTTTGCTAGGTTTTATAGCTTACGTGTTGAGCCAGCTACAGCCGGAAAGGATGCTCCTAGCAGCTTACTTTGTTTTACAAAGCCATACATGTTCGAGCCTGGACTACCTACTATAATTATAACATAAGCACACAAGGCAACTTACACTCATTGGTGGGCACGCACTGCCGACGATGGCACCGACGATGAAGGCCGAGGCGGGAGATAGTCGGTTCGGCCACATTCACCAGTAACAGCGGATTATCAGTGAATGAATCCCAGTTGTCTCCGACGAAAGTTTATAAAACTATCCCGTGTAAAATGATCACTACAGAGTAGGGTGACCACCTGCTAATAATCCCAAGGGGGGACAAGGGGTATGTTTCTGAGGGACAATGTGGGACACTGCCTGGTGCGGCGGTGCCCCCACCCCACGGGCAAACTCACTGATAGTGGTTTACCCATTTCTAGCACATACCACCTTACATGGTATATTAATAATGCCCTATTCCCCTTAACGTGTAATTGCTGATGTATGCTCATGAATAGGCCAACCAATGTGTATTTTTCTAAATAAAGATTCATAATATTTTGAACATTCAATGAATTGACAGATGCACTTCTACTTAAGATTTACTATTTAAATTTATTTATTTATTTTTCATTACAATTTATTCACTTTAAATAAATTATAATATAAAATTATAGGATTAACAGGAATTGTAGTTGCTCAACACCACAGGAACAGTAATAATAAAAAAAAAGTATTTAAAAAAAAATACGATTGACATCGTATTCCCCTCCATGTCCGATTGAGAAGGACGTTTTGCAAAGGTCACAAAAAGCCCTCTCGGTATCCCCCTCAACACCTTTCAGCCACAAATATTCATTTTCCCAGTCTTTCTTGTACCCACACCTTCTCTTTTTAATTGATGATGGCGGTGCCTCTCTCAGACTCTTTCTCCATTTTTCGAATTGGAAAGCGCGCATCTAAAAGTTCCTTCCCAGTGTGTCTGGTATGCGCGTACGTGCGCTGTCATGACAACAACGAAAAAGTTGACAACAACCTAGTCAGCAGTTCAACTGAGGGGTGGGTGTTGCAACAATAGCGTGCTGAACTGTCAAGTAATGTTCGTTTGGCTGCCTGGGGCTCGAGGATATATAGAGCGACCAACTTTTTTTTGAGCAAGCATAGATTATGCGTGACACGGTCTCAATTTGCGGGACGCATGAATTGGGCTTCAAACGCTGTGCGCGCACGCGCTACGCGGGACGGGACCCTACTACAGAGGCGGGTTTTGGCGGTGATCCTCAGCTCTCCATCAAGGTTGCTCTTAACAAAATTAATCCACCTCTTGTTGATATGATAGTTTTTCGGAAATTTAAATAAGGACACCGATCTGTTTTGTTCGTGATCGCATCCAGGTAGTACGCATTTCCGTGACGAAGGCATAGCTAGCTAGCAAACTGTAGGATGTAGTAACTAATAGTACTGACAGTAACTCGCGATCGGCAAACTGATGCGAATGGGCTCCAGTGCGTCATCAAGTAGGGGTGTGTCCAGGAGCTCAGGGGCTCAGGTGCGTCATCAAGTAGGGGCGTGTCCAGGAGCTCAGGGGCTCCAGTGCGTCATCGAGCCCCCGTTTTAGCCCCGCCCAAAAAATCCGGAACACAGCAACGGTGAAAAACTGTTAACGGTCTAACTCCACAATTCAGTACTTCACAGTGCACAGTCTTTGTAATATGGTTTAGCAATACATTTCTAACATTTATAATGTGTTTAGAATTTTTTTTTAGAATTGCCTTTACAGGGACTTTAAAGATTTGCATAAGAGTTTAACCTCATTCATCCACTGATTAAAGTTGGGTTTAGATTTAAACCATTTGCATTTATGAATGAAAAACTTTCCAAAACATAACGAGAAATTAATAATAATAACAAAATCACAATCTTTTTTTCCAGACAAACACCAAACCTAATCAACTTCACCGTGAGGGGTGGGATTTCAACCCTCCTAGATCTTAACCAATTCTGCACCTCACTCCAAAAGGGTTGCACCATATCACAACAAAAGAAGACATGCTCTAAATTTTCAATATTTGTTTCACAAAAGACACAATTATTCACATCAAGATTAAATTTCAATCTTAAAAATTAATTAGTAGGATAAATCTCTTTTAAAATTTTGAAGTTCATCTCCTTAGCTTTAGGAGGGAGGGGAAAAGACCGTATTTTTTTATTTCAATCTTTTAACACATATTCCTGTCTAATTGGGTTTGGGTAATAAGCCTGTAAAATAAAACTTCTGATGACTCTATTTGTACATGTTTTATCACAGTAATCATAACCTTCTAAGGAGAGCTGTCTCAGTTCTGGGGATATTTTGGAGTACAACATGTCTTCTTTAATGTCTCTTTTTTCTTTTATTAGTTTCTTAGAGAAACCAATGGAAAATTCTCGAATGTTAAATTTTAGAAATTCCCATTTACTTATATTACAATCAAAAGAATCATTTATCTCTATATCTCTTATCAATTCCTTAATTTTATTGCAGAATTCTTCATTTTGTAAGAGGAAGGCATTGAACTTCCAATGACCTTTGTTTCTAAATTGCTAAGTTGTGGGCTCTAAAACAAGATCTACTATGATCCATTAATGGAGCTTTAGAAATTTTAGATTTTGAAACATATTTTAGAATGTTGTCACTGACCATCCAATAATCAATTATAGATTTGGTCTCCCCATTTTGTTTAAACCATAAAAAATATTCAACAATTTAAATGTCGCCAAACATCACTCAAATTATTTTCTGTAATCAAAAAATCAACACTTACATGTTAAGTCTGGGAGCCCATTTATCTTTCCACTCATCAGGAACCATATTCCAGTCCCCTCCTACTAAAACATTATCAGATGGGTCTCGCACTTTTATCATATTAGGATATTTCTGGTTTTGAGCTGCATTGTTAAAGCCATAAATATTAATTAGAATGAAAAAAAAAATACCATCAATTATCAGTACCATCATCAACCATGGCTGAAAAACCTCTTTTCCCCCTTCATTAGTCCAGAAAGATGCATCCGAGTCCGAAGAATGAGTCTCTTGTAAACAAAAAAGCTTTCTGCCCTTTACAAAAAAGAAAAACTGCTTTCCTTTAAGCCCCTAACATTTATAGAACCAAAAATCGTAATCATTACGCTAAAAAAAAAAAAAAAAAAAAAAAAACTGAAAGAGAACTATAAAACCACAAATCGAACCACCTCTTGTAAGCTCACTCAGTCACTATATGAACCGTGACTTTCAGATAGAGCTCTAGTGTCCCATTGAAAAGTTTACAACAACTTGACTGACACATAGAAATGTATAATTTCATCCATCAATGTCAGTCCGTCGTCCTTCAATGAAGCCATATGGGCCGCGAAAGAAAGCAAACTTTCCTGCCCTCCTTGCTTGATCAATTTGAGGCCACAGCTTTCATCTGTCTTCCAAATCCTCTCGAGGGAGCATCTCCGCGAATCGAACTGCTTCCACCTTGCAAATAGGAGAATTTTTGCTTCTACGCCAGATTTCATCCTTCACCCGACTTTGAGTGAACAGCGCGATGACATTTATGTTTTTATTGTCCATCCTTCTTCCCAGCCTATGAACGATGTCAACCGCCTCTTCCATCTTTGCCTCCATCTCAGGTGCAAACTTACTGAGAATCTGAATGACATGTGATCTGATATCTTCATCTTTTTTTTCTTCTATGCCTTTGATACGGAGACACCATCTCATTCTATAGCTTTCCTGTTCTCTCACCCTCTCCTTAAAGGAGAACTCCGGTCAATTTTAACATTGAGCTCATTTTATTGTACATTTGGAGTGCTGTCAATACAGAGAACAACAATAAAAATCGGTGTTGCCTACACCGAGTTATTCTATTTTTAAAATTTGCACCCGCAGGATTTTTACTTGGGGTTGCAGGAAGAGAGCCCTCTGCACATTCTCTTTTACTGTTTACAGAGACCTCCATTGTGTAGTCGTGCTCCATTTCTCTGGCCTCAACATTCTTTTCAATATTAGGCAACAGATCTTTCCCTTTGGGGTCTAGTTTAAGTTTGGCAGGTTTAATCAGTTTTTGTGAAGTCATCGCGTGTCAAGTCAGTTGGAGCTACTCACTTCAATCTAACTTTTGGGAACAACTATAACGAGCTTCAGAAAACACGACTTCTCAACCCGGCATCTTCGTACAGCCCCCCCGGACGTCGAGGTCACTTCACTGAGTTGAGAAAAGCATGTAAAAGTCCTGGCAGAAAGCGATGCATAAGGATGTAGTGTAACGACACCCAGTTCCAGAAATGCACTAATATTTTGTTGGTAGTACCAGTTTATAACAATTATTAGTTAACACTAAGTTGTCAACACTTTGGAAAAAATATTAATTCGTTGTTAGTTTTGTTCACATTGTCATGTTAATTATAATCGAATGCATTTTGTTTTATTGACCACAATATTATCATTGATATTTGTTTGAGAGGGGCACTTTTGATTCATTCTGAAAAAGAGGCTCGAGCACCAAAATCTTTTGTAGGAGACTTTGAGCTTTGTAAGTTTGTAGATCTTATACATGCAAAAACAGCAACAGAACACACTAAAGAAAAAGAAAACATGAAAACGCATCATATGACCCCTTTAATACAAATGTAATACAACTATTATTAAAAACATGATGTATAAACTCAAGCTTCCATTGTTTTCCAAAAGTGAGCTTGAATTGTTTTTTCTTATTATTATTATGTAAAAAATAATTTTTCATTAGTCTTTGTCTCCCTCTGCTGGTACAACACAAACACAGAGATATTCAGGCTCTTTATTTATTCTGTAACAAAACTCCGAGCTTTTTGAGTTACTGTGCATTTATACAAATAAAATGAAGTCTTAATTTATAACAGTGAAGTCACTGTATCTTCAGTCTCTGTTGATTCTGTTGACTGTGAGTCTCTGTAGTGGATCCTTATTCACCATCAGATGATCATCACAAGATCAGACTGTCACCTATAACCTAAAATAAAACACACAAACAGTCACATATGCAGAATGAGATATTACATCTGTCACATCTTTTCATAAGAAAACTAAATCTATATTAATTCATTCTCAAACATGATCATATCGCTTCTATCTGATGCTCAAAGTCACTTTACAAAATCAAAAGCACATGAAAGGTCACTTTCACACAACGGACAGCTGATACAAAACCAGCAGAAATGATCATTACACTCACTACACATTTAATATCAGTTAATAACAACCCAAATCTCAGATTATCACACACATAAGGCATATTCTGTGGGACTGATAGCTATTTTCTATTTCTAAATAAAATTGTTCCAGATGGAACAAATGCTACAAATATATCATGAATTATTACAGTGGGTCGATCACCGCAGGATTTTTAATTTTTTTCAAAGAGCCCAAAAGAACAATTCTGCTGTCGCTAGCGTTTCAGGCAGGTCGTGTGTGGGTGAAATATCGTCCTCAAGAAGATGATTTTTGGAATATAATATCACACAGTGATGGCGAATAAGCATTTAGCGTATCTGAGAGAAATGTATCGGCACGTTGATCTGCCAGTCTCTTCAAAGGAAGATTACAAACGGTGAACGCCAATTGATTACACACGTCAACGGACTGTTATTTTGGTGGTTTGCTTCACGATGTGAGTACAGGACACTTTTACTTTATTGTCCCTTGTTGGCTTACATTTTTTAATTTGGTTAAAACAATATGGAGCTAGGCCGATATGTTTAGTCTTCCGCTTCTTGATTCTCGCACTGTGCGTTTGGTTGTCATGACAATGACGTAGTTTAGAGTGACACAAGATTGCGTTCATTTACACTGAACAAAACAATATCAGAGTCATCTTTGATACTAGGGGCTGAGGTGGGTCAGACCCATCATATTTTAAGTCTGCTTTTATGCGGCATTGTTTCTTTACACAGAACTTTTAAGCAGACACAGAGCCGCTTTAGAGCAGCCTTAACTCGGCTGTGTAAAGATGCCTATAGAGACAATTAAAGGGGAAAAGCTGAAAATAACATTAATATTATTTTCACAAAATAGTATGAGTAGAATTAAACTCATATTAAACAAAGTTTAAAGTTCAGAGACCTACAGAAACTGAAGTTGAATTTAAGTCTCAGACAAAATATTCACACACACACACACACACACACACACACAAACACACACACACATACGTTGTTACTGAACCTGGTACGATTTATTTTCTAGTCTACAATTTTCATATTTCTAGTGAGTAAATCAGCTATTTGAATTTTAAATGAAAATATGATGATGAAAACCTTCAAAAACTATTCTTACAATAGTGTCTCCAGTTTATAATGTGGATCATCCTCCAGATCCTTTAACAGCTTCACTCCTGAGTCTCCTAGTTTATTATCAGACAGATTCAGATATCTCAAGTGTGAGGGGTTTGATCTCAGAGCTGAAGCCAGAGCAGCACAACCTTCATCTGTCACACCACACTCACTCAACCTGTAGAGAACAATGACACACATTAAGCCTATATCCAGAGATAAACATGACACTTATAAATAACATAATGCTGTCAATATGAAATATATACAAATATTCATTAGTTCACATCTGTGAAAATACATCAGTTAGGATTAGGGGATTGACTTTAGAGTTTGTACAGTATAAAAATCATTATTTCTATGGAAAGTCCCCATAAAACATGGAAACCCAACGTGTGTGTGTGTGTGTGTGTGTGTGTGTGTGTGCGCGTGCTCAGGCATGTAGTAATAAATCTGATATGGTGACAGCCCTGGTTCAGGTGAAACACACACCACTTCCCTTTTTTCAGCTGCACACACACATTTTGAGGCAATGCTCACGCTTTTACAAGCGTCTGTTTGCATATGTTACGAGACCATCAAATGAACTGAAATGGTACAACATAACATACAAAAACCATAGAGACGCGGTGACAGTGCATATCAACTTAATTTAATGAAGTATAATGATTTGACATAAACAGAGCATGGTGGTAATAAAGTAACATAAAACAAACAGAAAAAAAAACCCTGACCACACATCTCTGTTAGGAAAGTGAAACTTGCCTACCTCCCGACTAGAAACAAAAGACAAGTTTGTTGTAAGTCTTCCGGGTCCTCTAACTGCTGCACTAAACTAACCCTAAACTACATAACATGAAAACCCATCACCATACCACTATCTCTAAATATAAATTATAAACTAAAAAACAACACAATTCGATCTCATACCGGGAACGTGTTTGTCAAACAAAATCATTAAATCGACACAAAAACCTCAACAAAGAACATAACGAGCCGTGCCAGCGAGACACCACGGAGCTGCGCTCCGTCTGCCGGCAGAAGCGGATGGGAAGTGAGAGTGAGAGAGAGCCCGAACGTCAAACAGGGCGTCTTTATAGAGGTTGCCCAACCCACAATCAGCAGCCAGCGGAACACCACGGTGTCACGGAACACACACAGGAAAAGGGTAGATCCAAAAGCAGTATTATTTATTAAGTATAATCCAAAATCGTAGTCATCCAGGCAGGGGTCAAAATCCATATAAACAGTCCATAAACAAGAAACACAAACAAGAACAAGCGTGAAAACAGACCTCAGAAGTGACGTGCCAACAAGGACTCCGTGACAAACACTAAACAGACAGGGTATATATACACAGAAACTAACAAGGTGATAAGAAACAGATGAGTGCAATGATCAGAATGAGTCCAGGCAGGGATTATGGGAAATGCAGTTCATGACGTAAGGATGACAAAATAGGGAAGAGAGACCTCTAGGGGAAAACCAGGGAACACCAACCAGACACTGTGACACACGGAGCCTCTAGGGGAAACAGAAGGAACAGCATCAACGCAACAACGGACAAACACTGTTCACTTCACTCTTAATAGCGTAACACCCCCACCCTTAAAAAAAATAAATTGGGGGTTTAAATTGACAATGTAATTAATAAATATTTACAAATGAACATATTTACAAACATTAGCATTCAGCAATGGCTCCAAAACCCTGCTAAACTGAAACAGAAAAAACAGAGAAAAAAAATTAATGTGCAAAAAATACATGATATATATCCCACAATTTATTTACAATGATATTCCCAACAAGCCCGAGACAAAGCATCTGCAACTACATTGTCATGTCCTCGAATGTGCCTAATCTCCAAGTTATAACCTTGCAGAATCAAACTCCACCGCATTAAGCGCTGGTTACAATTGCGCATGCGATCGAGAAAAACCAAGGGGTTGTGATCTGTTTATACCACAACCGGACATGCAGCACCTCCAACATAAACCTCAAAGTGCTGGAACGCAAGCACAAGAGCAAGGGCTTCCTTTTCTATAGTCGAGTAAGCACGCTGATGACGGTTAAATTTGCGCGAAAAGAAACAGACAGGTTGTTCAAGACCATCCCTGTCCTGTTGCAAAAGAACAGCTCCTGCTCCCAAGTCACTCGCATCAACAGCGATGGAAAAAGGCAGGGAAAATCAGGAGCGGCTAGCACAGTAGCAGTAGTCAGCAGTGCTTTAACAGACTCGAAAGCAGCTTGACTCCGTGGAGTCCAGTTGTAGGTCACTTCGAACTGAGCAAATCAGTGAGGGGCGAGGCAAAGGCAGAGAAATTTTTGCAAAATGACTGATAGTAACCTACCATGCCAAGAAAGCGACGGTGTTCGCGGCGGGTGGTTGGAGGAGGATAATTCAAAATCGCCTTAACTTTAGACTGGACAGGGCGCACCTGCCCACGGCCAACCACTTTACCCAGATATATCACAGTAGCCTGGCCAAACTCACATTTAGCCAGGTTAATGGTTAAATTAGCTTCCGATAGCCTGCAAAACACAGTTGAAAGATGGGCCATATGCGAAGGCCAGGTGGCACTATGGATCACCAAATCATCCAAATAGGCCTCGCAATTAGGCACACCATCAAGAACCCCGTTGATTAACCATTTGAAAGGCGGCGGGAGCGTTACGAAGGCCAAAGGCCATGGCGGTATACTGTAGAAAGTGATCTGGCGTCACAAAGGCTGAGATTTCTTTGGCACAAAATGTCAGCAGAATTTGCCAGTAACCCTTCAACAGGTCGATTTTACGAACAAATACAGCTGAACCCAGGCGATCAACACAATCGTCAATACGCGGTAATGGGTAGCTGTCAGGTTTTGTAACGGCATTCACCCTTCTAAAATCGGTGCATGGTCGGTTCTAAAATCGGTTCTAAAAACGCATGGAACCATCACTCTTTGGAGCAAGTAAACATGGCGAACTCCATGGGCTATTACTAGATTCGGTAACACTTTACTTAAAGGGGTGTGCATAAGACTGACATGACACCTTCATAATCATGACATGGCAGATGTCATAAATATGAAGGAGGTCTTATGCATGTTTATGACAACAGTCATTAAGTGTCATTCGCTCAATTATGACATTTTTAATGCAAATATGACATTGTTTGAGATGTCTTTGTTATGACAACTTGACATAAACCAATACATCATAACCTGTCAGTGTCTTGACAACTTGACATTACCAAGACAACATAAATTGTCATAAATATGTCATAAACATGACATAGCAGATTAATTATCAAACTTAAGAAACCACTTAGCTTTATGGGTTAACATTTCATTAAACTGTCAGGTGGTTGGTTTTGACATTGGCTGTCATGAGGCCATTATAACTGTGTCATGAATGTTTTTCTTGACCTCAACTACAGTGGTACAAATTTAATTTGTCATTAAAATGTTATAATGGCTTCATGACAGCCAATGTCAAAACCAACCACATGACAGTTTAATGAAATGTTAACCCATAAAGCTAAGTGGTTTATTTAGTTTGATAATTAATCTGCTATGTCATGTTTATGACATATTTATGAAATGTTGTGTTGTCTTAGTAATGTCAAGTTGCCATAACAAAGACATCTCACACAATGTCATATTTGCATTAAAAAATGTCATAATTGAGCGAATGACACTTAATGACAGTTGTCATAAACATGCATAAAACCTCCTTCATATTCATGACATGTGTTATGTCATGATTGTGACGGTGTCATGTCAGTCTTATGCACACCCCTTCAAGTAAAGTGTTACCCTAGATTCTGCAATGCCATTTTCCAACATGAATTTTACCTCACTCTGAAACAACAACCTTTTATGTGGGTTTGTGCGATAAGGATGCTGTTTGATTGGGCATGTGGACTAGTGTTGCACGGTGTACCGATACTTCAAAAGTATCGCGATACTCGGAAATTAAAAACATCACGATACCTAAACTTATCAGTATCGATACTTTAAAAAAAACAAAAAAAAAAAACGCCTCCCTATGGACGTCTGTGTTTTTTCCTGACGCACGCAGCAAAGAACCTGCCGCTGTCAGTGTCATGTGACAAAACACTACAGCGAGATGGCTGCATGTGCGAGCACAAGTGGTCCACGACTCGTAGAAAAAGATGACGCGAGGAGTGACATATGAAAGTACGTTGCCTACCTTGCTCTGTTGCACGGTGCACCGATACTTCAAAAGTATTCCTAATTCCTAAATGTATTAGTATCGATACTTCTAAGAATGACCGCGTTCCGGCCGGCGACACACTGGCTGCGTGGCGTGTCCGTTTTTATTTCAGCTGCCTGCGTGACACACGAGTCTCAGGTGCAGACGCGCGGAAAGCGCGTGCATGCCAGAAATAGAACCGACGCCTATTTTTCACGCGACACGCAAGCGTGTTGGAAGCGTTTTCAGGCAAAATACAATAGGAAAATATGTTTCTATGTCATTTTGACACGAATACATATTAATAAATTACATTTTGATGTTTGAAAGTCTCTAGGTTTTGACATAAATACAATATAAATGTAATTAAAAAAAAATATTATCGATTTTCAAATATTGCACCTCTCAATACAGAACGGAATATTCTGTAGCCTATTTTGCCGTCAACACTGCAGACGTTGTCTTTGCTGCTATATATTTATGTTTAACATGAAGTAGGCCTTCCACAACTCTCTCCCCATATGTCAAATATATCACCAATGAGGCTTATCATATGTTACCAATATTAGCCTAAACATTGTTTAATACCGCTGTTCATATTTTTATTCAAAGTTCAGAATCAGTTATTACTGGTAACTCTTATGTTTCTTATGATAAATGAGATAATGCTGCAAAATTTATATATTTTTTTACCTTGAATGTCATTGCTCTAATTTATTTTTTATATTTTGATATTTCATATTTTGTTCAAATGTTTAATATATCTGCTGTTCATATGTTCATTTATTAGTGTGTTATATGATTAGAATGTTGTCCCGGTTTTAAAATAAAGCACAGCAATGATATTTGAGAGTGTTTCTCCCTTTTCAGGAAAAGTATCGAAAAGTATCGAAATCGCAATACTTGACTGGGTATCGGTATCGAAACAATAATTTTGGTATCGTGACAACACTAATGTGGACCCCACATCAATGTCATGTTCAATTACCATTGTACGACGAGGCACATCAGGAAACAAACTCTCATGTTGTTTAATCAAGGAGATTAAGTCATTACATTCTAATGTGGATAAACTAGACAAAAATGAATCTAGGTCATTAAGAACCTCAGAATTCTTCATTCTCCCTTCAATAGCCTCAGCCGATGGAGTACGACCCTCATCTTCCAACAAAGCACTCGCCACAGCACCCGGTTGTACCGGCGGAGACACATTTTCAGCTTCTGCTGTAACCACCAGCGAAGAAACAACTTCAGCACCACACTTCTTGGACAACGCCACTTCCGTTGCATGAGCATCATCATTTCTGACATTTGAAGTGCAAGGAGATTTGAGTTCAGAAATTGAACCTTCTCCTCGATCACAATACAACTTCAAATGGTTAATATGGCATAGTGTGGTCTTTCTCCTTCGATCTGGAGTAGAGGTGACATAATTCAAATCATTCACTCGCCGTTCAACACGATAAGGCCCGCTGTAACGAGCCTGCAAAGCAGAGCCCATCACAGGAATCAACACAAGAACTTTATCACCAGGACTGAAACTTCGAGAAACAGCCCTCTGATCAAACCTCTGCTTCATTCTCTTCTGACAGAAACCTAAATTGTCCTTAGCCAACTGACATGCACGACTGAGCCTATTATGCATGTTGGACACATAATCAGACAAACTGAGATACTCTTAAGGCTCAGCGAGCCACGACTCTTTCAACAGCTTTAAAGGCCCACTAACCGTGTGCCCGAAAACAAGTTCCGACGGGCTAAAACCCAAACTCTCTTGTACTACCTCGTGCACAGCAAAAAGAGCAAGCGGTACACCTTCATCCCAATCACGCTGGAACTCGAGGCAGAAACACTTGAGCATATTTTTCAAAGTTTGATGGAACCTCTCGAGTGCACCTTGAGTTTGCGAATGATACGGGCTGGATGTAACATGGTGGACCGCGAGCTGGCGCATAGCTTGTGCAAACACATGGGACAGAAAATTGGTACCGCGATCTGTCTGAATGGTTGTCGGAAGGCCAAAAAGAGAGAAAAAAACCATCAGGGCTTTAATGATGACAGGGGCTGTAATTTTACGAAGCGAAATGGCCTCTGGAAAACGATTCAAGCTACATATTATGGTGAATAACCATTGATTCCCAGACTTTGTTCGAGGCAATGGGCCAACACAGTCTAATATAATGTGTTCAAAGGGCTCAGACGTAACAGGAATCGGCTGTAAAGGCGCAGGCGGAATCACCTGGTTGGGTTTACCAGTGACCTGACATACATGACATCTCTTTTAATACCTGGCCAAAAAAAAAATGGCTTAAAATTCTGTGAGTGGTCTTATTTACGCAGAGATGACCCGCAAAGTAATGGTCATGAGCTAAACTCAAAACTTTATCACGAAAAGAGACTAGAACAACGATTTGCAAGAGAACTCTCCACTCATCTTGCGCTGAGGCCATAAGAGGTCTCCACTTGCGCATTAGGACGCCATCTCGTAAAAAATAGCCGTGCGGCGAATGCTCAATGTCTTCTTCAGACATAGCTTCTGAAAAGAGAGAAGACAGAGACGGGTCAATTTTCTGTTCCTTAATAAGCTGCTCTCGACTCATAGATAAATTAGGAACATCAGAAGGAAATGACAGTGAAGCAGAATTCAAAAGTAAATCACTATCGCTAGAGAGTGAAGGTCGAGCAATAAAAGTATCACTAAGATCAAATTGATCCTCAATTTCATTCTCTTTTTCGTTTCTCGCCATGGCACGAGTAACCACGCTAGAGGGAAAAACCTCGGGGAAGTTAATTGACAGGTCATCAGTACATGTTTTTAGAGATGCATGAGACACTATGAGGCATGGCAAGACTTTTCCACCACACAAATCGTTACCAAGTAGCACCGCTACGTTTTCAATAGGCAAGGAGGGGCGTACGCCTAAGTCAGACTTAAGAGAAATCTCATGCAGAGGGACGTTAACATAACCCATTTCGAATCCACGTACAAGAATACTATCACCAGTAAAAGTCTTATTACTGAAAGGCAACACATCTTGTAAAATAAAGCTCTGTGAGGCACCAGTATCACACAGAATTTTTACCGGAATTTTTAAGCGCTCACTAGACTCACCGGGCAAAGAGACGAGCAGGAGTCAGATTCTGATGCTCACTAACATGGGTAGCGACTGTTTGAGGAAGACCGTTTTTAAAATCTTCAAGAATAATCAAATCACGAAGAGATTGGAATGTTGTTACATCTTGAGAACTAAGCCAGCGATCAAATAGCATTTCTCTAACATACTCAACATATGTGAGAGCTTCAGGTTTATGATAACTACGAAACTTTTGTCGATAAGCCTCTGGCATAAGAGCATAAATGCGTAAAACAGCATGTTTGACTTTTTCGTAATCTGCTGCGTCTTCAAGAGTTAATGAGGAATAAGCTTCCTGCGCTTTTCCAGTGAAAACACATTGCAACGTCATGGTCCAAATTTCTTTGGGCCATTTAAAAGTCGTCGCTACTCGCTCAAAATGTGCAAAAAACGTATCAACTTCGCTCTCATTAAAAGGTGGAACGAGGCGAATGTTACGAGTTATGTCAAATTGATCTGGCGTGAA
Source organism: Squalius cephalus (assembly GCF_949319135.1). Taxonomy (NCBI): domain Eukaryota; kingdom Metazoa; phylum Chordata; class Actinopteri; order Cypriniformes; family Leuciscidae; genus Squalius; species Squalius cephalus. The sequence goes on from NC_137136.1 coordinate 35,631,197, forward strand.
TGGAACACCAGCTTCACGGGCCTTCAGCTCAAGTTCTTTAATTCGTAATGCCTGCGCAAACTCAAGATCTTTCAATCTCAATTCGTGTTCTCTTTTTTCTCGTTCTTGTGCTGTCTGTCTATCAGCCTCCAACCTAGTTCCCATTCAATTTCCTTTTCTCTTAACTGTAAACATTTCAATTCTAGTGCTGCTTTACTAGGTGAAGGTGAAGGGTCAATAGGAAGACGTTTACCGTGAACAGGCGACGTAGATACATAAGGAGACGCTTTCCCAAACACTCCAAGTTCTCGCAAATCTTCAATAAGCTTATCCTGAAGCTCAGCCTTGGAAGGGCTACCACTCACCTCAAGCTTATAGTGGCCAGCGATTCTAACAAGGTCATCGCGCGTTACAAAACATCCTGTGAAGGAGCAAGAATAAACGCGTCTAAATCAAACATTGCGAGTGACACAAAATTCCCTAACCGAGCAAAAAGTCGAGGAAATGCAAAAAAAAAAAAAATCACCGAAAATCTACGGCACAAAAAGAGCAAAGGGCCATCACAACAAGCTGATGAGAACTTACAGCGCGCAGTGCGACCACCACAGAAAAAAGATTTTCACAAAGGGAAAATCGGACTTATTCAAAAATGCCAAAAAATGCCAAATATGGTTCAAAACCCGGCTAAACGAGCCCCCATTTATATGTTACGAGACCATCAAATGAACTGAAATGGTACAACATGACATACAAAAACCATAGAGACGTGGTGACAGTGCATATCAACTTAATTTAATGAAGTATAATGATATGATATAAACAGAGCATGGTGGTAAGAAAGTAACAAAAAAAAAACAGAAAAAAAACCCTGACCACACATCTCTGTTAGGAAAGTAAAACTTGCCTACCTCCCGACTGGAAACAAAAGACAAGTTTGTTGTGAGTCTTCCGGGTCCTCTAACTGCTGCACTAAACTAACCCTAAACTACATAACATGAAAACCCATCACCATACCACCATCTCTAAATATAAATTATAAACTAAAAAACAACACAATTCAATCTCATATCGGGAACGTGCTTGTCAAACAAAATCATTAAATCGACACAAAAACCTCAACAAAGAACATAACGAGCCGTGCCAGCGAGACACCACGGAGCTGTGCTCCGTCTGCCGACAGAAGCGGATGGGAAGTGAGAGCGAGAGAGAGCCCGAACGTCAAACAGGGCGTCTTTATAGAGGTTGCCCAACCCACAATCAGCAGCCAGCGGAACACCACGGAGCCTCTAGGGGAAACAGAAGGAACAGCAGGAGTATCAACGCAACAACGGACAAACACTGTTCACTTCATCTTTTAATAGCGTAACAACAAGCATTACAAGGCAAGTTGATTAACTAAAAAACCTCTTCACTGTATCCTGCAACTGTTGTCTAGTTTGTAGTTCGTCCGGTTTATTTAACTGTTAGTTTTACTTTCTTTTGGGAGACAATAATATAGTAAGATGTAAATGTTCCTCTTCAGGGAGACTCCTCACCGCTGCCTTCTACCGCCGGCAGGATCTGACGGCTCAAGCTGGAATCTGTCGCTGAACCACCAGATGGGGCTTACACCAAAGATATATTGTATACACTATCTACTGTACAGTCCTTATTCACTCTGAGTCTTTATGGTAGAGATAATCTTACCCCAGTTCCTCCAGTTTACAGTGAGGATTCGCCAGTCCAGCAGAGAACAGCTTCACTCCTGAGTCTCCTAGTGTATTCCCAGACAGATACAGTGTTCTCAGGTGTGAGGGGTTTGATCTTAAAGCTGAAGCCAGAGCAGCACAACCTTCATCTGTCACACCACACTTTAACAACCTGTAGAGAACAATGACACACATTAAGTCTTTATCCAGATATAAACATGACACTTAAAAAAAAAAAAAAAATAATGCTGTCAATATTGAATATATACAAATATTCATTAGTTCACATTGTGAAAATACATCAGTTAGGATTAGGGGATTGATTATAGAGTTTGTACAGTATAAAAATCATTAATTCTATGGAAAGTCCCCATAAAACATGGAAACCCAACGTGTGTGTGTGAATGTGAGTGTGCTTAATGTATTTGTAAGAATTTTAAGGAACATTGTGTGTGTGTGTGTAGGCAGGGGAGGATTGGGATGATTCTAAGGGTCCAGCAGAACTCCATAATTTCCTGGATGATTTTGGTTTCTACTTCGTAAAAAAATATTTTAGGAAGCACGCTATAAAGAACGGGTATTCATTATAGTGTGTGCCAAGTGTGTGTGTGTTCGTTCGCAGGTTATTCAAATATGATGCAGTGCGGAAACGGAAAATCAAGAAAATCAAAAACCAAGCGACAGTAAAACTAGTCCAGTGATGAATATATTTAGGCTTTCTGAAGCCTTGCACCCAATTTCTGTGAGGACTCGATCAAAATGTATGATGTTGTTCTAGTCATAGGTATACATTTGTAATGATGTCCGATTCATGAATGAATCATTTGATTCGGTTCATTGCAGTGAATAGGAGAAACCTGTTTAAGGGGAACATGGTAACTCTAGCCATTTCTTCGCTGATTTTCACTTTTGTTGTCACGTGTTTTCTTAACGAGCTCCCCCTACCATATTTCACAACATTGTAGTAAAAACATCTCACTTGCGGCACCCTCCTCCCCCTTTCTACCGCTGCTCATGTGCATTTGCTATTTGTCACGATCCACACACGGGAAAACAGGAAAAGTAGATCCAATTGCAGTATAAGTTTATTAAGGGAATCCGTTACATCATAATCCAGTCCAGGCAGGGGTCAAAACTAAAGTAGCAATCCAACATAAACAAGAACAAGAACAAGACAAACGGGCAAAAACAGACCTCTGAAGTGGCGTGATAAATACAAGGACTATGTGACACACACTAAAACAGACAGGGTTATATACACAGGGAATCGACAATGATAATGGGGAAATGGCTGAGTGCAATGATCAGTGATAAGGGACAGCTGAGTGCAATGATGAGACAAGGATCGTGGGGAATGTAGTTCAAAATGTGACAGACACCGTGAGGAAGGAGGACATCTAGTGGACACCTGGAGAACACAACCTGACACCGTGACATTATTATGGGAGCCGGCCAACTTTATTGTGTGGATCTATGTCTACCGAGGTGGGTAATACATCATACACAGTATCATAAGCCGTGTGTATTTATATTGAATTGCCGTAAAGCAGTTTGTGTTTCTTGCTCGTTCTCGCTTTTTACGAGACTTCCTATTTCCAACTTACCGGGACGTTAGTCCCCATGTTTCAAGGTTGGTTTTCCCCCGGGGAACGCTGGGGGGTGCGGGGAAAGTCACCATTCTCACCAGAACAGGTTATTTAAATGGATAGTTCACTTTAAAATTAAAATTCTGTCATCATATACTCACCCTCATGTTGTTTCAAACCTGTATGAATTTCTTTCTTCTGCTGAACAGAAAGGAAGATATTTAGAAGAATGTCAGTAACTGGCAGTTTCTGGTCTCATTGACTTCCTTAGTAGGAAAAAAATATACTATGGAAGTCAATGGGACCCAGAAACTGTCTGGTTACTGACATTCTTCTAAATATCTTCCTTTGTGTTCAGCAGAAGAAAGACATTCATACAGGTTTGAAACAACATGAGTGGTGAGTATATGATGACAGAATTTTCATTTTTAAGTGAACTATCCCTTTAAACCTTCCAAATGATTTCTAAACGGATTTATTAAGTTGAAATAGTTGCCAAGTTCCCCTTTAATAAAAACCAGTCTAGATGATTCATTCATAAATAGAACTGATTTGGTTTACCGAATTCAAATCACTGATTCAATGATCCTGTCCATGTTTTATTGAACACTGTTCCAGGAAAGACTAAATGATCTGGTCATGCTGTCTATTAAACACGATTTAGCATGACGGCTTGATTTCAAAGATCTGATCAAAGAATGGTGTTGTTGTCACAAAATGGTGAATTAGTGAAGAGAGGATTAGAGTGCATGAAAAGAAGGCATTTTAATAAGTAATCAAAATAAAACAAAACTACAACAAAAACTCCCCATAGGGGACAACAAGACAGGCATCTGGCATAACTGGAAACACAAGGGAACATAGAACAATGAAACAGCACAGGACTGCAAACACAGGCAGACTAAATAGGGAAGCAAACAAAAGAGGGTACACAAACACATGACAAACCAGGGGCCTGTTTCAGAAAGGAGGTTCAACCAACTCTGAACTTGAACTCTGAGTTGACTTACCCTGAGATGGGAAACTCTGAGTTTTCGGTTACAGAACAGCTGAAATGAGTTAGTTCAATCAACTCTGAGTTGACTGACTCTGAGTTAAGTGTGCGCACCACAACTATAAAAAGCCATTATCAATGGAGCGCAGATATTATGAGTCACCATGGCAACAGCGCCAGACAAAAAGAGAAGGAGTCAAACAATTGACTTTTATCTATCTATAAATTACAGAAACGTCTGTCTGTCTGTGTGTGTGTCTGTCTGTTAACCGCATATCTCTCGAACCGTTAGTCCGATGGATTTCAAACTTGACAGGTGTCTTGCCACGGGCACGAGTAAGTGCAGTGCCAAGTTTGACGTTGTTTGGATGAGAAATGCTAAAGATATAGTTAAATATATCATTTTTAGAAGGTTCCCAGATAGCAGACGGATGTGGGCCACTTCAGGCAATGATGCGGCACTGCTGGCCTACTTATGGCCCGGACCAAATGTGTCTGAGCCTGAAGTGGCCCACATGTAAAATGGCAAATATGGCCCAAATATGTTAAATCACATGTGGGCCTTTTTAGGCAAAGATGCGGCACTCATGGGAATGTGTAATCTGAATGTGAGCCTAAAGTGGCCCATATGATAAACAATGAATATGGCCCAAATATCACAAACCAAATGTGGGCCACCTATGGCAAAACCGTGGCACAATCGGCAATGACTAATCTGGATGTAAACCAAAAATGGCCCACATATGTTTCAGCAAATGTGGCCCAGTTTTCTTAAAACATATCTGGGCCAGTTTTGGCAAAGATATGGCACAGTGGCACTGTCTCATCTGGATGTGAGCCAAAAGTGGCCCACATATAATGCTGCAAATGTGGCCCAGTTATCTTAAAACACATTTGGGCCAGTTTTGGCAAATATATGGCTCAGTGGCACTGTCTCATCTGGATGTGAGCCAAAAGTGGCCCACATATGATGCTTCAAATGTGGCCCAGTTATCTTAAACCATATCTGGGCCAGTTTTGGCAAAGATATGGCTCAGTGGCACTGTCTCATCTGGATGTGAGCCAAAAGTGGCCCACATATGCTGCTGCAAATGTGGCCCAGTTATTTTAAAACACATCTGGGCCAGTTTTGGCAAAGATATGGCTCAATGGCACTGTCTCATCTGGATGTGAGCCAAAAGTGGCCCACATATGATGCTGAAAATGTGGCCCAGTTATCTTAAAACATATCTGGGCCAGTTTTGGCAAAGATATGGCTCAGTGAGCACTGGCTCATCTGGGTGTGAGCCAAAAGTGGCCCACATTTGATGCTCCAAATGTGGCCCAGTTATCTTAAAACACATCTGGGCCAGTTTGGGCAAAGATATGGTTCAGTGAGCACTGGCTCATCTGGGTGTGAGCCAAAAGTGGCCCACATTTGATGCTCCAAATGTGGCCCAGTTATCTTAAAACACATCTGGGCCAGTTTTGGCAATGATATGGCTCAGTGAGCACTGGCTCATTTGGGTGTGAGCCAAAAGTGGCCTACATATGTTTCAGCAAATGTGGCCCAGTTATCTTAAAACACATCTGGGCCAGTTTTGGCAAAGATATGGCTCAGTGGCACTGTCTCATCTGGATGTGAGCCAAAAGTGGCCCACATATAATGCTGCAAATGTGGCCCAGTTATCTTAAAACACATCTGAGCCAGTTTTGGCAAAGATATGGCTCAGTGAGCACTGGCTCATCTGGGTGTGAGCCAAAAGTGGCCCACATATAGTGCTGCAAATGTGGCCCAGTTATCTTAAAACACATCTGGGCCAGTTTGGGCAAAGATATGGCTCAGTGAGCACTTGCTCATCTGGGTGTGAGCCAAAAGTGGCCCACATATAATGCTGCAAATGTGGCCCAGTTATCTTAAAACATATCTGGGCCAGTTTTGGCAAAGATATGGCTCAGTGAACACTGGCTCATCTGGGTGTGAGCCAAAAGTGGCCCACATTTGATCCTCCAAATGTGGCCCAGTTATCTTAAAACACATCTGGGCCAGTTTGGGCAAAGATATGGCTCAGTGAGCACTGGCTCATCTGGGTGTGAGCCAAAAGTGGCCCACATATAATGCTGCAAATGTGGCCCAGTTATCTTAAAACACATCTGGGCCAGTTTTGGCAATGATATGGCTCAGTGAGCACTTGCTCATCTGGGTGTGAGCCAAAAGTGGCCTACATTTGATCCTCCAAATGTGGCCCAGTTATCTTAAAACACATCTGGGCCAGTTTGGGCAATGATATGGTTTAGTGAACACTGGCTCATCTGGGTGTGAGCCAAAAGTGGCCCACATTTGATCCTCCAAATGTGGCCCAGTTATCTTAAAACACATCTGGGCCAGTTTGGGCAAAGATATGGCTCAGTGAGCACTGGCTCATCTGGGTGTGAGCCAAAAGTGGCCCACATATAATGCTGCAAATGTGGCCCAGTTATCTTAAAACATATGTGGGCCGGTTTTGGCAATGATATGGCTCAGTGAACACTGGCTCATCTGGGTGTGAGCCAAAAGTGGCCCACATTTGATCCTCCAAATGTGGCCCAGTTATCTTAAAACACATCTGGGCCAGTTTGGGCAAAGATATGGCTCAGTGAGCACTGGCTCATCTGGGTGTGAGCCAAAAGTGGCCCACATATAATGCTGCAAATGTGGCCCAGTGATCTTAAAACACATCTGGGCCAGTTTGGGCAAAGATATGGCTCAGCGAGCACTGGCTCATCTGGGTGTGAGCCAAAAGTGGCCCAGATATAATACTGCAAATGTGGCCCAGTGATCTTAAAACACATCTGGGCCAGTTTTGGCGAAGATATGGCTCAGTGAGCACTTGCTCATCTGGGTGTGAGCCAAAAGTGGCCCACATATGATGATCTAAATGTGGCCCAGTTATCTTAAAACACATCTGGGCCAGTTTTGGCAAAGATATGGCTTAGTGAGCACTGGCTCATCTGGGTGTGAGCCAAAAGTGGCCCACATATGATGATCCAAATGTGGCCCAGTTATCTTAAAACATATCTGGGCCAGTTTGGGCAAAGATATGGCTCAGTGAGCACTGGCTCATCTGGATTTGAGCCAAAAGTGGCCCACATATGATGCTCCAAATGTGGCCCAGTTATCTTAAAACACATCTGGGCCAGTTTTGGCAAAGATATGGCTTAGTGAGCACTGGCTCATCTGGGTGTGAGCCAAAAGTGGCCCACATATGATGATCCAAATGTGGCCCAGTTATCTTAAAACATATCTGGGCCAGTTTGGGCAAAGATATGGCTCAGTGAGCACTGGCTCATCTGGATTTGAGCCAAAAGTGGCCCACATATGATGCTCCAAATGTGGCCCAGTTATCTTAAAACATATCTGGGCCAGTTTGGGCTAAGATATGGTTCAGTAGCACTGGCTCATATGGATGTGAGCCAAAAGTGGCCCATATGATAAATAATGAATGTGGCCCATATATCACAAGCCAAATGTGGGCCACCTATGGCAAAAACGTGGCACAATCGACAATGACTGATCTGGATGTAAACCAAAAATGGCCCACATATGTTTCAGCAAATGTGGCCCAGTTTTCTTAAAACATATCTGGGCCAGATTTGGCAAAGATATGGCTCTGTGAGCACTAGCTCATCTGGGTGTGAGCCAAAAGTGGCCCACATATAATGCTGCAAATGTGACCCATTTATCTTAAAACATATCTGGTTCAGTTTTGGCAAAGATATGGCTCAGTGAGCACTATCTCATCTGGATGTGAGGCAAAAGTGGCCCACATATGACATGGCAAATATTGCCCAAATAATTAATTACATTTTGGGCCACGTTTGGGAAATATATACGGCATATCAACGTGGCAAATATTCTTTGTGTTTCCCAAAAATTAAAACCTACTTGGTAAGTCCATTTCTGGATTGGATGCAACACTTCTGAAAATGGCTAATTTAGCTTAAAAGGGACAAAGTTTGAAACTGTAATGGCCTGAACATTTTTTTTTTAATTTAACAACATTTAACAATACTTTTTTGGTATGGATGGAGCAGACACTTATGCCCCGTCCACACTACTGCATTTTCGTTTAAAAACGGAGAATTAAAACGAATACGATCTCCGTCCACACCAGCGTTTTAGCTGCGTATTTTAGAATTGGTCTCCGTCCACATTAAAACGACTGAAAACGCGGATCACGTGACCATTCACCAACACTGGGCATGCGCGTGCCGGTGTAAACACAACTTCATTGATAAAATGATCCCACCATGCGCTGGTTCTTCCCGGGTTAACCCAAAACCGACGCTCCATGTACGGTCGATGCCGCCGCTGCACAAGGGAATTGTCACAGATCGCTCGAATAATAGCTTGCCTCCGGCGCATGTAGGCAGTTATATCATTGTAAAATGCAGGATTTACTTGGACAACAGCTGCTAGCAAAGATATACGCCATGACTGACGACACCCAATCATAGAGCCGAGCATGAGCATCTACTACGTCATCGTTTCTAAAGTCCTCCGTTTTGACCCGTCCACACTAAAACACACTCCGGAGATTCAAAACGAAAAACGGGTCGGCAGCGTTTCTAAACTTCTCCGTTTTGGGTCTCCGTTTTTGCCGTTTTAGTGTGGACGGGAGGTGCAAACGGAGCAAAAGGTCTCCGTTTTTAAACGAAAACGCAGTAGTGTGGACGGGGCCTTAGGCTGGATGTGAGGCTACATGTACTTACATCTATGACATATATGCTATTGCTAACATATGTATTGTAGGTAGAGTGTCTAGAAAAGTTCAAGTGTCTAGGTTCAAAGTTATGAAGACTTTTTATGGTTTTGGGATGTGCAAGAAGATACTTTAGTTGCTGTTTGTGCAAAGCTTGGGGCACAATGATTTTGCCAAGTACATGCTCCTGTATCAATATATTTTGTTGTAACATACATGTAACATGTAACATTTTGTAGCAATAACATTCCTGTCCATAAAAATTGTCCTAACCCTAACCCTAAACCTACAATCAGAGGGTAATGATAATAACATTGATCTAAAAGCATGGTTGTAAGCCTAAACTTGACATAACTGCAAACTTCAAATCTAATTGGTCGAATGCTGTTCCAGGATCAACAAAGATGTTGAGCCAGGAACATGTTGTAGCCTACTCGGTGTAACCTTGCTTATCTTGCTAGCAGTGTCATCTAACTTCTAGAGCAGACCTGGACAAACTTCCACTGGGGCCTCAAGATGACTTAAAATTATGACAAAACTATTATTTGGCTATTTTTATAACAAATGTACAGGATTTGTTGTGGAGAATATAAGGGGACATTGAGGTTGTGATTCACTGTTCCTAGGTGTGTCAAAGTGACCCCACAAAGGGTAATATTTTAAACTCCCTTAAAATACTTAAATATGTAAAATATTTTATATATATCTTAATCTTCATTTAATTGTATTTCATTTTATATATATATATATATATATATATATATCTTCATTTAATTGTATTTCATCACTTATAGTGTCAATTAGTATTATAATTTTTTAATATATATATATATATATATATATATATATATATATATATATATATATATATAATATTTTATTCTAAATAAACCTTACATTTTTCTTACATTTCTGGCTAAATATAAATTTACATTTATACAACTGTCATCTTTAGGCTATAAACAATCTTTATTAAATATTAAAAAATGATAATACTAATTGACACTATAAGTGATGAAATACAATTAAATGAAGATGACAAATCAGCAGAACCTGCTATGAGAAAATATTATTTTGATATTTTTTCTTGAATACTTTTTCAAAGCCCTGTATTCATGACAAAATGTTCCCACTTTTTTGCTGATTAGAGATCTATTATGTTTAAATATAATATTTACTGCATTTGCAGTTGTCTGTGAAGAAAAAAAATCTAACGGACGATTTTCCAGTTCACGGCCCTTTAAATTTAAACGATGCCGGAAAGCGCGAAAAAGGCGCTCAAAACCAAAACGTCAGAGGATTGTCAGGAGGACGGATACCGGTACTGCAAAAAGTCAAGGTAAGACATAATAGATAAATGTTTCTTTTTGTTAGCGATTGCTTCGTTATATCAAGTTGGAGTCTGCATGTTGTGTTATATAGAGTCGATGGAATCATTTCTATTCGAAGTTACATTATTTTGGCAGTTCAACTCTAAGCTAGATTGGTTGTCACGAATGCGAAATGAACAAGTATCGATTGCTCGGCGCGCCATTAACGTTACATTTAGATTTGCTCATGTTGCTCCCTATCACTCTCCCAACCTTTAGTCAGTTCTGCACGGTTAAAGTATTATCTCGTGTCTTATTTTGGCACAACAATGACAAGATAAATATATATTATAGTGTAATTTGACATTCATGTTTATATACATTGGACATAATACTGCACTAGTTGTATTACTTTGTGACAGCAATGTTTCATTAACCCTAGGAATAATGCACAAATTAAAAAAAAACTACATGCTTTTTCTTACAATAAAAGCTTTTATGAGATGATTACAAAGTAACAATAATAGATGTTTTGGGTTCAGGTAGACTATTTAAAAGTTGGTTCAGGTATTAGGCTATTCCTCTATGTATTTCACATTTTTATTATACCCTAGTAGACTAATTATAAAATTAACGTTAGGTGGCTGCTTTATGTTTTTTTTTTTTTTTTTTTTTGTCATTTACTGTTTTGAGTCAGGATGTTTTCACCTTAATAACATGTGTCAATGTGATTTGCTACAGAAAACTGCTGGTGGGAATAAAATAGCCTACAGTTTAAAACACATCTAGTGCATTTGCTGCCAAAAAGCCCCTTTTTTTGTTTCATCTGACCATAGAATACGGTCCCTTTTGAAGTTCCAGTCATGTCTGACAACTGAATATGCTGGAGTTTAATTTTAGCGGAGCGAGGAGGATTTTTCTTGAAACCCTCCCAAACAACATGTGGGATGTAGGGGTTGTTTAATTTTTTTTTTTTTAGGCTTTCTGACCCCAAGACTCAACTAATCTCTGCAATTCTCCATCTGTGATCCTTGAAGAGTCTTTGGCCACTCAAACTCTCCTCCTCACCGTCCATTAAGACAATATAGACACACGTCCTCTTCCAGGCAGATTCGTAACATCATTAGTTGATTATAACTTCTTAATTATTGCCCTGATGGTAAAAATGGGGATTTTCAATTCTTTAGCTATTTTCTTAGAGGCACTTCTAGTCACCCTGGTGTGCTAAAAAAGATCAATATTAATGGGAATATACTTCTGAGATATTTTACTCGTAAACAAAATCTAGAGGTGCCAATAATTGTGGCCAATGTGTTTTGGAGATAAACATTTATTTCATAATGTGATTTCCATTTTTTGACGCAGTCCGATCTTCCTAGCAGGCATCAAACTTGTTCCTTTTGGACATCTGGAAGCAAAGAGTGTCCTTGGCCATGGCCAAAATGTTCTTTACATTGGCGCTGGCTAACTATGCATTAACTATGCGCTAATGCTTGTGTTACCTAATTGGTCCTAAGATTTTAAAAGTTGTGTAGTCCATCCTTGCATTTACAATGTTATATTTTTTTAGGAACTGTCAGAAACAACTGACTGACAGCTGCGGCCACCGATCAAGAGATCGAATCATTTATTAAAAAATGGCTTCATCTTGCAAGTGACCGAGACGGAGGGAGAAGAGAAAGAAAAACGGAGGAGGGTCCAAGACACCAGTAAGTCAGTTACATTGTGTTTTTGCTATTGTGTATAATACCATGGTCTGTCTGAATACTTTATTCTGATTGGCTGCAAGGTGTAGCCATTTGTAACACTTTACAAGTTAACATTAGTTAACTACTTTAGTTAACATGTGGCATGAACAATTCTTGTTCTATTTATTAGGGGTGGAACGGTACATGTATTCGTATTGAACCGAAACGGTACGGGCGTCATGGTTCGGTGCATGAATATACACGGAAAATACACGGTATTAAAAAAAAAAAAACTTGCGTGCAAATTAATTAATGTAATGCGGAACTACTGTTAGATACGCGGGTTCTTTAGGGACACCTAATCTGTAGCTCCGCCTTAGCTCTGAAGCTCTGTGTCTATAATGAACAGGCTGCGATGTCAAGATTGCAATGCTGGAATATGTTGTGTGCGTGCGTGTGTGAGAGAGAGATCGAGGTGTGGGCGCGATCGAACAGTGGAAACATAAAAACATACTCCATCATTTTGTTCATACAGGACATCATTCAAACTGCAAAGTGTTTACTTATATTTGTGTACACTCGCAATAAAACACAACATTGTGCTTTTGTCAAACTGTAAACTCTTGTCAAACTGTAACCTACAACTGTCACCCAACCAAAATCTCTCTCTCTCTCTCTCTCTCTCTCTCTCTCTCACACGCACACACACACTGTTTAAAAGCAAAAAATATTTATCCAACCCCATTTAAAAACAGTCTGTGGGTGCCATCTTTTGGACATTCATCATATTGCATTGGTTTTCATTTCTTGTCCTAAAAATAAACAGAGCAGTAATCTGTTTATTTTTAAGTTACACACTCTACATTGATTAAAAAAAGAAAATCAAATGTGTTTTTAATGGTAGTATTATTTTATACAGAAATAAATTATGTATAATTAACATGAGAATAAAGTTAGTGTTCATTAAAATTTTAAGGAAAACAAATATATTGATCTGAAATGTAGCAAATTTATTTTAAATTCATTCAGGTACAATTACAAAACACATCTCAAGTTCTTTTTGTCTTTTTATTAATTTAATTAATAAACTAATTATATAAAACTATTGTCAATGCACTACAAATAAACTGGTTCTATGCCTTTACTTTATTAATAAAACATTTTTAAAAAAATACAAGGCTTAAAGGAGAACTCCGGTAAATTTTAACATTGAGCTAATTTTTTTGTAAATTTGGAGTGCTGTCAGTACAGAGAACAACGACAAAAATCGGTGTTGCCTTCACCGTGTTATCCTCTTTAAAATTTGCACCCTGTTGACTTCAATGGGGCAAGTATTAAACCTGCTTTTAGCCTCTTAACATCCTTGATGTGTCATTACAAGTGCACAGAAAATGTGAGTGATTCCTTCAGAGTGAACGCGGTGAATCTGACTGCAGTAGATGAGAAAGATATGAATAAAAGTGATGTTAATTCAGCCAGCGCACATACCTGTATTTACATCCTGTTTTCGGTCGAAGTCCACAGTAGTCGATTGTCGAGTTCACACGCGTGATCATAGGTAACTAATAGGGCTGTCACTTTTGTGAAAAAATCCTGTTCGATTTTTGAGACATATGTGTTCATTGAATCGATTGTAAAATCGATTTTCCATGTCTAAAGACATTTCCATTTTAAACGCCAAATATGGGCAAATCCACGGACAACTAACAGGCATTAGGACGAACGTAAAGAGGGCGCTTGAGACGCACACAAGTCAGCAATATTCCTGTTGATTTATTGGCGTGAAGTTTCGTGCACAATGACAAACAGGAGTGCTACATTCTCGAAAAAGCAATAAGCACAGTGGACTGCCATAACATCAATGAAAAACATTACTGTCTTCAACATGGCTGTGTTTACGGTTAGAAAAGTCAAACAAATGTTGCCTACGTGGCGATTGTTGACCGTAGCCTGAATCTGTATCTGTATGCATGAGACTGTCTGAATACCGGCAGAATTCACATTTTTGTAGTAAAAATAGAAACATTATGCAGAAGTATAATGTGTGTTTGTCAGAGTTGCTGTGTGACGCGCGTTCGCTGCGGGCGTATCGTGACGAGCTGGACGCGTTCCGAGAAAAGACCGTTAAAATCGATTCCCTATTCGTTTTCGAAACTTGTGTTGGTTGGTCCGATCGATTGTGCAATCGATTTTCGAACGTAAAGTGACAGCCCTAGTAACTAAGCAACAGTGGAGAATAAATTCACTCTGAATAAAATCACTCACATGGCTGGTGCACTTGTAATGACACATCAAGGATGTTAAGAGGCTAAAAGCAGGTTTAAAACTTGCCCCATTGAAGTCAACAGGGTGCAAATTTTAAAGAGGATAACACGGTGTAGGCAACACCGATTTTTTTCGTTGTTCTCTGTACTGACAGCACTCCAAATTTACAAAAAAATGAGCTCAATGTTAAAATTGACCGGAGTTCTCCTTTAAGACACTTATTTTCCTTTGGTGGTACAGCCTACAGACATGCACAAGAAAAAAAAATTGCTCTCTACATTTTTGTTTTGCTTTTCCCTCCATTGTACAGAACTCGTACCGAACCGTGATGTCCGAACCGAGGTATGAACCGAACCATGACTTCTGTGTACCGTTCCACCCCTAGTATTTATTAATCGTAATTAATGCTAATTGTGATGCTTACTAATGCATTACTAAAATCAAAAGTTGTATTTGTTAACATTAGTTAATGCACTGTGAACTAACATGATCAAACAATGATTGACTGTAACTTTAAGAAAGCTTAATACATAATGTAGCCTAGTTAATGTTAGTTAATACTAGTTAATACATTAACTAATGTTAACAAATAAGACCTTACAGTGTTACCAAACCGTTTAATGCACTGGTAGTTCCAGTCCATTTATTCACCATTCAATATTAATGTGCTGCTTTGATTAAAGCACAGAGACAGACGTTTTTAAAGTTTTTAAAACTTGCAGCTTCACTATTAGTAAATAGACGGTGTATAGATGCAGGTAATTCCTGAACGCATCTCTCACTACAGTGCCTGCTTTTTTTGTTTTGTATTTATTTATTTTATTTTTTAATTATATTTTGTTTAGGGCTTTTTTATTTAATTTGGCTTCTAAGTAGTTGTGTGTGTGTTTGTTTTGTACTTCAACACTATTGTATTATCAGCGTTCTGTTACTGATTCAACAGTTTTTTTTTTTTTTCATTTGTGTATCCAATAAAGGCTTGCAAGATTGCCATGATGCAGATGGGCCCAGTCAAGGAGGTCAAATTCTATAATTTTGGATGGATCAATTTGCTAAATTTTTGTAGTGTGTTAACTTGTGTTGTCTGTTTTTTTTTTTTTTTTTTTTTTGGATGACCAAGGCTACTGGAAACATGTTTTGTTTTTATTTAGTTTTTACTATGCTTTCTATGCATATATTGTGTTTATTTATTGTTGGTGTTTTTTTTGTTTAGATTGCTTTCCAGTTTTGAAAATGTGGGTTGGGTTGTTAATTGGCAATATTAATAAATGATGCAAATGTTTTCAGAAATGTGTTTGAATCATCTGTTGTAACTTATCTTAACATAAAGAGGGACCATTTTTACATTTCTCTTTTCTGTATGTTGGATATTGTTGATGCAGAGTTCACTTAGTGTCAGTGATATTCAGTCACTGAGTTTCCCAAAGTTTTAATGGCACAGCATGCACACACAAAAACACACATTTAAGGCTTATTTAGTTAATTCTTGGCTAATATGTGGCTGAACAAATGGCCTGCTTGTGGCCCAGATCTGTTAAACAGGAGTGGACCACCCAAGTGCTATCATTTCAGGTATACATACAAGGTGTCGAATCTGGGCCCGAATTAAAATGAACTGTGGCTCAGATTTGTGCCAGTTCTGCTTCATTTGTTTTGTTTATGGCTGACATGTGGCATTGCTATGGCTTAATTGTGGCCCAAATCTGGCAAACAGGAGCGGACCGCCCAAGTGCCATCATTTTCATCTGGCCCACATACCGCGTGGAATGATGGTACATGGGTGGTCCGCTCTTGTTTGCCAGATTTGGGCCACAATTAAGCCATAGCAATGCCACATGTCAGCCATAAACAAAACAAATGAAGCAGAACTGGCCCATATCTGGCCCAGACACCAAAGTTGCTGTGGCCCAGATCCGGCCCACACTTGACACTTTCATCTGGCCCACATACCGCGTGGAATGATGGCACTTGGGCGGTCCGCTCCTGTTTGCCAGATGTGGGCCACAATTAAGCCAAAGCAATGCCGCATGTCAGCCGTAAACAAAACAAATGAAGCAGAACTGGCCCATATCTGGCCCAGACACCAAAGTTGCTGTGGCCCAGATCCGGCCCACACTTGACACTTTCATCTGGCCCACATACCGCGTGGAATGATGGCACTTGGGCGGTCCGCTCCTGTTTGCCAGATGTGGGCCACAATTAAGCCATAGCAATGCCGCATGTCAGCCGTAAACAAAACAAATGAAGCAGAACTGGCCCATATCTGGCCCAGATACCAAAGTTGCTGTGGCCCAGATCCGGCCCACACTTGACACTTTCATCTGGCCCACATACCGCGTGGAATGATGGCACTTGGGCGGTCCGCTCCTGTTTGCCAGATGTGGGCCACAATTAAGCCATAGCAATGCCGCATGTCAGCCGTAAACAAAACAAATGAAGCAGAACTGGCCCATATCTGGCCCAGACACCAAAGTTGCTGTGGCCCAGATCCGGCCCACACTTGACACTTTCATCTGGCCCACATACCGCGTGGAATGATGGCACTTGGGCGGTCCGCTCCTGTTTGCCAGATGTGGGCCACAATTAAGCCATAGCAATGCCGCATGTCAGCCATAAACAAAACAAATGAAGCAGAACTGGCCCATATCTGGCCCAGACACCAAAGTTGCTGTGGCCCAGATCCGGCCCACACTTGACACTTTCATCTGGCCCACATACCGCGTGGAATGATGGCACTTGGGCGGTCCGCTCCTGTTTGCCAGATGTGGGCCACAATTAAGCCATAGCAATGCCGCATGTCAGCCGTAAACAAAACAAATGAAGCAGAACTGGCCCATATCTGGCCCAGACACCAAAGTTGCTGTGGCCCAGATCCGGCCCACACTTGACACTTTCATCTGGCCCACATACCGCATGGAATGATGGCACTTGGGCGGTCCGCTCCTGTTTGCCAGATGTGGGCCACAATTAAGCCATAGCAATGCCGCATGTCAGCCGTAAACAAAACATATGAAGCAGAACTGGCCCATATCTGGCCCAGACACCAAAGTTGCTGTGGCCCAGATCTGGCCCACACTTGACACTTTCATCTGGCCCACATACCGCGTGGAATGATGGCACTTGGGCGGTCCGCTCCTGTTTGCCGGATCTGGGCCACAGCAACTTTGGTGTCTGGGCCAGATGTGGGCCAATTTGGCTTCATTTATTTTGTTTATGGCTGACATGCGGCATTGCTATGGCTTAATTGTGGCCCACATCTGGCAAACAGGAGCGGACCGCCCAAGTGCCATCATTCCACGCGGTATGTGGGCCAGATGAAAGTGTCAAGTGTGGGCCGGATCTGGGCCACAGCAACTGTAGTGTCTGGGCCAGATATGGGCCAGTTCTGCTTCATTTGTTTTGTTTATGGCTGACATGCGGCATTGTTATGGCTTAATTGTGGCCCAAATTTGGCAAACAGGAGCGGACCGCCCAAGTGCCATCATTCCACGCGGTATGTGGGCCAGATGAAAGTGTCAAGTGTGGGCCGGATCTGGGCCACACCAATTTTGCTATCTGGGTTGTGGTTTAAAAATAAACATTCTGACATAAACACTCTGTCAGCTACACTGTTTACTTCTGAATATTATAGTTTGGTTTCAGAACGTGATAAATCCATTTTGATTAATTTGAGTAAAAATGTGTTTTCTTTACCAAGAAAGTGGCAAGATGAAAACCACTATTTTCTGTTTCAAACTTTCACAAAGCATCTTTAGGTTATAATATCATAAAAAATTCAAATCCAGATTTTGATAAAACCAGATTATTTTCCCCCAAAAATGCAATAAATTCATGACACTTTTTTTTTTAAATGCAATTAATCCATTGAATCAATATAAAAGTTATTTTTTATCATATTGAAACTGTTGAAATCAGCCATCGCTAAGAAATATCTCCTGAACTTTTTTGATGGCGATCAGCTCACAAAAACTGATTTTGCACGGGCACTTTGCACTGCTCCCTGAATCGACGCGCTTATTCATTTGTGGATGTTAACTGAATCTGTAAGTCAGCTATGCTGTTTACTTCTGAATATTATATTTAACTCTGGTGCGCTTAACATTATTGCTACTGTGTAATAGTAGCCTATGCTATTCACCAACTAAACATATCCTATTCAATGTGTTCACAGTCTCTTTCACTGGCGTCATTTGTAGTAGCCTATTCACAAACTGTTTCCTCAAGCCTAGCGTTTTCTCGGAGTTCACTGTGTGCTTTCTACCATGCACAAATAAAAATGTCACTGAACTTTTGCTGTGTAATTGTAACAATGAGCACTCAATCACACCAAACCAACAATTACTAAAAACACACTCAAAAACTGATTTTGCACGGGCATTTTGCACTAGCACTTAGAAGGTTGTGGTATACATAAACACTCAGTCAGCTACACTGTTTACTTCTGAATATTATAGTTTATTCACAGCCATCATTTGTAGTAACCTAGCCTGCTCCCTGAATTCAATGTGTTCACAGTCTCTTTCACGGGCACCAAACCAACAATTACTAAAAACACACACAAAAACTGATTTTGCACGGGCATTTTGCACTAGTCCTTTTAAATTACATGGCCTTTGGTATACATTGATACATTTTTTCAGCTAGACACTCTCCCTGTGCTCTCAGATACTTTGCAATCTATAAGTTATGAATGTCCTGCTGGAAACGAAAATGAAAATATTTTCTGTCTCTGTCCATCCACTCAGTTTGTGCCATCTAATGCTAGTGACCCAAATTGGCCTATCCCAGTAATAATAAGTGATAGGAGCAATCGATTACATCCAGCCTATGGGGTAAATCTGGAAAATCTTCAAAGAGTAACTAAACAAACTCAGGATTCTAAAGCAGATCATATCACCATAGTGAAATTTGCTCTTTTAAATATCAGATCTTTTCTTAATAAGTCCTTTTTAATTAATGATCTCATTTGTGCATATAACCTTGATTTCTTATTTCTAACTGAAACTTGACTTAGACTTAGCGAATAATGTGTCTACCCTTATTGAATCAGCCCGCCCTAATTATAATTTTCTAAGTGCCATTCGTTCTAACAAAAAAGGAGGTGGAATAGCCACAATTTTTAATTCATCTTTTGAATGCAAACAGTTATCTTTTGGTGAGTTTGTTTCTTTTGAGTATTTAAGTGGAATTATTAAGGGTTCTCCTC
Source organism: Squalius cephalus (assembly GCF_949319135.1). Classification (NCBI taxonomy): domain Eukaryota; kingdom Metazoa; phylum Chordata; class Actinopteri; order Cypriniformes; family Leuciscidae; genus Squalius; species Squalius cephalus. Next base: position 35,650,634 of record NC_137136.1, read on the forward strand.
AAATTCTGTTACTGATCATCTACAGACCACCAAAGCATTCACCTAGAGTTTTTCTTGATGAACTAGGTGAACTATTTTCTTTTATTTGTTTAGAGTTTGACTGTGTTTTAATATCTGGGGATTTCAATTTGCACGTTGACAATCCAGATAACAACTATGTCAGTGAACTACTTTCACTGCTTAACACATTTAACCTAACTCAACATTTACAGGAAAAAACACATTCCCTTGGTCACACACTTGACCTGGTGATCACAAGGGGGATTGATATTTCTGTGACTATAAAGGATTTAGCATTATCTGATCATTCCTGCATTTACTTTGATGTTTACATGTCTCCTCATAAGTCTAACACCTCAGTGATGATAGAAAAAAGAATTATTAATGATCACACCAATGCTCTCTTTGAACAAGTTTTTCATTATAAATTTTTGAGCCACACATCAAAATCAGTAGATGAGTTGATGGATCATTTTAACCCTCTGGGGTCTAAGGTGTTTTTGGGGTCCTTGAGATGTTCTGACATGCCCTGACATTTGTGCTTTTTTCAGTTGCTTATAAACATATTAATGGCAAAAAAAAATTACACACTATTTAGCACAAACAGGGCTACCATAATATGTGAGCAACAAGAATGTACATGTTTTCATTTTTCATTTTGATTTTTGGCAAAAAGCACAACACTTTGTTTTTATTGTGAGCATACACAAAAATAATACACATTTAACCCCCTGAGGTAGGCGGTATCGCCGGCGATACCAGCTCGCTTTTTTTTTATCAGTGTAAAAGAAACTCATGAATACTCTGTTGACTTTGATTTTCCATAGGAGTTTCATACATCAATCGATTCTGTTAAATGTGTATTATTTTTGTGTATACTCACAATAAAAACAAAGTGTTGTGCTTTTCGCCAAATAAAGAAAAATAAACACGAAGCGAGTTCTGCCTTCTCTCTCTCCGTGTAGTCCATTCTGAAACGCGTCTGAAAATGAATCATAACTCAGCGAATACTTCTCACACAGGCACGTGAGATATGTCTTTATGAAGCTTGAAATCTCTTCTTTTGAATGAAGTAATTTATATAAAAAACAAATGTTTTAAACTCATGTAATCCGTTTGAAAGCAAGGAGAGGTACCGTTTTTCCTTCTGCCTCATTATCTTTATAATCAGCTGCGTCCGCCCCGCCCCCGGCGCTATTCACATGTAAATAGTTTAGGTGATCAATGCCATAAAAACACCGTTTCTATCAGACTTACTGATAGTTCATCGCGTTTTGAGTATGGCACGCTTCTCCGGTAATAAAGACGTCCTTCAGATGATTCTGGACAGCGAGGAAGAATGCACGATACCGGGTTGTTTCCTCAGAGGAAGATTATAACAGACGACGAACGGCAGCATTTTGAAGAGCAAATTCCGCCGAGGACACAATTTCGGAGTAAGTTTTACTTAAAAGTCTTTTGTCTTTTATTTTTCGTGTGCGCATTTATGAGGAAAAAAACAATATTACGTGACAGTTCTCCATTATGGACGCGAGCGCTCTAAGCACTAAAAGACTTTCAAACATTCACAGAGACCTCAAAACAGAAAGTACAAATCCTTTCTTTAAAACGAATTTCGTTTTGTATCAATTGTATCTTAATTTTAATAATTTTTTCATTAACAAATTTCCTGGATTTTAAATATATATATGCTAGCAATCACAACATAAGGTCTGAACTGGAGATCATCATGAACCCGTAGCCTACTCGCCTCACATGTCTAAAAAAAATTGAAATATATTTACAGAAAGCTGGTTCTAAACAAAACCATCCAAAAAAAAAAACTATGTAGCCTAATAAATGTGCATTTCTCTGGTGCGTTCACTAGCCTACTGCGAAGATCGCGAGTCAAAAGCCTATCATCAACTTCCTTTTTACCAGAAGTTAAATTTAAATCGCGTGTGTGAATGATGTTTTAGCAAACTGTATTGCTAGACTGAGATGAGTAAAAATTTGACTGAAATATGAATACATAGATAAAATGTAGGCCTATAATCTTTTTTTTTTACAAAGAAAGAGTACACTTGAAATATTGTTAAAATTGTAATTATTGTTGTAATTGTAACCTTTTTAATAAAATAGCAAAACATATTTACAAGATGTAAGCAAAATCTTAAATGGTCAATATAAGTCTTCTTCTAAATATATCTTTTGTCCTTGCATTGTGGCTCAGTCAGTTTCACACCTGAATGAATGGCTAATTATGCAGAGTCATTATGCAGAGTGGGTGGGACAATGTAATCTAAGGTGAAAACCACTCCTCGTTCACGCCCCCCTCGCATATTGGCTTTCCAAGCAAAACCTGTTTTACATCAATTTAAATCAATGTATGGTTTTATGTGAACGATAAAGCAAGACTATTTTCACATAATTTTGAAGAAAAAACTATAGGCGACCACATCCATTAGTCAAAAGTCTTATTTACTATGTGTTTTGTGGCCTTATTTCTGCAACTTTCATTTAAATTTTTTCCAATAACCACGCATAAACATTATTCTCTTAAAAATTCAAACATATACATGCATGTTGATCAGATATTTTGGTAGCCCTGTTTGTGCTATATAGAGTGAATTTACACCTTTGCCATTAACATGTTTATAAATAACTGAAAAAAGCACAAATGTCAGAGCATGTCAGAACACCTCCAGGGCCCAGAAAACAGCTCAGACTCCAGAGGGTTAACAGAATCGATTGATGTATGAAACTTGCTTGTAATATCAAAGTCAACAGAGCAAAATTAATTTCTTTTGAACTGAACTGAAAAAAAGCGAGCCTATCGCGCCGGCGCGATTGCCGACCTCAGGGGGTTAATTCACAAATGATAGATATTATGGATGATATAGCACCATTAAAACCCAAGAAAGTTAATAAAAAAACAGAAAGCCCCATGGAAGCTTAATTTAACAGTTAAGCTCTTGAAGAGAGAATGTAGGAAGACAGAATGACAGTGGCGTAAAACCAAACTCCCAGTACACTATAATATTTACAAGGAAAAGTTTAAAAACTTCAACATTGAAACTGGTAAAGCAAGACAGTTGTTCTTTTCTAACATTATCAACCAAAATCTAAATAACGCTCAAGTTCTTTTCTCGACAGTGGAAAAACTGACAACCCCCCCTCAAAAACTACCACTTGAATTCATCTCGACCATAAAGTGTAATGAGTTTGCGTTCTTTTTCAAATCCAAAATTGATCAAATTAGATTGAATATAATACATCAAAAGCATACTATTATGCAATCAGAACAAATAACTACAGGAACATTAAACAGGATGGCTAATTTCAGTTTGATCGATACTGAAACACTTAATAAAACAGTACAAAGCCTCACCTCCTCCACTTGTACACTAGGTACCCTACCCACCACCTTTCTAAAATCTGTTTTTCATATTCTAACACCAGAATTGCTTAACATTATAAATTAATCTTTACAAATGGGCACATTTCCTAAATCCCTAAAGACTGCTATTATAAAACCACTTCTTAAAAAGAATAACTTAGATACATCCATATTAAGCAACTATAGGCCTATTTCAAACCTACCGTTCATTGGCAAAATTATTGAAAACAAATTTTTTTAATCAACTTACATGTTTTTTAAAACTTATCAACTGCCTAGATGATTTTCAGTCAGGTTTCCGGACTCACCATAGTACAGAAACAGCTCTTGCTAAAGTCACAAGTGACATCCGACTAAATTCAGATGCAGGCAAGGCATCCATCTTAGTATTATTGGATCTCAGTGCGGCTTTCAATACTGTTGACCATTACATATTGCTTCATCGACTGGAACATTGGGTTGGCTTCACCAGTGTTGTGATCAGCTGGCTAAATAATATCTTAGTGACAGGTTATTGTTAAAATTGGAAATTGTTCCTCAACACTAACATCTTTGACCTGTGGAGTTCCCCAGGGCTCAATTTTGGGTCCACTGTTATTCAATCTTTATATGTGACCCGATCTGGCGAAATGAGTCGGAAGTCGCAACGTTCCATTTTAAGATATGGGCCGATTATGTGGAAAAACAATGAAATAATTTTTGTGCTAAATTTAAAAGAACAGACATTCAAAAATAATCTCCTAAAGTTTCGTAGTCCAGATAATTGAGTAAAGTTATTTAAATGACTATTAAAGTTTACAAAGTTTTACTAAATTCGCTGGAAATGAATATTGCTTTTCTCAACTCCTCTCGTCACCTCTGAGCATTTCCCGGGAATCCCCTCAAACGTCTCTGCTCTCCAAATATGGTGTTACACGTTGTATAGAACCAATCAAAAAGCTTAGAAATGTACACAAACGCTGATCATTTGTCAATGGGAAGCCCCGTTTAGACTGACCGGCACGTGATTGGTCCAGCCATCCTCCTGTCATCCTCTCGCAGCGCTCTGTGTAAACAAGCTAGCAGATCTCCTCAGAAAGATTAAATATTATTCATTTGAGAAATGTCGCTGTCAAAAGAAAAAAAAAAGTCGCCAAAAGCGTTGAACTCACTGGAGGCTTCTAACCTAAGCTCTGCTGCTGGTCATCAAGAGTGGCTAAGGCTAGTCAGTGATTGTTTTGGATCTGGAGACGTGTCATCCTCTGATGACAGCGACAGCGAAAGTGACAGCCCTGTGGTATTTATCGTGTATGGATGTGAGTGAGTGCAATTATTCTGTGAGAATAACAGAACTTTCTCCAGCTTAATAAAAATAAAACTGAGGTTATCGTTTTTGGAAGAATTGAGGAAAGATGTAAAATCTCTACCCTGCTAGAAACAAAGGGTTTAGTAGCAAAGGAAGTGGTAAGAAGCCTTGGTGTCCTAATAGATAATAATCTAAATTTTAATAATCACATAAAAACAATCACAAAATCAGCATATTTTCATCTTAAAAATATTAATAAGCTTAAAATATTCATGTCTAAGGAGGATCTTGAAAAGATCATACATGCTTTTATTTCTACTAGGATTGATTATTGTAATGTGCTTTTAACAGGACTCCCTAAAAAGCATTAAAAATGCTCCAACTATCACAATTTTTAAAACTAGATTAAAGACCAAGCTTTTTTCAGATGCTTTTTACAGTTAATGTGTGAATAAATAAATAAATGTATTTATTTGTTGGTGTTTTATATATTGTAAAATTGTATGTAGTTTTATATGCTTATAAACATATTAATGGCAAAGGTGTAAATTCACTCTATATAGCACAAACAGGACTACAATAATATGTGAGCCACATGTATGTACATGTTTTCATTTTTGAGAGAATAATGTTTATGCGTGGTTATCGAAAAAACTAAAAATTAAAGTTTTTGAAATAAGGCCACAAAACACATACTAAATATGTGGCAATAAGACTTTTGACTAATGGATGTCGTTGCCAATAGTTTTTTCTTCAAAATTATGTGAAAATAGTCTTGCTTTATCGTTCACATAAAACCATACATTGATTTAAATTGATGTAAAACAGGTTTTGCTTGGAAAGCCAATATGCGAGGGGGGCGTGAAAGAGGAGTGGTTTACACCTTAGAATACAATGTCCCACCCACTCTGCATAATGACTCTGCATAATGAGCCATTCATTCAGGTGTGAAACTGACTGAGCCACAATGCAAGGACAAAAGATATATTTAGAAGAAGACTTATACTGACCATTTAAGATTTTGCTTACATCTATCTTGTAAATATGTTTTGCTATTTTATTAAAAAGATTACAATTACAACAATAATTACAATTTCAACAATATTTCAAGTGTACTCTTTCTTTGTAAAAAAAAATTATTATAGGCCTACATTTTATCTATGTATTCATTAGTTTGAATATAGCCAACATTGGAACAGCTAACATCTTAGTTGATGACTTTATTTTTGACAAAAATAGTATTTTATATATAGAAATTGCTAAACAAAAGCTTATTTGACGAGACAGTATATTCTACAGTAAAAACTGTATATTTCTTAAACTTTATAAACTTTCATATTTCGCCTGACTGTAACGTTGTTTTCATGAAATATTAGGGCATATTGTTAATTTGCAGTTTAATACGTTGCTTATACAAATAGCCTACATTTTATTTCAACATATTTCAGTCGATTTTTACTCATCTCAGGATAGCAATACAGTTTGCTAAAACATCATCATTCATTCACACACGCGATTTAATTTTAAACTGTCTTTGCCAGCTGTGGTAAACAGCGCGCATCTCTGCCGTTCATTCATTCATAAACAGAAACCCACGTGAAGAAATTCACGTGATAAGGAAAAAAAACTTACTAGTATTCCTCAGCTCGCTCCTCGATATGCCCGCACTTCTGAGGGACATTTTCCATTATTATTATTCCTCACAGTGCTGCAAGACGGTGTAAACAAGTAATGATCTGAATAAACTTGTGTGTTTTCTCAAGCTGATGGGGGCGTTCACAGGATTGCGCGTATTGCCTCAGCCATTTGCGTTTGAATAGCGCACGCTCTCCGTGGGCGGAGTCACATTACATCTGAATCAGCTGTAATTAGGTCGACTGGAATCGCTCTCTTTTAATACAGATTTCACAAGATGAGAATATTTGTTTTTTATATAAATTACTTCATTTAAAAGAAGAGAATTCAAGCTTCATGCCTGTGTGTCTGTATGCCTGTTTGACTGAGTATTCGCTGAGCTACAGTTCATTTTCGGACGCGTTTCAGAATGGACTTTGACGGCAGAGAGAAGGCAGAACTCGCTTCGTGTTTATTTTTCTTTATTTGGCAAAAAGCACAACACTTTGTTTTTATTGTGAGTATACACAAAAATAATACACATTTAACAGAATCGATTGATGTATGAAACTCCTATGGAAAATCAAAGTCAACAGAGTATTTATGAGTTTCTTTTACACTGATAAAAAAAAAGCGAGCTGGTATCGCCGGCGATACCGTCGACCTCAGGGGGTTAATAAACTTTCAAATTTAGTTCTTTATTGTCTCTTATTGAATAATATTTGCTATGCTTATAGATAATGATTGTTGTTATATGTGGCAAAAAGATAAGATAAGGGTTTATAGAAAATCCAGAGCGTCCCACTCGTATTTACGACATTAGTTGCTTTTCCACTGTCAGGCCGAACGGTTCCTATTGCGTAACCGATCCATTCCGTGCCGATCCGGGTCTGTTGGTTTGATAGCAGCCTCTCTTTGGAATGTAATACAAACGTGTCAGTCGTTGCCTTGGTAACGCGACGTTTCACTGATGATTTGAGATGTAAATATTTGATTTTGATTTTGATTTGATTTATTTTCTGGTAAATTTAACAATGAAATAATAAAATAACAATGAAATGACAATGAAATTATTGTACATAATTTCAAATCATCTTCTAGTAAATTCCATAATTTCACACCCATAACTGATACACATCTAGATTTAACATTAATTCTTTCTTTTCCATATTCAAACATAAACAGGCCTCTTAAGTTATATCTACCCTCTCTTAACTTAAATCATTTCTGAATACCAGATGGAAGACTTTTATTAAGTGCTCTATACATTATTTCCACTATTTTTATATATACGATATCTGTACATTTTAAGGTATTACTTTGAATAAATAGTTTGTTAGTTGGTTCACGATATCTTACTTTATTAATAATTCTAATAGCTCTTTTTTGTAACTTAATTAATACAGCTATATTAGTTTTATTTGCATTTCCCCATATTTCTGAACAATATGACAAATAAGGCAATAACTAATGAGGAATATACTAATGAGGAATATATAATTCTCAAACCTATTTTATTTATTAGATCTTTTGTTTTATACAATATTCCTACAGATTTTGCTACCTTACTTCTGATGTATTCAATATGTGGTTACACCTAAAATTTTTATTTCATAGACTCTTTCAATTTCAACTCCATTTAGGTGTAATTTAGCAATGCTATAAGTCCTATTACCAGAAAATATCATACATTTTGTTTTATTTTCATTTAAAGATAACTTATTATAGTCAAACCACTTCTTTAACACAATTAATTCTTTTTCTACCAATTGCAATAATTCATCCATATTTTTTCCAGAGCAAATAATATTTGTGTCATCGGCGAACATTATAAATTTCAACATTGTAGATACTGTAAAGATGTCATTTAAATAAAGAATAAACAATTTTGGTCCCAAAACTGAACCTTGAGGAAGGCCGCATGTTACTGTTTCTAAATCAGACCGTATATTATTAATTTGTACATACTGAAATCTATTACTTAAATAACTCTTTAACCACTGATGTGTGACCCATCGCAAACCATATTGTTCACATTTTTTCAACAATAAAGCATGATCAATAGTGTCAAATGCTTTACACAGATCAATAAACACACCGACTGTATTGAGTTTTTGATCAACTTCAGCTGCAACATGTTCAACAAGCTCCATCACAGCTAAGGATGTAGAGCAGTTGTTCTTAAATAGCGACCGCGTTATGGAGAATGATCAGCTATTGCTTTTAATTTTATTATTGCTTTGTTTAATTGACTCAAACAGCGCTTAACCAGCTACAGAGAAACTGGCAGCCAGACAACAGACAAGTGACCAATCCTGGAGACTTCATTTCACGGATTCTACCAGCACAGTTCGGCTGAGGATTCATTAACATTATAAGAACCGTTCGGCCCCACGGTGGAAAAGCGGCTATTGTGGAGGCGTTCATACAATCTTTACGAGATGACATGAACGCACCATATGAGTGTTGAGTGATGTAATATCCATTTCAAGTGGACCCCTGGAAGAGATGTGAGACTGAAAGCACTGAAAGCCCTCGCGCTGCTCATATGCTGAGAGAGAGATAAGACAGTAGAGCTGCACGATTCATCTTTAAAATACTGTGATCTTCATTCAAACACACACACAATCTTCTTCAAATTTGCCTGTATATTAAACCTTTGACAAAATCATATTGGAAATTTCCAATCTGTGTTAGCGCTGCCGTTGACACAGAGAGAGTTGTCATGAAAGAGAGAGTTTCACAAAAGGTTCTTTAAAAGCTCATTAAAGTATCATTATTTCTGTGATACAATAGTTCAAATTATCATAGAAGTACTGGGATAAAAGTTTAAAGTTCAAATATAAACACCGATGTCTACGATATCAAAATAGAGTAAATCAGCCTTTGATAGAAACTTGGCGCTTAAAATAACGCATTTATCAATTACATTGTTTCACCACTAGGTGGCGACAAGTGACTGTCAACATTTTTATTTGTAATTTAATTATTTATTCAAGAGAATGTAGAACTGTATGATGCTTCTGAAATAAAACTCAGAAAGATGTGATGAATTGAATTTGTAAATATGACTTGTAAATATCTTATACATCATGTACAGTCTGTATAAGTGTATGATTTAACTTTTACCCATAGTCTAGTGTATAAAAAAGAAAAAGAAATACATTGCAATATCGATTTGCAATATTGTAGAAATGTAATTCTTAAAAATTGCAGTACATATCGTATCCAGCCCTAGTGTGTGTGTGTGTGTGTGTGTGTGTGTCTGGGTGTGTGTGAGTTTGAGAGAGAGAGAGTTCATGTGTGTGTGTGTGTGTGTGTGTGTGTGAGTTCATGTGTGTGTGTGTGTGTGTGTGTGTGTGTGTGTGTGTGTGTGTGTGCTTAATGTATTTGTAAACATTTTAAGGAACTCTTAATATTTATGTAAGTAATGTCCAAGAAAAGCTGTATTAAAGCATTTAATGACATTTTCTAAAGTGAGAACTATTTATGGTTAATACTTTGATTAAAGCATTATCTAACTATTTACATAAGTGCTAATTAAACAATAATACTTGGTTAATTACAGTGACAGTAAACAAACAATTCGCTATTTGTTAACAATGATAATCACGTAGTGATAAAGCTGATATGGTGACAGCCCTGGTTCAGGTGACACACACACCACTTCCCTCTTTTCAGCTGCACACATACATTTTGAGGCAATGCTCACACTTTTACAAGGGTCTGTTTTGCACAAGCATTACAAGGAAAGTTGATTTACACCAAATATTTGTAATTTAAAAACCTCTTCACTGTATCCTGCAACTGTTGTCTGGTTTGTAGTTCGTCCGGTTTATTTAACTGTTAGTTTTACTTTCTTTTGGGAGATAATAATAGAGTAAAATGTAAATGTTCCTCTTCAGGGAGACTCCTCACCGCTGCCTTCTACCGCCGGCAGGATCTGACGGCTCACGCTGTAATCTGTCGCTGAACCACCGGATGGGGCTTACACCAAAGATATATTGTATACACTATCTACTGTACATATTAATCCTTATTCACTCTGAGTCTTTATGGTAGATATGATCTTACCACAGTTTCTCCAGTTTACAGTGAGGATTCGCCAGTCCAGCAGAGAGCAGCTTCACTCCTGAGTCTCCTAGTTTATTCACAGACAGATTCAGTTTCCTCAGGTGTGAGGGGTTTGATCTCAGAGCTGAAGCCAGAGCAGCACAACCTTCATCTGTGACACCACACTCCCTCAACCTGTAGAGAACAATGACACACATTGAGCCTATATCAAGAGATAAAAATGACCACTTAAAAAATAAATAACATAATGCTGTCAATATGAAATATATACAAATATTCATTATAGTTAGGATTAGGGGATTCAAAATACAGTTTGTACAGTATAAAAATCATTATTTCTATGGAAAATCCCCATAAAATATGGAAACCCAACGTGTGTGTATGATTGTGTGTGTGTGTGTGTGTGTGTGTGCCTGTACATGTGTGAGCTTAATGTATTTGTAAACATTTGCTTAAAGTTATTAAATGAACAATAAGGAAGGGACGTGCTTGATGATTTAAAACACATGAGAACTCAAATCGGCACTCACACAATGGCTTCTGGTGCCGTCTGACAGTGTGTTCCGCTTTGTGGCATTCTAATGGTCAAATGCACACAAAATGACCTAAAATTAATTTTAATTTTACAGACAACTGCTGGTGTAATTATGCAGTTGTGGAGACGAATGATTATTCCTAAGCAATACATGCATATACACTACCAGTCAAATGTTTGGGAATGGTAATATTTTTGAGGTTTTAAAAAGAAGTCTCTTCTGCTGCATTTATATGATTTGTATTTGTATTTGTATTTATTTATTTAGAGAAACAGGGACAGCGTACAATAAACATTAACCTCAAGGGGAGAGATGCATAGTACCAGGTTTTAGCTCAAGAGCTAATTTCCACCCGCAGTCCCTGGGCAGGCTGATGTTATAATAAAATATATCATACATACATGTATACTAAGATTTACATTGACCAATAAGAAAATAAAATAAAAAAATCAAGTCTTCTTATTCACACCTTTCATTTACTATGGTCTACTCTTATAGACCTCCGAACACACACTTACGCACACACAGACACACATACATACATACATCCGGTCACATGTGGGTGCAAATTTGATTTGACAAGAGCCATTCCTTTGCCAGGCGTGAGAACGTATAAAAGTTGGTGCTTCTTATCAACTCTGTGGGCAACATATTCCACTGACGAGCGGCCACACAAGAAAAGGCAGAGTTTCCAAATGCTGTCCTGCGTTTAGGTATCCTGCATTCGCCTCGCACTGTAGATCTAGTGGCTCGAGCTGTTGTTTCAGAGCCCAAAGATATAAACTCTTTTAGTGGAGGAGCAGCGGTGTCATGAAGAATTTTATACATCAAACACACATTTGTGTGGATTATCAGATTTTCAAAGCTAATAAATTTATGTTTAACGAGGATATGACAGTGATGGAATCGTCTGCCTTTCTTATCGTGAATCTTTAGAGAACTTTTATATAATGACTCAAGTGGCCTGAGGGCAGATTTACAAGTCTGTGACCAACTTGTCATACAATAAAGAAAATGTGGGACAATCATTGCATTTAACCCCCTGAGGTCGGCTATCGCGCCGGCGCGATAGGCTCGTTTTTTTCCCTATCAGTGAAAAAAAATAAAATAATAAAAATATTACTTTTTATCTCATATGCTTGTGTTATACATCAATCGATCCTGTTAAGTGTGTATTATTTTTGTGTATACTCACAATAAAAACAAAGTGTTGTGCTTTTCGCCAAATAAAGAAAAATAAACATGATGCGAGTTCTGCCTCCTCTCTGTCATTCTGAAACGTGTCCGAAAATGATCTGTAACTCAGCGAATACTTATCACACAGACACGTGAGATATGTCTTTATGAAGCTGGCATTCTCTTCTTTTAAGTGAAGTAATTAATATAAAAAACAAATGTTTTCAACTCATGTAATCCGTTTGAAAGCAAGGAGAGGTGCCGTTTTTTTTCCTTCTCCCTCATTATCTCTAATAAGCTGAGGCCGCCCCGCCCCCGGCACTATTCACATGGTAAAGAGTTTAGGTAATCTCTGCTTCGCACACGCCCCCCGATCAATGCCTTGAAAACACGAAGTTTCATCAGATCAGATTCACTGATAATTCATCGTGTTTAGAGAGGATGGCTCGTTTCTCCGGTAAAGACGCCCTTCAGATGATTCTGGACAGCGAGGAAGAATTCACCTTTTCCTCAGAGGAAGATTGTAACTCAGACGAAGAACGGCAGCATTTTCAAGAGCGAATTGATCCCGCAGAGGATACAAGTTCAGAGTAAGTTGTTTACTGTTATATAATTCCTTTTCTGATAATATAGAACTTTATATATATTTAATTTCTGAATTTTTAGACTATATTTTCCCTAGTTTTGGCTAGCTTTTGACAACTTACAGGAACGATTGCCTTACAATATCCCTAACATCCGTGGAACTTATATGCTCAAGTGTAAACTTTTTTTTAAATGTGATATTGCTCTTTAAACATATTTGTATATTAAATATATTTCACTCAGTTTTGATTAGCTTATGACACTGATTCATGCTAAAATACTGCATTATGCATAATGTTGATTGTTTGCGAATATCTGCTTATAGGTTATATGTGGTTTAGTGCAACTATATTTCAGCCTCCGGTAAAATATGTGATACTGTCTAAATACATTATATTTTTATATAAATGTTCTGGTTTTGGTTGGCCTATGACAGTATTTATCATGCTGCAGATGTTTTTGAATACAGACTGTGTAAATGTTTTAGCGATGTGTCGTTCGCGAACGATCCGTTTATTGCGTGCTTCACTAAATGCGTGCGGTCTATATGGCCCATCAATGGTCCATAACCATCAATTGCTCATCAGTTTACTTTGAATAATGTATGCTAACAGTTTTATTTTTATTTTATTTTTTTAGGAATGTGTCTGCTTCAAGCTCTCCTTCTCCAGCACCCCGCAGAGGGGCACGCAGGTGTCGGTCAGGTCTCAGTGCGATCGAGAATCATACTGAGTAAGTACATAGACGTAATATTTTACAGATGAAATGTAGCCTAATTGTGTTTACATCATAATAATATAAAAGTAGCCTATACCTATTCTTGTGTGAAATGACAAAAACCGTTGTCTTTTTTTATCCATGGCCATTAGTGATTGATAATGATAATACAAGTTATTTTATTGTGTTATCAGACAAAGACATTTCCATGTCCTGCACCTGTGACTGCCTACAACAAACACATGGGGGGTGTTGACCTGTCTGACCAGCTGTTACAGTACTACACTGCACAACACAAAACCATGAAGTGGTACAGAAAGATCTTTCTACACTTCTTGGACATTGCTTCCACCAACTCTTTCATTGTGCACAAAGAGCTACATGGTAACTTGTCCCATAAAGAGTTTATGGAGCAACTTATAACAGAGCTCTGTGGTGTGTCACAGAAAACAGCACCAAAACGGACCAATAGTGACCATGTACCGGTCCCAGGAGCTGAGCTGACATCAGATGACAGGGATGCTGCCACAGTTGGTCGCCGCAATTGTGTGCATTGCACAGCAGTGCGTGGTAAAAGACAATTAACACCATGGAAATACCAGGCATGCAATGTTCACTTATGTCTTCAGTTAAACAGGAACTGTTTTCAGGAGTGGCATAAAGATGTGTGACTGTGTTCAGATGTGTGTGCTCTGCTGACCAACTTCCACTAACCACCAGCCTTCAGAAATCATTCTGATATGATGACTATTTTTTTAAATCAATGTTGGAAACTGTTGTGCTGCTTAATATATTTTTTTTATAACCTGTGATAGTTTTTTCAGGATTCTTTATTTTGCTCACATTTGATTTGCTTAGAGCCCGCATCAACGGGGCATGAGCATTTACTGTGAGATACCTGCCTTTACTTTTGTTTATCGTTTATCATTGCTTTGTTTATAGCAGACTGATTATTTTTTTATTTTGCTCACATTTGATTTGCTTAGAGCAAATTTAGAACATTTAGTTCCTCCACATAGAGGAATTACAATAAAACAGATTGAAAAACAAACCTTTGAATCTCCTCTACTTCTTTGTTCAGGCTGCTTCACTTGATGGCCCATTAGCCATTGGGGGGTGTCTATGTCACACCCCTGGTCTGAATCTCATTAATATTGATAGGGCATTACCACTCCCACGCATAAACCTCTTCTGACAAAAAAACTGACTTGCAAAGTTTAAATCAATGTAGTGTTTTATTTGAACGATTAGGCAGGATGATTTTCACATCATTTTGAAGAAAAAACAATATGCGACATCATCCATTAGTCAAAAGTCTTGTTTACACATATTTAGTATGTGTTTTGTGCTCACATTTCAGCAACTTTCATTTTTATTTTTTTCAATAACCACGCATAAACATTATTCTCTTAAAAATTCTAACATATACATGCATGTTGGTCGCATATTATGGTAGCCCTGTTTGTGCTATATAGAGTGAATTTACACCTTTGTCATTAACATGTTTATAAATAACTGAAAAAAGCACAAATGTCAGAGCATGTCAGAACACCTCCAGGGCCCAGAAAACCGCTCAGACCCCAGAGGGTTAAATAGGCTCCTGAGGCCTCAATTGTAAGGGAATTTCGAATGTATCTGAACTGTGCCATATTAAATTTGATTGTATTTGATAACTTTTTTATGTGCTTTTTAAAGCCTAAATTTGGTTCCAATATTAAAAATCAATGATGTTATCATTGATTAAAAATCAATGATAACAGTAATATTGCGAAATATTATTCCAATTTAAAACCGCTCTTTTTTACGTGAATATATAGTAAAGTGTAACTTTCTATTCATCAAAGAATCCTGAAAGAAAATTGTACACGACTGTTTTCAACATTGATAATTATAAGTATGAATGTTTCTTGAGCATCAAATCATCATATTAGAATGATTTATGAAGGATCATGTGACACTGAAGACTGGAGTAATGATGCTGAAATTCAGCTTTGATCACAGGAATAAATTACATTTTAAAATATATTAAAATAAAAAACAGTTATTTTAAATTGTCATAATATTTAATAACATTACTGTTTTTTTTTTATGAAATAAATCCATGTTCACTTTGTGTGGTTTTTGAATCCACTTGCATTACATGGACTCGCAGAGATGATTATTTGCTTACACAACAATAAGGTTTCATTTGTTACACACTAGTTAACTACATTAGTTAACATGAACGGACCATAAAATATTCTTCTACAACATTTATTAATCTTAGTTGATGTTCATTTCAACATTTATTGATGCATTTTTTAAAGGGCACCTATTATGACTCTTATCACAAAATGTAAAATGAGTCTCTGATGTCCCCAGAGTATGTATGTTAAGTTTTAGCTCAAAATACCCAACAGATAATTTTTTACAGCATGTTTAAATTGTCATTTTTTTGGAGATAGAACAGGTATAGTTTAGTTTAATTATGGTTATAACTTATTTGTCATCTGCTTTAATCCACTATTAATACAAGCCTGCTGTAGCAGACCCCGTCCAAATGATGACCAAAATATACTGACGAGTTCAGTGAAGTTTATTGTGCATCACACAAAGGATGAGCGTTAGTTTTCCTCCAGAGAATCACTGTAAGAGCTGAATAAACACAGTAAAAGAAGTGCGCATTAAATTCTTATAAACTCTCTCTCTCTCTCCCTTTCATTATCATCAACATACACAGCGAAGTACACAAAACACTCGTTACAACTAACAATAAACAAATATATACACACCTTTTCAGTGGGTGTGTAAACTGGTAAACCTTATATCCGTAAAATGACTCAATGAGCTGTCATAAAAAGCGCGCTCTCACTTTCATTTCTGCCGTGGCCATTAACATTAGGCCTGTCGCTCCGGAGACCGTAAGCTGGATCGCAAACAGTACAGATCCATCCCCGAGTAACAACAAGAGTAAATGAAGACTGCTATGTTCATTCTTACATCCAACAACAAAACACCTCAATCGCTTAGGAGACATTCTTGTCTACAGCTGCTCAGGCGTCGAAACAATGGCAGACTATGTGTCCAGCTCACTCAGGGTGGGTCTATGCTCAAACTGCAGTGTCAATCAACAGTCGTGGGAGGGGCCTCACATTGTGTCGTCACATTGCCCCGAATCTGAGAACAGTGCTTATGATTTATGGGGATTATAAAAAAAGCACTGGGTGGATTTTTATCATTATAGGGTGGTTATGTACACACATTGCCAACACACATTTATGTTCAAACACCATGTAAAAGTGAATTTTGTATAATAGGTGCCCTTTAAATCAAAAGTTGTACAGGTGTGGCCATTAACCTGTTAAGCTGCAACCCCACTTTTGAAAAATCCCCAGAAATGACATACCCAAACTGAAACAGATACAGTTCATGAACCCTTTGCACTAAAAGCACAAGTATGATCTCATTTGAAAGCTGACACCTGGTAGTTTATTGTAAATGTAGAATTAATTATTGTCATAATGATTTTTTTTTTTTTAAATAGCTTCAAAGTTTTGTAAAGTTATTAGAATTTTTTTTTTATGAAACATATTAATGAAAATAAAATTGAAGTTGGCACTGGAGCAATCTAGAAATGCACTACAGCTAAAGTCACATGTCTGACCATGTTATATTTAAAATATGAAGATAATAAGTCTAAAACTCTGTATTTAGTTAAATGTTTTTCAAGATCATGTCATGACTTTATTTTGATTAGGCTACTCTAAAAATGCTACTGATGTTTAGTCGTCGTCTAAGCATCCATTCAGTCTTTTGTCTCTATTGTTTTGTGGTGCAAACGAGCCCCATTCAGTCTCAGTCTCCCCCTGCACACATTCACTCCTCTCCAGCCTGGTTATGGCTCGAAATATGCATTTCTTTTGTCTGCATTATAGTTACTAACGACTGGCTATTCACAGGGTTTTAATCCCTAATTTCTTTTATCAAAGTTCTCACTTCACATTTGAAGTGCACTAAATAGTGGTCAAATGCACTAAAACATATCAGTAAGCATTCTTATTTAGAACAAAATTCATAAAAGAATAACCCCTGGTGGCAGGTGCACCTGGGCTAGCTAGCATGTTAGCTTAGCACACCATCAATACACGACCATTTATGAGATTAAAACCATGTTTGTGCTCCAAACTTACTTCATAACGCAATCGAGTGTTTTAAATAATCTTCTGTGATATAATTTGGCTTCAGATAAAAAAAAAATCAGACAGAAAACATTATTTATAGTTTTATGCACGATGATAAAGTCTATATCGATTAGCATTACATTATAAATATAATATAAAATATAAAATACCTGGCATGGCTTGAAGAACACAGGCAAATCAAATATCATAGCAAACATGTTTATTGTCTTCAAAACATCTTTTATCTGCATATTACAGCGATCTCTGTAGCTTTGTGTGTAGCAGTGACGTCCTGGAATGTCACATGATTATGGCTCTTCTTCATGTCCCATATATGGATTATTTTTTGTGCATATAGCGCCCTCAGGCTATTGGTATGAATTGAAAACACTGCACATCTCAGTAAGAAGCGATCATAATGATTACATCGACGCATTTGGGTATAAATTCAATAAATATTATTCCTGTCTTTAGAAATATGACGTGAATCTATGAGAATATATCAATATTTCTCCAAGTTTGCACATTTTTGAGCTAAAAGCCCTGAAGGACGTTGTTTTGTGTATCGCTGTCATGACGACAGCACGGGAGTTTTTTATGAATGGAAGCGACTGACGCGCATAATTCATATTAAAGGTATGGACTCATTTTTTCATTTCATAACTCCTGACACAAATTAAGACATAACTGTCACTATAAGTTTCTCAGAATACAATAGTGGTCAAATACTGAAACTTGAGTATTATATCTTTTTAATGATGTATAGTTTGTCAAGGTATAACATTAAATCTGATAGTAACTTTGAACTATATAAATAAAAAAACGCTTCAGTGCGCCCACGCACTGGTGAAGCTTAACAGGTTAACCTTCTGGGGTCTAAGGTGTTTTTGGGGTCCTTGAGATGTTCTGACATGCCCTGACATTTGTGCTTTTTTCAGTTGCTTATAAACATATTAATGGCAAAAAAAAAAATTACACACTATTTAGCACAAACAGGGCTACCATAATATGTGAGCAACAAGAATGTACATGTCTGCATTTTTGAGAGAATAATGTTTATGCATGGTTATTGAAAAAACTAAAGTTTCTGAAATAAGGCCATAAAACACATTCTAAATATGTGCCAATAAGACTTTTGTCTAATGGATGTCATCGCCTAGTGTTTTTTCTTCAAAATGATGTGAAAATCACCCTGCCTAATCATTCACATAACACAATACATTGATTTGAATTTTGCAAAGCACTTTCTGTTTGGAAAGGCAATATGCGGAGTGGGCGTCAACGATCATGCATATTTAGTGGTTCACACCTGAGGAGACAATGGGGCCTGCATACTTAATTAGCCATTCATTCAGGTGAGTCACTGAGCCACAAGAATGCAAGAGCAACAGTTGGAAGCATCTCAATTCTTTTTTATTTTTCCACATATTGTGCTTGCAATTTGGCCTATAATATCCAAGGAAAACATGTCTAGTAATTGTGCAGTTAATTCTCATACTGTATTTTCAGTTTTGGAATATTTATCCTCTCCCCAAATTTGTCACTAATAAACCACAATAAAAATATATTTAATATTTAAAGAAAAGGCTTATATTTACCTTTTAATAGTTTGTTTACATCTACCTTGTAAATATATATTTTTATTAAAAAGGTTACAATTACAACAACAATTCAAGTGTAATCTTTCTTTGTAAAAACTAAAGTATACATTTTATCATACATATTTCAAAGTTAAGGATTTGATTGATTATTTGATTATTTTTGATAAAACATACTATATTTAACATGAGCAAATATTGGCAAACAAAAGCTTATTTGAGGTGGCAGATATTTTACAGTAAAATGTATAATCTATCCAAAACTAATCAACGAAATGTTGTCTTTCATATGTCTGTAACATAGGTCTTTCATTTTTATTATAAGAAATATAAATGTTAATTTGCAGTTTAATACGTTGCTTATACAAATACATTTTATTTGAACATATTTCAGTCGATTTTTACTCAGTATAGCAATACAGTTTGCTAAAACCGAAACATTCATTCACAAACAGAAACGCCTGACTGTACCGTTGTTTTTATGAAATATTAGGGCATATAAATGTTAATTTTCAGTTTAATACGTTGCTTATACAAATAGCCTACATTTTATTTCAACATATTTCTGTCGATTTTTACTCAACTCAGTATAGCAATACAGTTTGCTAAAACATCATCATTCATTCACACAGAGACGCAATTTAAATTTAAACTGTCTTTTTGCGAGCTGTGATAAACAGCGCGCATCTCTGCAGCTGCCGTTCATTCATTCACAGAAACGCGATTAACTTGAGAAGGAAAAAATACTTACTACAGTATTCGGATCCTCTCTCCTCGCAATACCCGCACTCTGAGGTAGATTTTCCATTATTATTATTCCTCACAGCGCTGCCAGATGGTGTAAACACGTAGGCTACAATGATATGATTAAACTTGTGTTTTCTCGAGCTGATATGGGGGCGTTCACAGGTTTGCTTGGATTGCCTCAGTAATTTGCATTTGAATAGCATGCGCTCTCCGTGGGCGGGTTCACATTACCTTTGAATGAGCTCTAATTAGCTCGACTGGAATCGCTCTCTTTTAATACAGATTTCACAAGATGAGAATATTTGTTTTTTATATAAATTACCTCATTTAAAGCAAGAGAATTCAAGCTTCATGCCTGTGTGTCTGTATGCATGTTTGACTGAGTACTCGCTGAGTTACAGTTAATTTTCGGACGTGTTTCAGAATGGTCTTCACTGACAGAGAGAAGACTCGCATCACGTTTATTTTGCTTTATTTGGCAAAAAGCACAACACTTTGTTTTTATTGTGAGTATACACAAAAATAATACACATTTAACAGAATCGATTGATGTATGAAACTTGCTTGTAATATCAAAGTCAACAGAGAAAAATTAATTTATTTTGAACTGAACTGAAAAAAAGCGAGCCTATCGCGCCGGCGCGATTGTCGACCTCAGGGGGTTAAGAATGTGCATCACAGGGAAAGGGATTTGGCGATTCGGCCCGTAGTGAAGTTCTCTGGAACATGACGTACATCACCAGTAGGGGGCAGTCCTGTTTCTTTCTCAGTTATAGCGTGCACTTAAGCCAATAATGTGCAACGATGTGTTAACTTCTCTCTGGTGCATATTGACAGCAAGCGACCAAGCTCATAAACGTGTGAGAACCACATATTAAAGTGGAATATATTGTTTTTGAACAGCTCAAATAGAAATAAAATAATAATGATTCAGTTATTAACCCCCTGGGGTCTTTTCTTTATCAGTGCTAAAAAAAATTTTTTTTTAAATATGAATTTTTATCTTATATGCTTGTGTTATACATCAATCGATCCTGTTTAGTGTGTATTTTTCTCATTTTTCACTTTTCTCGTTTAGTGTATATTTACTCATAATAAAAACAAAGTGTTGTGCTTTTCGCCAAATAAAGAAAAATAAACATGATGCGAGTTCTGCCTACTCTCCGTCAGTGAAGTTAATTCTGAAACGCGTCCGAAAATGAACTGTAACTCAGCGAATACTCAGTCAATCAGGCATACAGACACACAGGCATGAAGCTTGAATTCTCTTCTTTTAAATGAAGTAATTTTTATAAAAAACAAATATTCACAGTTTATGTAATATGTATGTAAAGAGAGAGATGTCAGTCGTTCTCATCTCAGCTAATTAAAGTTTTAATGTGACTCCGCCCACGGAGACCGCGCTATACAAACGCAAATGTGAGGCGATTCATACAAACCTGTGAAACGCCCCCATCAGCTCGATAAGGCCGGTGACACACTGCCATCATGTTCTGTTGGACTGTGTGGGAATGTTACCTAGTCTAAGGTCTCGTGACCATTTGTTGTGTATACCATTTGGGGGGGGGGGGGGGGTACCATTATCTCAGTTGGGGGCAATTGCCTCTATTGTCTTTAGATGATTAGATTTAGTGGTTACCTCTAAGGCTGTGTGTATCTTTAGCACCTTTAAGGACAGCCCACTGAAAGGCCTATAAAGAAACCATTTAAAATATGTTAGCCAGACTGTCTTGGGAAGAACTGCAGCCGCGTCAACGCGAAGTCCTCAATAAAGAATAACTTTGTTTGAACGTGATCCCCAACGTCTCCTGGTCTCTTGCTTCGACAAAGAAAAAGTTTTCAACAATTTGGTGCCTGCGACCCGGATGGAGAAACTGAAACTCAAAGAATGAACTTTCCAGATGGAACCTTGAAACTTCAAGCTCAACAAAAGATCTGACAAAGATTGCCAGACTGAATCTTTCCAGCTTCCTCCAGATTGAAAAACTTCAAGCTCCAAAAAAGATCTCAAAGACTGAATTTTTCCAGAAGGAATCTTTCTCTACAAACGAAAGACTTGGTGAGTTTTAATCCATTCAAAGAACTTTTAAAGACCAGTACAAGTTTGATATCCTCTGCGCCGTTCAGAGAAGTAGCGTCTTTTTAGCGTAAAGTGCTAGTGTAGGCAGGGAAGATAATTTGTGAAATCCTTTGCTCTGGGCAAGGAAGGTTAACAATAGCTGATGTGTTAACAAGTGTACCCTCTGTGTAGACACTAGAGAGAAGTTTTAGTGTTTTTGATTGTGTGGTAACAAAGAAAACTCACAAAAAAATGTTTAGGAAAAATGCCAGACTGATCCCCACTACTAAAAAAGGTGGCCGTGCGGCTCCATTGTGGTCAGAAAGCAAATTTAAAACATTGTTGGGAGAGCAAATGGACTCTATAGTGACGAAGTCCGTCAGATTGGATTTGACAAAGAAATATGAGATTCATCCAGACAAAGCATGGTCAATGGAAGATTGTAAAAAGGTAATAGGAGCAAGTGTTCGCAAGAACAAGGTTAAAGCCATTATTTGTTGCCACCGAGAATTCGTTTTAGCAATAGCTACAGAACAGTCTAAACGCAACTCAGAGCTAGAGAAACAGAACAATGAGCTCCGTGCTAGAATATCTTCTTTGACTAAGAAATTACACCGCAACAAAGACGCAGAAAAAACTGATGAGGGAGAATTTAGTCAGCCGGATAACATTTATCCGGACTTAAAAGCTTTCTTTGAAACAGATGTAGCCATCCCATCAGTAATTGATAAGCCTGCAGATTCAGTGAAGGTCTGTGGGGCAAGGAGAAGATCTCAGGGAATTGAGGGAACTGAAAATGTTCCTGCCAACTCTTCTGTTGTCCAAATACAAGCTGTTGCCAAAGCGCTAGAACCTAAAGATATCGAGAGATTATCCCAGAGTTTACCCTCAGCACGCACAGATTTTTCTGAATTTAGAAGAGCATTGATCAGTAAAATGCGTCTTTACGACATGTCGTTGCCAGAAGTTACACAGCTGATGTCACAAATTCTAACTGAATCTGAATTCAACAGTTTTGAGTCTGCTGTTACGTCTGAACTACAACATGCCAGTAAAGGCGATTTGAGAGAAGGTGTTTTGAAAATCCTAAAGAATCTCTTAGGACCAAAAATAGATTGGTCGAAAGTTACTAGATGTGCACAAAAGAAAGGAGAGACTATAAGTGAATACACTGAAAGATTTTCTCAGGCAGCTGCCACGTACAGTGGAATAGTGGAGGATTCTGAAAGTGTACTAGATGATAGATGAGCTCTAATCCGTATTTGGGCAGATGGTCTTATAGCTGAATACAGATCAGCCTTGCCATTCCTACATGTTACGTGGGCTAACGGAACTCTCAGAAGTAACCTAGACAGGTTAGCTACATGGGAAAGGGATGCTGATGTTAAAACCCAAGTGAGAATAGCAGCAGCAACGTTTAACCCAACAAAACAAGACAATAGATGGACTAAAAAAGAAAGCACATGCCACTACTGTGGAAAATCAGGGCATTGGGAGAAAGAATGTAGGAAGAAGTTGCAAGATAATAAAAGAAATAGAATGCATAATTCTGCTCCCTCTCAGCCTGCCTACAATCCTGATGTAGTTCCGCCAATGTCCACTGAAACTTTAGGGCAGCTCGCTCAGGCTCTTCTAAGAGCACAAAAAGAACAGGAAAAAAACTAATTGTTGGGGC
Source organism: Squalius cephalus (assembly GCF_949319135.1). Taxonomy (NCBI): domain Eukaryota; kingdom Metazoa; phylum Chordata; class Actinopteri; order Cypriniformes; family Leuciscidae; genus Squalius; species Squalius cephalus. The sequence continues at coordinate 35,674,239 of NC_137136.1, forward strand.
TGTGAGTAGCTACCTTTCCCCTGTAATCCATCATAATGACAAAAGAATTTTTGTGAAAGGTAGCATAAAAGAAAAAGAGATTGATTTTTTGCTTGATACAGGTGCAGAGATTACAATAATTCCTACAAAATTGGCTAAAGGTTTAGACATCCCGTACAAGAAAACCAAACTTTCTTTAACTGGCGTAATAGGTGAAGATTCTGTTTTGTATGAAACTCCGCCCATAGAGGTACAATTTGGCCCGAAAACTCTGACGACAATATTGCTATGTGCTCCATTGAATACAGGTGCAATTTTAGGCATGGATTTCCTGAGACAAGTACATCTAACTTTAGACATGTCCTCAGAATCTGCTAGCATTAAAATTTCCTCAGCACACGTTTCTACCAATAATGCAATCCCTCCAGAGTATGCTTTCTTACTGAATCATCCAATTTAGGCTAATGACAAGGATGATTGTGGTTTATTGACAGGTGTAGAACCAGTCAAACTGACAGGGACTCCACCCCCGGTTACCAAACAGTATCCGATCAGTAAGGAAGCCATACAGGGAATCAAACCTATTGTAGAAAAGTTGCTGACGCAAGGAGTGCTAGTTAAAACCAACAGTCCCTGTAACTCACCCATATGGCCAATCAAGAAATCCAATGGGACATGGAGACTTACCATAGACTACAGAGTAGCCAATAAAAACATTGATAAAATCACCCCGCTAGTGGCAGATCCATCTACAATTTGTAATGGCTTACCATTAGATTGTAAGATTTTTTCAGTAATTGATATGTCTCATGGATTCTTTTCCGTACCATTGCACTCTGACAGCCAGCCATGGTTAGCTTTCACAGTTGACCATGAACAATATCAGTGGACCCGATTGGCCCAGGGATTTCAAAACTCCCCGACCATATACCATCAGGCTGTCAGACGTGATTTGTGTGACCCAGAATGTCCAGTAAAACAGTCCACTATGATCCAATATGTCGATGATATTTTGATTGCCTCAACAGACCACGAGGTACATCAAACTGAATTGGCATCATTGTTGGACTATTTGCATAAAAAAGGACACAAATGCAGCTTTCACAAAGCTCAAATTGCTAAAAAGCAAGTCACATTTCTGGGTCAAACAACTGCTGCAGGAAATAGATCTATTACACAGGATCGAACGGCTTCAGTCAAAGCCATACCTCCGCCTACTACCATTAAAACACTACGCTCATTTTTAGGAACAGCAGGTTACTGTAGACCGTGGATTGAAGAATATGCCTCGATTGCTCAGCCTCTCTATGACTTGTTGAAAGGCCATGGTAAAGATTCAGATATTGTTTGTATGGAAGAACTTCACCTCAAAGCATTCAATGATTTGAAGAGAGCACTATGTCAAGCACCAGCATTAGGAATTGCCCAAGCTGATAGACCCTTTGTGCTTTATGTCCATGAACACTTGGGCTTTATGACTGCATGTCTAATGCAAGATCATGGGGGCAGTTTACGTCCAATTCATTACTATTCTGGTAAACTTGACATAGTAGCTCAAGGTATGGGACCATGCCTCAGAGCAGTACAGGCAGTTCATCTAGCGCTTCAGGCTTCATCAGTAATGGTGTTAGGTCAGACGGTAAATGTAAAATGCCCTCACGCAGTGTCCGCACTAATGAATCAAGCAAAAATCACTTCTGTCACTTCCTCTCGTTGGGGAAATTGGTTAACTACTCTCACAGCCCCGAACATTGTTTTACAGCGTGCACCAGTCACGAACCCCTCATCATGTATGATGTCTGCAATGACTGAAGTTGTGTTAGAGGATGAAGGCGAAATGACTCATGATTGTGTTACGCTTACATACGCAACGACAAGTGAAATAGCAGAAACTCCCATAGAAAATGCAGAATTTGAGTTGTTTGTTGATGGTTCAGCTCAAGTAATTGAAGGGAACAGACGAGCAGGTTATGCAGTAACGTCCACCACTGAGGTGGTAGCTTCAGGTCGTCTTCCAGATCATTTTTCAGCTCAGGCTGCAGAACTGGTAGCTTTAACTAGAGCATGCACACTAGCTTCAGGATCAGTTGCAAATATCTACACAGATTCCAGGTATGCTTTAGGGGTTATTCATGATTTTGGTGTCATTTGGCAAACCAGACAGTTTCTAACTTCTGCTGGATCCCCCATTAAGCATGCTGAATTAGTGAAAGATCTTATGTTTGCCATGAAACTTCCAAAGAAATTAGCGGTGATCAAAGTGAAAGCACATATCACAACTAACACTACAGAAGCTAAAGGTAATGCTCTTGCAGATGTAGCAGCTAAACAGGCTTGTTCCTATGTAACTGTACAAGTGTGTTCAGGTAGTACAGCACAGAAGACAATTCTGCCTCCTGAATCTATCATTGATTTGTACAAAGATGTTCCTCTATATGAAGCATGGACATGGTTAGACAAAGGAGCCACCGTTGATTCATCTGGCTGCTGGACCAAAGGGGAGAAGTATGTTGCTCCCGAATCACTGCTGCCATATTTGGCTCAACAAATACACAATTTGGGTCACAGTGGTCCAGCAACGATGAATCACAGGTTCTCAAATCAATGGTGCAATCCAAAATTCAGAAATGTAGCCACCGAAACAGCCAAGAGGTGTGTTACATGTCAGAAAAATAATGATGTACCAGCAGCCATTACACCAGCAGCACATACCCCAGCTCCACCAAGACCATTTCGTCACCTGCAAGTTGATTACATCTCGTTGCCTCATTGTAAGGGAAAAACTGACGTTTTGGTAATAATAGACAAATTCTCAAGATGGGTAGAAGCTTATCCAACAGGGCGTGCTACCGCTGCACATACTGCTAAATGTCTTGTCACTGATTTCATTTCCAGATGGGGATTACCAGATTGCATTGACTCAGATCAGGGTACGCACTTCACAGGACAGGTAGTTAAAGAAGTGTCTAAAATGTTGAAGATTAAGTGGAATCTTCACTGCCCCTACAGGCCACAAGCATCAGGACAGGTTGAAAGGGCAAACAGAACAATCAAAACCAGGCTAAGCAAAATGCATCAGGAAGGAGTGTCATGGGTGGAAGAACTGCCAGCTGTACTGTGTAGTATGAGAGCGTCATCTAACAGATCCGTAGGACTGAGCCCTCATGAGATTATTACAGGACGCCCAATGCAGATGCCAGGTGTGATTGATCTTAGAAATGCTGATGTTCACATTGCCTCAGATGCCCTGATCTCTTACTGTGAACACCTTACAAAGGCAGTACAGAGTGCCAGAGAGAGAGTTGAGTCATGTTGGCAGACTCCACCAGAGGGTGGACACACAATCATCCCAGGTCAGTGGGTCATAATAAAATCATTCAGACACAAGCCGTTAGAACCTAAGTGGCATGGACCACATCAAGTAATGTTGATTACAGCAGCTGCAGTGTTGTGCCAGGGAAAGAAAACATGGACTCATGTGTCACATTGCAAAGTGGTTCCTCCCCCTACAGGGATAGGATAGGACACATGGACCAGTGAGGAGCCCAGGAAGAACTGGAAGCAACAGGCTTTCGGGGGCCAACCTTGCGGTGAAGATTCCCTTATAGGCCCTTCCCAACCATAGTCCATCCTCACCTCACTGTTCCTTTTAGGTGTCTCATGAATTAAGAAATAGGGAAAGAAGGAACCACAAGTAGTAGACTCAGATTGAACAGAGGATACAACCCTAATGTTTGAAGTTTTTACAATGAATACTGGTCTGTTGCAGTTGTTTTTTTTTTTTTCTTTTTTTTTTTTTTTCTTTCTTAACTCTGTGCAGATACCACTTGACGGTTATCCTGAGAATCATATGCACTGACCTACACACCTGCACATGAAGACCCAACCTCCGGAAAACAACTAGACCAACTGCAGAGACTACAACCAACACAGAAGAAAAAAAAATACACAACGCAGAAATTAATCTACGGGAACTTCAGTCATCCAGCAACATGATCAAGATTGCCTTAATACTAACCATCATGGACATAGCGCAAAGTGTAGACCCCAGAAACAACATATTCTTAGAGCTGATGAATATGTCAAGAAATGCCTTGTTTGCTGGAAAGAACGTTTGCATGCCACATGCACCTTCAGTAGGAGCCGGAATCCCTTGGGTTGCACACCCTATCTCCAAATGTGACACGTGTACATTATTCGATCATCATACCAGTGGATTATTCAACAAGGATACATGTCACAAGGTAGCCATTCCTCCAGTTTCTCAGTGTTGCATTCCTGGACTACCATCCTGCAACCTAACTTCAGCTACTCCCATCATGACAGATCTACTCCTGCCAATGATGTTCCACTGGTGCATAGAAAATTATGCTCCAGCATCGACTCCACTGGGTGAAATTCCTCGTGAACGTTGCAGTTTTGTGATTGAAAGAGGAACAGATGATTCCCATGTGTACGTCACTACTACAGAAATGAAACAGGAAAATGATTTAAACGAGTGTCTCTCCAGGAACCCATCCCTACCAAAACTTTTTGCAATAAATCAGTTGTGTATGATTCCTCCACCAACTGGCACTTTTTGGTTATGTGGAGCTTCTGTCTACAGCATCCTACCCAGCCAATTCAATGGCAGGTGCACCCTGGTGTATGTTCTGCCAGCTATCAGAAAAAACACATACTCCACTCCAAGCTCTCCACAGTTACATGATTCAGCTCCTTCTACCAACACAGATGGCTGCATTCCAGGACTCACTTGTGTTCAAACGTGGTGGTCAAGAACTCTTGGAGCCTTAATCCCATCGTACGGTGTTATGCAGGCTCTCGATCAAGTCAGAAGCCTGTCGGATTCTGTACAGAAATTGGCCAATGATATGGCTTTGGCCCTGGGCAACATCACGAACACTCTCGCTTCGCACAAGATAATGATCTTACAGAACAGAGTAGCCTTGGATTACATTCTTGCAACGCAAGGGGGAGCTTGCACCATTATCGGCCCTGAGTGCTGCACCGGGTTAATGGATCCAACAGAGAACTTGAACAAAATCCAACAAGACATTCTTGATCTTTCAACAAAATTACACCAGATGACTGGAGACAATTCTTCATGGTTCGGAAACTTGATTGGTAAACCCTGGCTGTGGATTAAAGAAATAGCAATTTTGCTGTTATTTCTCCTATTGGCGTTCTACGTATGCGTCCACAGTATCAAGTGTTTCATTCAACAAATGACTCACACCTCGCACGAGAAAATAACTGGTCCAACCATAAAAGAATATTACTCGTAAGATTTCACGGACCCTAAGTGCATGTTTGTTTCTGTGTCAACATGCAATTACAGATGAACAACACAGAGCAAGTTATATGTGCCTGTAACTTACACAAGTTACAAGAATGAACATATGCGATGTGCCTGTAACTTTTTCAAGTTACAAGAATTGAACTTTTAAGTGTTTAAATTTGTATTTTGTGAGAGTTATTTTAAGAACTCTCAAAGAGGGGACTGAAGGGTTAAAATTTAAGAATATGTTTAAGATCTGCTGATCTTACTTCCTTACATAACATCACATGAAAAACTAAGGTGAATTACACTGTATTGGGCATTCAAGGTGAACATGATGGCATCAATTTACTGATCAGAAGTCAGCTTTAAGTCAGCTGTCTAAACGTTGTAATAGTCAGGGGTTTTGTTAGTCTTTGATTTTCCAACTAAGAGTTGGACTGTGTGGGAATGTTACCTAGTCTAAGGTCTCGTGACCATTTGTTGTGTATACCATTTGGGGGGGGGGGGGGGGGGTACCATTATCTCAGTTGGGGGCAATTGCCTCTATTGTCTTTAGATGATTAGATTTAGTGGTTACCTCTAAGGCTGTGTGTATGTTTAGCACCTTTAAGGACAGCCCACTGAAAGGCCTATAAAGAAACCATTTAAAGTATGTTAGCCAGACTGTCTTGGGAAGAACTGCTTCGACGAAGAAAAAGTTTTCAACAATTGCATTTTAATGTGTGTCTTTGCCACAGACATGACCTGTTCAGACATGTTATGCTTTTTATTCTAAATCACTCACTAATTTATTTTATACAGTTTTAGTAGCAGAAACCTCCACCAAATAATTCTGATATTTTAATAATTTTGTTTGTTCATTGGACACTTAAAAGTACTAGTAATCTGTATTATATTTTTTCCAGGGATTAAAAACAAATAATAATAATAATAATAATAAAATAATAATAATAATAATATTCCACCGGTTCACTCCGAGCAGAATCAGTCGCTTATTTTAATGTTTCTGTTCCTGCATTTCTTATTAATATTCCGAATCCGGTTTGAATGGAAAAAAATCCAGATTAATGGCATTATTTTGTTTTACTTTTTTTGTAGCGTAGTTTATATTAATAATAATATCTAGGCTATAATACTACTACTAATAATAATATAATAATAATAATAATTTGTTACATTTATATAGCGCTTTTTCTGAGACCTCAAAGCGCTTTACATAGAAGGGGGGAATCTCCTCAACCACCACCAATGTGCAGCATCCACTTGGATGATGCGACGGCAGCCATATTGCGCCAGAACGCCCACCACACACCAGCTTACTGGTGGAGAGGAGTCAGAGTGATGAAGCCAATCAGTATATGAGGAGGATTAGGAGGCCAAGGGGCAAATTTGACAAGGACACCGGGGTTACACCCCTACTCTTTTTCGAAGGACATCCTGGGATTTTTAATGACCACAGAGAGTCAGGACCTCGGTTTAACATCTCATCCGAAGGACGGTGCTCTTTTGGAAGTATAGTGTCCCCGTCACTATACTGGGGCATTAGGACCCACACAGACCACAGGGTGAGCACCCCCTGCTGGCCTCACTAACACCTCTTCCAGCAGCAACCTGGTTTTCCCAGAAGGTCTCCCATCCAGGTACTAACCAGGCTCAGCCCTGCTTAGCTTCAGTGGGCAACCAGTCTGACTTTGTCAGTTGTTGTACGTGTAATGGTTGCCTCTGTGATTCCCCTGGTTTTGTTCCTTTGATCTTTGAGTTCTGTGTTCCTTGTTTCTTGTTACTTTATTAAATAACCCTGCGTTTAGATCCTCGTCTTCGCCTGTCTTCCTCAGTATCGTTACAGAACGACTGACCAAGTAACAAGTGAAACACAAGGGCTATAAATACACAGGGGCAAACAAGCTTAACTAGGAAATGAGGAAACAAGATACACCTAGGGAGACTAATCAAGATGAAAAACTACATAGGACTACAAGACTTAGCACAAGACAGGAAATGACAAAAGAACACATTAAACAAGTGGAACACAAGACAGGAATCATGACGGCAATGGCATATAAAGAACCTTTTTTCCATATCCACTTCAGTTTCTCTGCTTGCACTCAGTAACATTTGTGTGGTCCAAGTAGCTTTGCATAAAAATCATGATTGATCATGTTGTTTTAATAGCTTTACTTGTAATTAATGAAATAATAGTTATTTTCCTGAATTTTATTCCATTTTCATTATACTTTATGAATTCACAGTGACAGTTTCATGTGAGAGTCACGTATGATCTTACCCCAGTATCTCCAGTTTACAGTGAGGATTCGCCAGTCCAGCAGAGAACAGCTTCACTCCTGAGTCTTTTAGTTTATTCTTAGACAGATCCAGATATCTCAGGTGTGAGGGGTTTGATCTCAGAACTGAAGCCAGAGCAGCACAACCTTCATCTGTCACACCACACTTCATCAACCTGTAGAGAACAATGACACACTCTTCACTCTCTCAGATCAAAACAGAAATCTTTGCTTTTCTTAATTGTGTTTATAATTTTTGCAATATCTCTTTTTTTAACAATTAATTCAATATATCAGTAAATTTAACTGTTAAATCTAAAATATTATGGGCCCTATCTTGCACCCAGCGCAACTGACTTTGTACACCGACGCATGTATCATTCCTATTTTGCACCCGCGCACACCGGACTTTTCCCTCCACAGACGCACGTCGGTAAACTAGGAAATACACTTGCACTCCCCAGGGCGGTTCAGCGCAAAGAGGAGGCGTGTTCCGGTGCAAACGTTCCCTGATGCTATTTTGCAGGTTTAGAAAACAAATCCGGCACTGACCAGGAAAAACCTAGTTTAAAGTCAGTGGCGTGTTGCGCATGTTATTCATATGCTATTTTAAGGGCGCATGCATGGCCATAATCAATGTAGCGTTAGCGTGTGAACAACGGACATACACTTTGATTCTCTCATCTACACAGAAGCAGCAGTTTTCATTTTTGAAAATCATACATTATTACAATAGATAGATAGATAGATACACAATTTATTATAAAAGCATACATCTAGCTTACACATTTGCCCAAATTATCATACGCCTGTTTACCGAAGTTAATTTGGGTGGGTTTCTCCATCCCCAGTGTAACTTCTCTGTGTTTTACGGCCCTGGCGAGAACGTCGGTCTCCTCGGCTGTGAACCGCTCCTGGCGTGCGTCTGGCAAATCCGCCGTTACAATAGCAATACGCCATGAAGCGCGTCTGCTCTTAAAGGGAATGTGAGATGTCGCTCTGATTGGTTTATTTCACGTTACGCCCAAACCACACCTATGAATAATGAAGCTACTTCAGACCAACCCATTTTAGATTTGCGTCGGGCGCAAGAGTCATTTATCCCGCCGGTATAATAGCAACAGCAACCGAGATCCGCCCACAAAGTTACTTGCATTTCACGCTTGATACTTGCGTTTCAGATCATTAAAATCATTGTGCTTTTGTAAAATAAAGAAAATAAACAGGGTGTGCTTTCTGCCCCCCGTCGCGGTGAACTTTTTTTTTCTTGAGCACGTCTATAAACTGAAACAAAACTCAGCGAATACTTGTCACACATTTATGAGCCATATATCTTTATAATCATTTAAGTGTGTACTTTTAAATGATCAGATTCAAACTGAAAACAAATATTCTCTGTTTAAGCAATTTGTATAAAACCAACAAGATGTCCAGCTTCTCACGCGCTTGCTAATTATTTTTAAATAGACCACACCCACACGCGCAAAAGATATTCACATGCAAATCTCCACATGGAACGCGAACGCGCTCATTACCTCAAAAACAAAGCACGAAAAAATTTCACAAGTCTCTGCTTTTCGTCGAGTTTGAAAGACGTGCCGTGAGCTTACATTGGCTTTACATCAGAAAAAGAAGAACACGATTTTGAAGATAAGACAGATGTAAGGTAAGAAATTCTTACTTATTAGTTTATGTTATTGTTGCATAAACTTCACATTGCAGTTGAAATGTTGCTAGATATATGGTGAATATTATAATATTTGGACCCGTGTTTACTGTTACTGTGTTTATGGATATCTGCTCAAACGTAGATATGTATAATATGGTAACCATAATGTTTCATATTTTGGAGCGAACTCTGGTTTTGAATGTATCATATTTGGAGCGCGATCGCGTTTGAATGTATCATATTTGGAGCGCGATCGCGTTTGAAAAGCAAAATTCACCAAACAAAGGCTTCATGTTTTTACTATTATATCATTTCATATCATCATAATGATGAGATAATATCATCATATGCAGCACTGTGCATAGCCTACTGCTTACAATGCACAACAAACCTGGTGTTCATTATATTATATATTGTTGGAAACATTTGTGTGTGTGTCTATTCTGTGAATTTTAAAAAGCAATTTTAACCAGAAAAATCGAAAATTTATTCCCAATAAATTTTAGAACTATATTCCCTATTTCTCTTGATATCAGTATGTTCACTTTTTTTTTCTTTCAGGGACCAGATGCCACTGACATGAGTCTCTGTACATGAACATGGTAAAGTGAAAATCAAACCCCTTGGAAATGAAAGGTATGTACAATGTTTTTAGGAATGGCACAAATGTCTCTGTCTTTGGATTATTGTTTTCAATAGTGTGATTTTTTTTTTTTTTTGTCATTTGTTGTGTATATTTGGATTATGTTGTGTTGTAAATAAATCCAAACAATCAAAAAGCCATTCTTTTTTAAATCTCCACATTCTTTGTGCAAGGTTGCTCAGAATGATAGGGCCTGATAGCTCCTAAAATAGGGCCATTAGGGAAAGTCTTTGTCTTTCTCAGGTGTGAAAAGCTTGCATATTAATGAGGTGATCCGCCCCTTCGCATATTGCTTTTTCATACAAAACACGTCTTAGAAATTTTAAATCAATATATTGTCTTCTCTGAATGAGCAGTCAGGATGCTTTTCACATAGTTTTGGAGCAAATATTCTAAGCTACGTGATACAATTTTCAAAAGTCTTGTGAAGAAATAATCAGTATGGGTTTCATGGCCTTATTTCAGTGACAATTTTTTTTTTTTTGTATTTTCACAAACCACGCATAAATGTCATTATCTCAAAACTACAAACTTTTACATACATGCTGCTGATATATTATTGTAGCAGAGTTTGTGCTGAATACAGTGTAATCAGACTTTAGCCATGAAAATGTCACAAGTAACAGAAATAACCACAAATGGCAGAGCATGTCAGAACACCTCCAGGCCCAGAAAACAGCCCAGACCCCAGAGGGTTAAACCATCAATTTATAATGTTTAAGTAATAAATGTTATAATGTTTAACCCTCTGGGGTCTAAGGTGTTTTTGGGGTCCTTGAGATGTTCTGACATGCCCTGACATTTGTGCTTTTTTCAGCTGCTTATAAACATATTAATGTCAAAGGTATAATTACACACTACTTAGCACAAACAGGGCTACCATAATATGTGAGCAACATGTATGTACATGTTTGTATTTTTGAGAAAATAATGTTTATGCATGGTTATTGAAAAAACTAAAAATGAAAGTTTCTGAAATAAGGCCACAAAACACATACTAAATATGTGTCCACAAGACTTCTGAATAATGCATGTTGTCGCCTAGAGTTTTTTCTTCAAAATGATGTGAAAATCATCCTGCCTAATCATTAACATAAAACAATACATTCATTTAAATTTTGTAAGACACTTTTTGTTTGGAAAGGCAATATGCGGGGGGGGGGGGGCGTAAACGATCCAACACCATCATGAATAATTATTATACCATGGTCTGGGTGAATACTCGATTCTGATTGGCTGCAGGGTGTCCATTAAAAAGTGATAGTGGACACCTAAATAAACCATCAGGCGTAACCAGGGTAACCAAGTTATTGTTTGTAACTTGTAACTTTAGATTTCGATTGTAAAACTAATTAAAATATAAACTAATGTTTTAAAAAATGTTATTTGGCAAGTGACCATGGTATAAGCGGGTTAATGCCCTTCGAGGTGTCCATTGTCAGGTATTAATGGACTTCGGCCCCAGGGGTGAGGTCGGCAATCGCGCCGGCGTGATTTGCTCGCTTTTTTTCTTATCAGTTCAAACGAGACTCCAAATACTCTGTTGACTTTGATTTTACAAACATGTTTCATACAGCAATCGATCCTGTTAAGTGTGTATTATTTTTGTGTATACTCACAATAAAAACAAAGTGTTGTGCTTTTTGCCAAATAAAGAAAAATAAACATTATGTGAGTTCTGCTTTCTCTCTGTCAGTGAAGTCAATTCTGAAACGCGTCCGAAAATGAACAATAACTCAGCGAATACTCAGTCAAACAGGCATACAGACACACAGGCATGAAGGTTGAATTCTCTTCTTTTAAATGAAGTAATTTATATAAAAAAAACTGTATTCTCAGTTTATGTAATATGTATGAAAAGAGAGAGATGTCAGTCGTTCTCATCTCAGCTCATTATTTTTAATATGACCCCGCCCACGGAAAGCGCGCACTATTCAAACGCAAATGACTGAGGCAATCCATGCAAACTGTGAACACCCCCATATCAGCTCGAGAAAACACATCAAGTTTATTCAGATCATTGTACTTGTTTACACCGTCTCGCAGCGCTGTGAGGAATAATACTATCGTAATAATAATAATGGAAAATGTACCTCAGAAGTGCTGATATTTCGAGAAGCAACGGATCATGAGCTATGGAATACTGTAGTAAGTTTTTTTTTCATTCTCAAGTGAATCGCGTTTCTGTGTGAGAATGAATGAACGGCAGGGATGCGCGCTGTTTACCACAACTCGCAAAAAGACGGTTTAAATTTGAATCGCGTTTCTGTGTGTGAATGAATTATCCACTTTTAGCAAACTGTATTGCTATACTGAGATGAGTAAAAATCGACTGAAAAATGTTGAAATAAAATGTATTTGTATAAGCAACATTATGCAAATTAACATTTATATTTCTTATAATAAAAACGAAATACCTATGTTACAGACATATGAAAGACAACATTCCGTGTTTTGTATAGATCAGTGGTTCTCAACTCCAGTCCTCGGGACCCGTTGCTCTGCACATTTTGTATGTCTCTCTTATCTGACACACTCAGTTCAGTTCATGGAGTCTCTCTTAACGAGCTGATGATCTGATTCAGGTGTGTTAAATAAGGGAGACATACAAAATGTGCAGAGCAGCGGGTCCCAAGGACTGGAGTTGAGAACCACTGGTATAGATTATACATTTTTACTGTAAAATATCTGCCACCTCAAATAGGCTTTTGTTTGCCAATTTTTGCTCATATGTTAAATATAGTATGTTTTGTCAAAAATAAAGTCATCAAATAATATGTTATTATGTGTTTGTTCCAATGTATAGGCTATATTCAAGTAATGAATCCTTAACTTTGAAATATGAAACATTTTATATGATAAAATGTATACTTTAGTTTTTACAAAGAAAGATTACACTTGAATTGTTGATGTAATTGTAACCTTTTTAATACAAAAATATAAATATAAATATAAATAAGCCTTTTCTTTAAATCATTTTTATTGTGTTTTATTAGTGACAAATTTGGGGAGAGGATACATATTCCATAACTGAAAATACAGTATGAGAATTAACTGCACAATTACTAGACATGTTTTCCTTGGATATTATACAATTTGTGAAAAAAAAAAAAATTTAGATGCTTCCAACTGTGAACCAATTTGGTAGAATATATATATATATATATATATATATATTGCTCTTGGATTCTTTCTTGTGGCTCAGTGACACAACTGAATGAATGGCTCATTAAGTATGCGGGCCCCATTGTCTCCTCAGGTGTGAACTACTCAATATGCATGACGGTGTTGGGTCGTTGACGCCCACTCGCATATTGCCTTTCCAAACAGAAAGTGTCTTGCAAAATTTAAATCAATGTATTGTTTTATGTGAATGATTAGGAAGGATGATTTTCAGACCATTTTGAAGAAAAAACTCTAGGCGACAAAATGCATTATTCAGAAGTCTTATGGACACATATTTAGTATGTGTTCCGTGGCCTTATTTCAGAAACTTTCATTTTTATTTTTTTCAATAACCATGCATAAACATGATTCTCTCAAAAACACAAACATGTACATACATGTTGCTCACATATTATGGTAGCCCTGTTTGTGCTTAATAGAGTGTAATTATACCTTTGCCATTAATATGTTTATAAGCAACTGAAAAAAGCACAAATGTCAGGGCATGTCAGAACATCTCAAGGACCCCAAAAACACCTTATACCCCAGAGGGTTAAAAAGTGATGCTTGTTTTCAGTGTTACTTACCACGCTGATCTAGTTGCTGTAAGCACAGGCATCAGCTTCTGAAGAACTTCATCTCCAGTGTTTTGTGTGACACTAATTGAAAATAAAAAATAAGTTAATTATTCATACTAATAATAATAATAATAATAATAATAATAATTCATATCACAAGTAAATTGTGGGAAGAAAGAAAAAATATATTTTTGTACCTGCATCAGCAAATTATTCATAGAAATTAAGCACACAAGTTTGTTTGCTTGTTACTTGTTTATTTACCTACCTACTTGTTTATTTAATAATTTACTTAGTTTTATTGTCACAGGAAATTATGCACACAAAATGTGAATCTTTGTTCATCATTTTGCCAGCAACTGGTGATAAAGAAAAATGATGATGAGACATTAATCTAATTTATTTTCTTAATACTTCTCTTGTGGCCCCTAGTGAAAAAATGTGTATTTTCATGAATCAAGAAGTGTTTTGTGTTCAACAAGTTGTCTTTGAAATGAGCAGTAAGATAATCTAATATTTTATCCTCACAGCGTGTCAGTTATGCGGTGATGCGCTATAAAATTATTGCAGGGCAAATAAACTGTAATATTAATGATAAAAGTAACCTAATAATAATAACAACAACAGTTATGTAATATGCCCTGTGTGCCCGTCCGCTACGCCAATGTGAAGAGCTAAACGCCACCAGGAACGGCATCAAGGCCATTAACTTTTATCAAGTTTACTTTGGCATCCGCGTGACGTGATTCTCATCATCAGGAGGATCCGCTTGCAGCCCAATTTTAGGCCCAACTTGATGACGTGGCAGTCGAGATATGCAGCCTTACTAGGACACACACAGTTTGAGAAACTCCCACAAATGATGTACAATATCCCAGAAATCAATCTGTGTCCCGTGATTTATACACCTCTGATCTCTTAGTGTCTCTTTGTTCATAATGTTTTAGACTGTAATGATTGCACTCAGTGTTACTTACTGATCATTTCTATCTCCAATTAAGCTGTTCAGGTTAAACACCTGCAGTGTCTCCTCTGAGGACAACAACACAAACACTAAAGCTGACCACTGAGATGAGGAGAGTTTCACATCACGTAATCCTCTGCTCATATGAGGTTCAGCTTCGTTCACTAGAGAAAGATCACCCAGTTCATTCAGACAGTGAAACAGATTGATGTATTTATCTGGAGATGGATTCTCACTGATCTTTTCTTTAATATAGTCAACTGTTCTCTTATTGTTGTGAGAGCGGTTTGCTGTCTGTGTCTTTAGTTCTTGTAAGAGACTCTGATTAGACTCCACTGACAGACCCAGAAGGAAACGAAGGAAAAGGTCCAGATGCCCATTTTTACTGTGTAAAGCCTCATCCACAGCTCTCTGATGGAGATCAGATAGGGAAACTTTGTCTCCATTAGTTGGTTTGGTAATCTGGTCAAACACATTGATGTTATTGTTGATAAAGGAGAGATGCACATATAGAGCTGCTAGATGCTCCTGAATGCTCAGATGAACAAAGCAGAAGACTTTCCCCTGACACAAGCCCAACTCCTCTCTGAAGATCTGAGTGCACAATCCTGAGTAAACTGATGCTTCTGTCTCATCAATGCCACACTCGCTCAGGTCTTCCTCATAGAAGATCAGAATGCCTTTCACAAGCTGCCGATAAGCCAGTCTCCCCAGTTTGACAATCATGTCTTCATCTTTCACTTTCTTCTCATAGTCCTTCTCATGTTTGATGTTGGTCTGAATGATCAGGAAGTGTGTGTACATCTGAGTGAGAGTCTTGGGAATCTCTCCTCTCTCTGCTTCACTCAACATCTCCTCTAGAACAGTGGCTGAGATCCAGCAGAACACTGGGATGTGGCACATAATAAAGAGGCTCCTTGAGGACTTCAGGTGTGAGATGATCTTGTCGGCCAGACTCTGATCACTGATTCTCTTCCTGAAGTATTCCTTCTTCTGTGTGTCACTGAAGCCTCGTACCTCTGTCACTCGATGGACACACTCAGAGGGGACGAGATCCGCTGCTGCTGGTCTGGAGGTGATCCAGATGAGAGCAGAGGGAAGCAGATTCCCCACAATGAGGTTCGTCAGCAGCTCGTCCACTGAGGCTGATTCAGTCACATCACACAACCTCACATCGCTCTGAAAATCCAGAGTCAGACGACACTCATCCAGACCATCAAAGATGAACAACACTTTATACTCATCACTGGATATTTCCATTTCTTTTGTTTCAGGGAAAAAGCGATGAAGAAGATCTGAAAGACTGAGTGTTTTGTCCTTCATCAAGTTGAGCTCTCTGAAAGCAAGTGGAAATATGAGCTGGACGTCCTGATTCTCTTTCCCTTCAGCCCAGTCCAGGATGAGCTTCTGCACAGAGACTGTTTTCCCAATGCCAGCGACTCCCTTTGTCAGCACAGTTCTGATGGGTTTGTCTTGTCCAGGTAAAAGTCTAAAGATGTCACTGCATTTGATCGGTGTGTCCTCTGTTTCTGCTCTCCTGGACTGTGTCTCAATCTGTCTCACCTCATGCTCATTATTGATCTCTCCACTTTCACTCTCTGTGATGTAGAGCTCTGTGTAGATCTCGTTCAGGAGTGTTGGGTTTCCCTGCTTTGATATTCCCTCATACAAACACTCAAACCGCTTTCTCAGATTTGATCTCAATGTGTTGAGGACTTCTGCAGGTTTAGAGTCATGGCTGTAAGATTAAAATACCACATTATTACACAAGTCAGAGAAGTAAATAGCCATAAATTACAAAACTATTTATGGGACACAGAACATCATTAGGTTTCTGAAATGTGTTAATCATTAATTATGTGTTTGAGTGATTTGTGATGTGAATTGCAGCACCTAAAATTAACAACAACAAAAAAGTCCTACATTTTACCTGAAACCAGGATACATGCTTTCATTAAAGTCTTGTGGTTGAATCACAGGCTTGTACACAGTTTTGTTTTTAACTGGTCTGGATGGAAGGTTTGACCTTAAATCAGAATCAAGAGGGTAAAGAATCAGACACACTGATATTGATGCAATTGTGTCATTAACTGAGTAACAGACCAACAGCTTTTACAGTGTGTGAATGTATTAATAATACAATACATAGAGCTTTACACAAGAGCACAATGATAATCATTAATAGACTGAAACTTACAGGATTTGAACTTAGAATGATTCGGTTCCAATCTAGATCATTAAACTGCTGTATATTAATAACAATTTCATAAAAAATCTAATACTATAAGAATAACTTTTATAGAAATGATATACCTGAGTTCAGGAGGCCGTTTGTCTCCACTCTTAAACTTTATTGGGTCATCCATAGAGCGGTTACTCTTCATAGACACACAGCTGGACTCTGGGTTTGAGCTCTTCTGCTGGACTGAACTGGTTTTAAAACGAATCAAAATAAAAAGTATTCAGACTTATTAATTGTTGTGCACTTTTACTGGAATCTTCTGTCTGTCCTAATCTTCTGTTAGGAAAGACCAGGGAGTATTGTGACACTTTTGTTTTAACGTCTGTAACTCAGTGGTGTTTTGCAGTGTTTCAAACTTTGATTACAATTATTTTGAGAAATTAACTCTCTGTTTTGCAAAATGTTAAACATAATTTTTTTTTATTAAAGCGACCGATAATATTAGGAATTATGAATTCAAAACAAACAAATTGAAATAAACTATAGAATTACAGAATGTTGAACATCAACCACGGTCACATGACTCTTCTCAAAGGCACAATGTAGGACGAAGACTCAACCGACTAAAGAGACCAATGTTTAGCTGACCTTTAAAGATAAAGCACCTTACTGTACTCTAGTAACGGTACTATTGCTGTGAAACATCACTGTTCTGACCAGACACCGTGAAGCTTTCAACAAATCTGAACCAGCGGTTAGAAAAATCAACTAAATGTTACACCTACTCCACTATATAAAGGTGGAAAAAATCTCAGCTTACACTTGATGTAATTGCTAGTATTAAGGCCCATTCACACCAAGAATGATAACTATAAAGATAACTATAACGATAACTATAACTGCAGTTTCAAAGTAGTAGGGATGCACGCTATACCGGTACTGCAAAAATACCGGTATATATTATATTTCAAACGGTACAATATCATAATTTTGCTCAATTCAGTATTTGATGCGCTGCTGTTTCGAAGTACACTGCTAGGCGTCAGTGCGCTACCCAAACTAATGCGGGTCACGCAAAACCGGCAAACGGTGACAACAGAGGAACACAATGGATCAAACAGATGAAGCTCATTCTACACGCCCAAAATTAATAAATAAAGAGAGCAGCAGTAGGAGTGAAATATGGCATTGCTTTGCCTTCAAAAGTAATGATAAAGGTGAAGCAACAGACCTCAATGCACCACTCTACAAACGCTGCTTTAAATTTGTCACGGGAGGCAGTACATCAAATCTGGCTAAGCACTTGTCACTTGCTCATCCTGACTTGTTCAAAGAGTTCAGAGATCCGACAGGTGAGTCCATCATTCAACTGATTTAATTTAGACTTTTATTCACAACACTGATCAGCGCACATACAAAAGAGCTTAAAGGGTTAGTTACCCCCTAAAATGAAAATTCTGTCAGTACTCACCCTCATGTTGTTCCAACCCCGTTAGAACTTCGGTCATCTTCGGAACACAAATTAAGATATTTTTTATTAAATCTGAGAGCTGTCTCACTCCTCCATAGGCTTCTAAGGCATTATAACTTGCTGGCCCAGAAAATGTATTAAAGACATCATTAATATAGTCCAAGTGACTACAGTGGCTCAATCTTAAGTTTATAAAGCGACGAGAATACTTTTTGTGCGCAATAAACAAACAAAAATAACGACTTTATTCCACCATTCATTTCCTTCTTTCTGGGCCTTGAGTTTTTTCACGTAGTAAAACAGCGCAGTGCTTCTGTGTTGTACGTAACATGCATCACACACATGGCCAGCGTCGGGCCAATAGTGAGCCTACGTGTGACGTACAACACAGATGCGCTACTCTGTTTTACTACTTGAAAAAACTTGAGGCCTTTGTTTTTTTTTGCACACAAAAAGTATTCTCGTCGCTTTATAAACTTAAGATTGAGCCACTGTAGTCACTTGGACTATATTAACGATGTCTTTAATACATTTTCTGGGCCAGCAAGTTATAATGCCTTAGAAGCCTATGGAGGAGTGATCCAGCTCTCAGATTTAATCAAAAATATCTTAATTTGTGTTCCGAAGATGAACGAAGGTCTTACGGGGTTGGAACAACATGAGGGTGAGTAATTACTGACAGAATTTTCATTTTTGGGTGAACTAACCCTTTAACAATTAAATATGATACAGTAAACACGAAGGGCCCTATCTTGCACCCAGCGCAATTGACTTTGTACACCGACGCATGTATCATTCCTATTTTGCACCCGCGCAAAGCGCGTTTTTCCCTCCACAGAAGCACGTCGCTAAACTAGGGAATGAACTTGCGCTCCCTGGGCGGTTCAGCGCAAAAAAGGAGGCGTGTTCAGGCGCAAACGTTCCTTCATGCTATTTTGCAGGTTTAGAAAACAGTTGCGCCACTAACCAGGAAAAAATAGTTTAAAGTCAGTGGCGCGTTGCGCATGTTATTCATATGCTATTTTAAGGGCGCATGCTTGGCCATAATCAATGTAGCGTGTGCACAATGCGCATACACTTTGCTTCTCTCATCTACACAGAAGCAGCAGTTTTCATTTTTGCAAATCATACATTATTACGATAGATAGATAGATAGATAGATAGATATACAATTTATTATAAAAGCATACATCTAGCTTACACATTTACCCAAATTATCATATGCCTGTTTAACCGAAGTTAATTTGGGTGGGTTTCTCCATCCCCAACGTCCCTGACGAGAACGTCGGTCTCCTCGGCTGTGAACCGCTCGTCGTGTGCGTCTGGCAAATCCGCCGTTATAATAGGAATCCGCTTTAGAAAAAGCGCGCCTGCTCTTAAAGGGAATGTGAGATGACGCTCTGATTGGTTTATTTGACGTTACGCCCAAACCACACCTATGAATAATGAAGCTACTTCAGACCAACCCATTTTAGATTTGCGCCTGGCGCAAGAGTCATTTATCCCGCCGGGAAAATAGCAACAGCGCCAAGACCCGCCCACAAAGTTACTTGCGCTTTGCGCTTTGACACTTGCGTTTCAGATCGTTAAAATAGGGCCCGAAAGCTCAAATGTGCTTGCATGACACGCTAGAACCAATGAAGTTTAGGTCTCATCATTATTGCACTTTCAAACAATCATATATTAATTGAATTTGAATGAATAAACAGATTAGTGATATTAATTGTAGTATTAGTGATAGTAAAATTAATGGCATATTACTGCCGCTGTGGCGACCCCTAGAGGAATCAGCCGAGAGAAAAAGAGTAATAGTAGTAATATGGATATTACTAATATTAATGTTAGAATAACACTTTACAATTAAGCTACATTTGTCAACATTCATTAGGTAAACTTACCCAACAGTATTATAGCATTTATTAATCTAGATCAATCAGTAATTATTATTTAAATATACTAATACATGTTTAGCATGTTAACATTACTTTATGCAAAGCATTAAACTAATATGAACCCAAACACAAACCA
Organism: Squalius cephalus; assembly: GCF_949319135.1. Classification (NCBI taxonomy): domain Eukaryota; kingdom Metazoa; phylum Chordata; class Actinopteri; order Cypriniformes; family Leuciscidae; genus Squalius; species Squalius cephalus. The sequence goes on from NC_137136.1 coordinate 35,694,481, forward strand.
AACAGTAATCAAACCAAGATGAATAAATGCTATAAATGTTGATAATTCTCTCTTGATGCATGACAGCTAATGGTTTACATGTCATTTCATTATTCTATTATTATTCTATATTAATCTATTATTATAGATATTAACCCCCTGAGGTCGGCTATAATGCCGGCGCGATAGGCTCGCTTTTTTTTCCTTATCAGTGAAAACAAATAAATAAAATAAAATATTTCTTTTTATCTTATATGCTTGTGTTATACATCAATCGATCCTGTTAAGTGTGTATTATTTTTGTGTATACTCACAATAAAAACAAAGTGTTGTGCTTTTCGCCAAATAAAGAAAAATAAACATGATGCGAGTTCTGCCTTCTCTCTGTCAGTGAAGACCATTCTGAAACGCGTCCGAAAATGAACCATAACTCAGCGAATACTCAGTCAAACAGACATACAGACACACAGGCATGAAGCTTGAATTCTCTTCTTTTAAATGAAGTAATTTATATAAAAAACAAATATTCTCATCTTGTGAAATCTGCATTAAAAGAGAGCGATTCCAATCGAGCTGATTAGAACTCATTCAGATGTAATGTGACCCCGCCCACGGAGAGCGCGCGCTATTCAAACGCAAATGTCTGAGGCAATTCATGCAAACTGTGAACGCCCACATCAGCTGGAGAAAACACATCAGATCATTGTACTTGTTTACACAGTCTCGCAGCGCTGTGAGGAATAATACTATAATGGAAAATTTACCTCAGAAGTACGAGGAGCAACAGATCCGAGGCTATGGAATAATGTAGTAAGTTTTTTTTTCGTTCTCAAGTGCGGCGCGTATCTGTGCATGAATGAATGAATGAACGACAGAGATGCCGCTGTTTACCACAACTGGCAAAAGACGGTTTAAATTTGAATCGTTTCTGTCTGTGAATGTTTCGCTTTTAGCAAACTGTATTGCTATAGGCTACTGAGTAAAAATCGAGTGAAATATGTTGAAATAAAATGTATTTGTATAAGCAACGTATTAAACTGCAAATTAACATTTATATTTCTTATAATAAAAACGAAAGTTACTATGTTACAGACATATGAGAGACACCATTTCATTGATTAGTTTTGGATAGATTATACATTTTTACTGTAAAATATCTGCCACCTCAAATAAGCTTTTGTTTGCCAATTTTTGCTCATATGTTAAATATAGTATGTTTTGTCAAAAATAATCAAATAATATGTTATAGTGTTTATTCCAATGTAGCCTAGGCTATATTCAAGTAATGAATCCTTAACTTTGAAATATGTATGATATAGATGATATAGAAGGTAGATGTAAACAAACTAATAAAAGGTAAATATAAGCCTTTTCTTTAAAATAATTTTTTATTGTGTTTTATTAGTGACAAATTTGGGGAGAGGATAAATATTCCAAAACTGAAAATACAGTATGAGAATTAACTGCACAATTACTAGACATGTTTTCCTTTTGATATTATAGGCCAATTTGCAAGCACAATTTGTGGAAAAATACAAAAAACACGAGATGCTTCCAACTGTTGCTCTTGCATTCTTTCTTGTGACACACCTGAATGAATGGCTCATTAAGTATGTGGGCCCCATTGTCTCCAGGTGCGAACCACTAAATATGCATGATCGTTGACGCCCACTCCGCATATTGCCTTTTTCAGACAGAAAGTGTTTTGCAAAATTTAAATCAATGCATTGTGTTATGTGAATGATTAGGCAGGATAATTTTCACATCATTTTGAAGAAAAAACTCTAGGCGATGACATCCATTAGTCAAAAGTCTTATTGACACATATTTAGAATGTGTTTTATGGCCTTATTTCAGAAACTTTAGTTTTTAGTTTTTTCAATAACCATGCATAAACATTATTCTCTCAAAATTACAAACATGTACATACATGGTGCTCACATATGATGGTAGCCCTGTTTGTGCTATATAGAGTGAATTTACACCTTTGCCATTAATATGTTTATAAGCAACTGAAAAAAGCAAAAATGTCAGGGCATGTCAGAACATCTCAAGGACCCCAAAAACACCTTAGACCCCAGAGGGTTAACCTAATTTAACCCCCTGGGGTCGTCGGTATTGCCGGCGATACCAGCTCACTTTTTTTTTATCAGTTCAAAAGAGATTCATTTTGCTCTGTTGACTTTGATATTACAAACAAGTTTCGGTAACACTTTATTTTGATAGTCTGTTCGTTGAGACTATACTAGTTATTAGTAGCCATTCAGTAGCTGGTCAACAGTGCATCAGTTGACATTCAACAACACTGTTTCAACTGACACGTAACATACGTTCAACTGACTGCCTATAGACTATAAGGTACTATTCAAGTGTTAATCTACAGATTTTACAAAAAAGTGCCTGTTGACTGTCAATGTTATTTTGCAACAGGTTATTAACCAATTGGCGACTAACTTTCAATTGTCAACTAACTTTCTGTAGATTGAGTACTAACAACTCAAGATCAATCTGTCAGTTAAATGTCAACAGTCATGTCAGCATATGAAGTATATGATACTGTATATCCTACTCAAGGGGTCTCATGTGCATCAAATTAGTGATTATTTTAGCTGATTTAAAACAGTTTTTAAAAATGTTTTAACCATTTGTAGATAATCTGTTGATAGTCAACTAAAGATTACATGTAGTTGCTTATTTGTTGCTTGTCAACAAAGAAATTGTTTATGATCAGTAGACTATTAATAGACATTCTCAACTAAGCGTAAGTAGATATATTTTAGGACTATCTAATTAAAGTGAAAAAGAGTTTATATCAGTAGAAAGTCTATAACCTATCAACAGATTAATATATTGTTTATGATCAGTTGACTATTAATAGACATTATCCACTAAGTGTTAGTAGATATCTTTTAGGACTATCTAATTAAAGTGAAAGACAGTTGATATCAGTAGAAAGTCTATAACCTATCAACAGATTGCATACCTAACCTGACTGAAGTAGAACAAACACTTTGGCCAGCACATCAGAGAAAAAAAATCACTTTTATAAAAAATAAAAATAAAAAAAAATACAACCCATTAAGGATATCACGATCACATCTGAACCATCTGATTATGTGAAAACAATTATATTGAGCATTCCAAATGAGAAAACTCTCAATAGTCTACATCATTTCAAATGCCGAGGCCAATATCAAAAGTTATAAACAACAAATAACAATAATTATTAATCATGACAGTAAGTTTTACAGAAAATCGCATTTATTAAATGCAGTTTAACATTATAGGCCTAACAGTTAAGTTACTAATTTAAGAAATAATCTCTGTTTCTGCTGCAAACTCGCTTGGGAGGATTAACAGACAAGTCTATAGTTTAAACCCTTAACAATACCATCTTTAATCGTTTAACCATTTTGTAACATTTAGTTTATTTAACGTTACGGTGAGACACAAAAGGCATTTTCTCCTATAGAACCATAATACACCAAAACACAATATAAATTAACAAAATACATAATTTTTATTAGCTAACGTAATGTTAGATGTAATCCAAATCTTTATAATCCATACGCAAGCAAGAAACAGATCCAAATTCAGCCCTTCATCCACATCCAGCGATCTCCATTCTCAGCAGCGACCGTAAATGTAAAATCCCGCGCTCGTGATGAATTTAAATAAAAAAATTGTGCCCTCAAGAAGCGTTACGACATGTTTTACGGCAGTGATATCAAACGCTCATTGGCTCTCGCCTGCTTCGTCACAGATTGCAGCATGCCGTGTTTCAGTTGAAACAACATTGAAATGCAGAAGCGCGCGCGCCGTCTTCACGCAGAGGGAAGCTGGGTTAACATTTTCATGGATTAATGAAAAAAATAAATTATTATGATTACACATCTGTTGTTTTTCTTCATAATTTTAGCCTGCATAGTTTTAAGAAATGGTTATGGGTAGATTTAGGGGCAGGAGTAGGATTAATGTTAGTGGCTCAAAATATATTTTAATGTTATTAATAAAACTGGCATTTCCCTACACATCTCTGTCAATAAAGTGTTTTATTCTTTTTATATTCTGTATAAAATGAGTAATTTATATTTAGGTTTGGGAGTAGGGTTAAGGGAACTTACATTTATCTATAAAACAGTATAAGGGAAATTATACAGTTTTGTTGACTAGATTTGGGTACAGTTTTTACTGTAGAATATACTGCCACATCAAATAAGCTTTTGTTTAGCAATTTCTGCTCATATGTTATATATATATATATACTATTTTTGTCAAAAATAAAGTCATCAACTAAGATGTTAGCTGTTCCAATGCTGGCTATATTCAAACTAATTAATACATATGATAAAATGTAGACCTATAATAAAAAATTTTTACAAAGAAAGAGTACACTTGAAATATTGTTGAAATTTTAATTATTGTTGTAATTGTAACCTTTTTAATAAAATAGCAAAACATATTTACAAGATAGATGTAAGCAAAATCTTAAATGGTCAATATAAGTCTTCTTCTAAATATATCTTTTGTCCTTGCATTGTGGCTCAGTCAGTGTCACACCTGAATGAATGGCTCATTATGCAGAGTGGGTGGGACATTGTATTCTCAGGTGTAAACCACTCCTCCTTCACGCCCCCCTCGCATATTGGCTTTCCAAGCAAAACCTGTTTTACACAATTTAAATCAATGTATTGTTTTATGTGAACGATAAAGCAAGACTATTTTCACATAATTTTGAAACCAGAACTCGAAGCGACAACATCCATTAGTCAAAAGTATTGTGGACACATATTTAGTATGAGTTTTGTGGTCTTATTTCAGCAACTTTCATTTTTATTTTTTCCAATAACCACGCATAAACATTATTCTCTTAAAAATCCAAACATCTACTGTATTTACCCGAATATAAGACAAGGTTTTTGTCCTAAAAATAGGCTGAAAAATGGGGGGGTCGTCTTATATTCGCGATATAGACAAAATCACGGGGGGAAAGGGAGAAAGAACAACTGAATAAATATGAAATAGTGACTGAAACGCGACCCATTAAGACAAATGATTTTGGCTATACTTGCATGTAAAATTAGAGAAGCAACATATATATCTGTGTTTAACTGAATTAAAACGCTGCTCCTCTCTGCCGCGCGAGACGCAGAGAGAGCGAGCGAGAGAGAGCGAGAGGTGCGCTAGACGCAGAGAGAGAGAGAGAGAGAGAGAGAGGTGCGCATGCGAGACGCAGAGCGCAAGAGAGAGAGAGAGAGAAAGGTGCGCGCGCACGCTGGAAGAGAGAGAATGAATTATCACTGCAATTTTCAAGTAAAATTATTTTCATGTTGAAAACCAGATTTTTTCCACAAAAATCTCTTTTTGTCCCAAAAATAAGTCTGGAAAATGGGGGGGTCGTCTTATATTCAGGGTCGTCTTATAGTCGGGTATATACGGTACATTCATGTTGCTCACATATTATGGTAGCCCCGTTTGTGCTTTATAGAGTTAATTTACACCTTTGCCATTATCATGTTTATAAATAACTGAAAAAAGCACAAATGTCAGGGCATGTCAAAACATCCCAAGGGCCCCAGAAACACCTTAGACCCCAGAGGGTTAATTGTATCATTTCAGGTTTTTTTTTCTTTCCAAGATCAAAATTTAACCTACTGTTTGTTCCCTGACTGTTTTTTGTATTTTACATTTTGATACTTTTTGTTTGCACATTCGGTACTGCAGAGTTTCAAGCAGAGTTTTTTAATAAAATTGTTTCAATTCACTTAAATTTTGAGGCTGGTTATTTGTCACCTGTGGTATCGATTTAGTATCGATACCGAGGTATTAGGTTCTGGTATCGTTCCGAAGCCAAAATTATGGTATCGAGCCATCCCTACAAAGTAGTGAAAATGGATGACCTGCTTCTGCTCTACGTTACACAAAAACTGAAAAAGAAAAACAGGCGCTTTGGGTACACTATATCCTTAAAAGACGAGTCTGTCGTCTTTTGAAGACAAATTTATTCATACTTTGGAATGAATCAATATCAGTTTGCTGCATTTACACGTCTTTTACCAGCAGATGTCCTCAGCATGCTACGTCCCGAGCGCATCTAAACAGTGAATCTAGATAGTCTAGTGCAGACTAATCTAACAGTGAATTTAGCTGACGAAGTCAATAGTGGAATAAAACAACACCCAGTCAACACCTTTATATATATATATATATATATATATATATATATATATATATAGGGGAATTATATATATATATATATATATATATATATATATATATAGGGGAATTATATATATCTATATATATATATATATATATATATATATAGGGGAATTATATATATATATATATATATATATATATATATATATAGGGGAATTATATATATATATATATATATATATATATATATATATAGGGGAATTATATATATATATATATATATATATATATATATATATAGGGAGGGCTGGGGGAATTAATCAATTCCTTGCGATTAATTTGAGATGTTTAACGCGTTAAAAAAAATAACGCAATTAAAATAACGCAGTTGACGCAGCACTTTTTTTGCCTCGTTTTAATGACTTCCTGTTGCGGCTGCTATACGAAAATATGCCGTTCCGCCCCTCCGTGTTCGGCGATCAGGTTTCATTCTTGCGCAGCTTTCATGAGCGGGTCTTTTCCGCTCTGTGAGTGTGCCGTGCTCTCCGTTCCGTGTGTGTGTGTGTGTGCGCGTTCTGCTCTGTCGTTAACTCTGCTCTGCTCTGATTCTAAGTTTAAATATTGATGATTACAAGCTTGGGGGAAATGCAATTAATTGCAATTAATTACAGCAAATTGTGCAATTACTTAGTTAATTTTTTTTTAATCGATTCCCAGCCCTAACATATATATATATATATATATATATATATATATATATATATATATATATGTATGTATGTATGTATATATATATATATATATATATATATATATTATATATATATATATATATATATATACACACACACACACAATGCCTTTTTCACTGAGGTAATTTTGGTACACTATTTGCTGCTAGCCTGCATAATGATCTCATCGTTAATACTTCTCGCCATTTATTCCAAGGGTACGACCGATTGCTTTCCATATATCCATTTTTTAACATATCCTCGGAAAGGGGCTTGACTTGTCAAACAGTGGTGGATTTTTCTGTACCTTGGCGATTAACTTCTCCACAATGTCGTCTGTCATTTTAAATGCACAAGCCCTTTAAATTAGAATGGATTCTGATTGGCAAGAGCACAATGATAATCATTAATAGACTGAAACTTATAGGATTTGAACCTAGAATTATTCAGTTCCAATCTAGATCATTAAACTGCTGTATATCAATAACAATTTCATAAAAATCAAATACTATAAGAATAACTTTTATAGAAGTGATATACCTGACATCAGGAGGCCATTTGTCTCCACTCTTAAACTTTATTGAGTCATCCATAGAGCGGTTACTCTTCACAGACACACAGCTGGACTCTGGGTTTGAGCTCTTCTTCTGGACTGAACTGGAACAGAGAACATATTCAGTTTAATCCTTTAGATTACTGTGTTCATTCATTATGAGAGGAACCATTTTAATATAAACACATTCATCTTTCAACTAAAAGCACTTTATAATATTTTTATCTAACATTTATGTTAGATTCAAAATAAAAACAGGCAAAAAATTATATTTTTTTGTGTAAACTTTCTCTAGGTTCTGTGATGTAACACAATATTAAACAATGCTTGTTAAAAGTACCTGCATACTAGAGAAAAATCTCCATCTCTGGATCCTTGTGAATCAGCCATGATGAAGCTGCAGGAGAATCTGATTTTGAGTTTGATCTCCTCCACTGACTCTGAATGAAGAAACATTCAGACACTAAATTAAATGATTAAATTATACAACCTTCATAATTTCGCTGAACATATCTGGAGTGTGGGAGAAAAGGATCATGTGACTGAGTTAACTCAAGCTCATTTGGCCTTTTCACACACACAAGTCGACCGTTAGATTTAGAATTTTCTGAAAAATAACCGACACCGAGAAACGCTGATTGAACATGTTTGGGTGAAAAAGAAAACAAACCCCGACCCACATCGACACACACTGATCCGATAAATAAAATAAATCAACGTGTTTGTTGACGTTTGTCTGCGAGGCGTGAATTGGCCTATACATGTTTACACATAAAATGTTAAACTTCTGGAGAATCACAAACATTACCAAACACAAAAGAAACATTGAATTGAAAGAAAACCTTTATTAAAGATTTAATATCAAACAATCACATAAAATGTCCTCCAGAGATTCATATTAATATAAGAAAGTCACAAATGAACACTCACCTTGATCAAACTTTTACAAGATACAGGATCTCAAATCCTCCAGCTTTAACTTCATAAAACTACACATAAATTCCTTCTTAAACGTTGATAAACACGTTGATCCTCTGTTTTTTCCGTATCGTATTTCGCATTTTTCCTGCTTAAAATGGCGACAGGAGAACTTACTTTCACTTTCTATGTGTGACGAGAGAGAGAGAGAGAGAGAGAGAGAGAGAGAGAGAGAGAGAGAGAGAGAGAGAGAGAATTTGAATTTTTAACGAAACATTTATTTTACAATTCTTACAACACAATTCCAATATAAATATAACCACAACAATACATGTCACATTAGTGATATATATTGTAGCACACAAGAAAAAAATAAAAGATCATCTACAACAAAACAAACTGCATCATTGTGACACCACTGATTTGAAAAATACGTCAAGTCCTTCATCATCTTATAGAATTTAAAATCAATCCACACTCTTGATTTTATCCTGTTTTTTTTAAATAGACACAACTTCACATCCTTCTGACCCTTCAATTTTGTTCTTCCTGCTTAAATATATTGCCATTTTTGCTTCACCTATAATGAAGTTTAAAAGTTGACATTTTATTCTATTTTTTTGCTACATACCGGTAACCAAGAATAAAACTCTGAACAGTAAAACATTCATTTAACTTGTTAAACAACAATTTAAGAAAATCAAAAAAATAACCCAACCTTGAACACTCCAAAAAAAAAATAAAAGATTGTCTCCCTTTTTTTACAAAAAGGACACCCATTAGACACATTAGGATTAATAACACTTATAAAAGCATTGACAGCAACTGCCCCGTGTAGAATCCTCCATTGAAGATCCCCCACTCTTTTTCCCAAAGGAGGTTTATACAATACTCTCCACACAGGTTTTATACTCTGATCCAAGCTAAGTTTGTCTCTCCAAACAGTGTCTACTCTTCCATCTAAAACCTTCTTATTTAAAACTTTAACACAGTTTTGATACAATTTCTTACGGTCAGCCTCGCGAATTCTTAAATCTTCCAAGTTCTCCAACATCCCCCCATTAGCTCCTTTAAGATCAGGAGTAAAGAAAACTTCAGGAAAAGGATCTTTATTGTTTGGAGAAACGTTCCCTTCCCCATAAATCACAAGTAGAAGCTTTTCTTCCATCGTAAGTCTCTGTTTTGAAACCTCCAACAATTTTCTTGCCAATCTTTCCGACTTTAATTTTAGACCAGATAACCAGGAACCTGGGTGTGCTCTTTGATACCAATCTTTCATTTGAAAGTCACGTGTCTAGTATCTGTAAAACTGCATTTTTCCATCTTAAAAATATATCTAAATTACGTCATATGCTCTCATTGACAAATACGGAACAATTAGTTCATGCGTTCATGACCTCAAGGCTAGATTATTGTAATGCTCTACTGGGTGGTTGCCCTGCACGCTTAATAAACAAACTACAGCTGGTTCAAAACGCAGCAGCTCGAGTTCTTGAACCAGGAAGTATGACCATATTAGCCCAGTTCTGTCAAAACTGCACTGGCTCCCTATTAACATGGCATCAATTTTAAAATATTGCTGATCACGTACAAAGCACTAAATGGTTTAGCTCCGCAGTACTTGAGCGAGCTCTTAAAGGGATAGTTCACTTTGAAATTAAATTTTGGTATGTTTTAGCTTACCTGAAGGGCATCCAAGATGTAGGTGTCTGTTTTTCCCCCAGTAGTTTCAATTTTGATATTTTTAGGTCAAACCGTTCTTGTTTGTCAGTCATTTCATGCAGGTCTATGGTCACCACCTCAAAGAGCATGCACAAAGTCCAAATTAAAACAATTCCCCATCGTCCAAATTAAACAATTCCACATGGTAAGTACACATTGACGGCCTAAGACACGAAACGAGCGGTTTGTGTGAGAAAACGAACAGTATTTATATCGTGGTTATCTCTTGAACACAGCCGCCAAATGATCTGAGGGCGCGGGCGGGTATAGATATATACACTAGATGTCGCCTTGGCTACGGTTTCGTTCCAATGAACTGCAGTAGCCAAGGCGACGTCTATTGTATATATCTATACCCGCCCGCGCCCTCAGATCATTTGGACGCGGCTGTGTTCAAGAGATAACCACGATATAAATACTGTTCGTTTTCTCACACAACCCGCTCGTTTCGTGTCTTAGGCCGTCAATGTGTACTTACGATGGGGAATTGTTTAATTTGGACGATGGGGAATTGTTTTAATTTGGACTTTGTGCATGCTCTTTGAGACAGTGACCATAGACCTGCATGAAATGACTGACAGACAAGAACGGTTTGACCTAAAAATATTAAAATTGAAACTGCTGCGGAAAAAAAGACACCTACATCTTAAAACATACCAAAATTTTATTTCAAAGTGAACTATCCCTTTAACGCATTATAGTCCTTCACGTCTATTGCGATCTCAAAATTCCGGCCAGTTGATAATACCTAGAATATCAAAATTGACTGCTGGCGGTAGATCCTTCTCCTATTTAGCACCAAAACTTTGGAACAGTCTTCCTACCATTGTCCGGGAAGCAGACACACTCTGTCAGTTCAAAGCTAGACTAAAAACACATCTCTTTGACCTAGCATACACATAATACATTATAGACTTCTATAATTCAATGTTAGGCTGCATAGATTAGGTCAGCTGGAACCGGGAACACTTCCCATAAATCCTGATGTACTCGTTACATCATAAGAAGAATGGCATCTACGCTAATTTTAGTGTCTTTGTTTATCCCGAGGTTTTTCCGCAGCCTGCCGGATCCAGGCCGTATCCAGATCTGATGAAGGCCCTTCGCCTGGACCCGATGACAGCGCAGTGCTGAAGTGCCAACTAGTCTCTCCCTATGGAGGAGGATCCCTTTACCACTCTACAGATAAAGCATTGTCGGGAAACTCAATTCGCGTATCTACCCCGAATTGATAAAATAAAATAAAATTCTGTATCAAAAATTATAAGGAAACACCAGTACTTTGTTTAGGCTTGGTTTGTAGGGAATTACAAACCTGCGTACATATATTCAAATGCACATAACTATAGAACCAATTCTTAATGCGCATCTGAACGCCATCAGCGTTTCTCACAGGTTCGCGTTTAAAGGTCCCATGACATGCTACTTTTTGTAGGCTTTAATATAGGCCTTAGTGGTCCCTAGTACTGTATCTGAAATCTCTTTCCAAAAATTCAGCCTCGGTGCAGAATTATAGCCACTACAAGCCAGTCCCAGAATGAGCTTCCTTCAGACAGGCCGTTTCGGTGTCTGTAGCTTTAAATGATAATGAGGAGGAGAAAGGCGGCGCAAGGTGGAGGGTGGGTGTGGCCTTGACCATCTTGCGCAACAGTACCATGCATGTTTACGTTGGATAACTGTTATAGCAATGGCACAAAGACACGCAGTCTTTCAAGCATTTCCGTTTGACCCAGAATCTGATCCGGATGGAGAAGCAACGGATGAAGAAGTTGCAACTCAGCGGCTCCAGCAGGACGTTTCCGAATGGTTAGTTTAAAATATTATGTCTGGATACGGTACTTTATTCGGATGGTTTACAGTTATTATCATGTAGCTAACGCTAACCTAACTTACTGTTGCTGTTTCATGAGAGATCTGGAACGTCTGTATTTATCTTATTACAATTACATCAAGCTTTACATCTTGAAATGCGGATATCGCGCGCGCCATATAACCAACAGGAAAACGGTTATTCAAATAACAAAGAAGAGTACAACACTCGCGTTACAGTGTGTGTATTCACACACATAAACTGCATAGCTGCATAGCTAATGTTACAGCCACATTCTATGTGTAACAATCTAGGTAACCATAAACAGTAAAGCAACACACTTATATATCATTAGTTGACTTACTTGTCCGAGGTGTGTAGCTGAGCCAAAGAGAGTGATCCAGACTTTAGTTTCAGACATTCAGCAAGCCCAGCTCTGTATTGACCCTTCGGTGTTCATTTGTACATCCAATTATTGAGCAATTGTTATGCTTCGCTCGCTCAAAAGCCATGATATCTCTCGTGGACAAACTAAAATCACGCGCACGCGTTCCTACTTCCTAGCGCATTTTCTCATGGGCGGAAAATATTTTCTCTGGGCAGGCAAAGCAGAGAAAGGGTAGGTAACATTTCCTCCTTATGACGTCATAAGGAGGAGATTCAAGATCAGCGCGTATGAGCCTCCATTTTCTAAAAGGCAGAGAAAGATAGCAAAAGCTCGATTTACACCGACTGAAATTTCTAGAAACTTGGGGACCATATACAGGCTAGGGGAACTCATATTAATGTTAAAAAACCTCAGAAAGTGAAAATTTCATGTCATGGGACCTTTAAAGTCTGTGTAGAGAGAATTGGGTCGTCTTAGCGGCCCCTAATTTAATAACAAATGATTGTTGCAATGGAAGCGAATCAATCATAACTAACCTTAGCTGGAAAATAACTTTACTAAAGAACCGCTATAAAGCCAAAACAATCTCTGTTACCATAAATTATACGTTTATCTCTGTAAAGCTGCTTTGAAACAATCTACATTGTTAAAAGCGCTATATAAATGAAGATGACTTGACTTGACTTGACCAGACGCTACCCCTTGTGAGTTATTTAACTCAGCACCCCCCTCAGCTATCAGATCACCCAACTAAACCTTTTTTGAAGAACACATTACATTTTCAAATCCACATGCAATTTCATTACATACATCCAACCTGGCTCCAAACACAGTCGGTTCTTCTAATAACCAAAATAACGATGGCTCAGAAACCTCTCTTCTCTTTTTAAAAAAGCTCCACACTCTAAAAATCCCCTTATAAAAAGGTGTCAGTCCATTCAGTGAAATCTTGTTAGAATCCATTAAAAACAAAGTCCAAACCCAGACTTCCAGCTTGTCTTAAAATAGATCCAGCAACGTTTCTCCAAACCTGATCCTCTGGACCTGTTAAAAGTCTTTGAATGAACTGTAAACGAAAGGTTGCTCCTCTGCTGACCAGGTGTATCAGTCCTTGTCCCCCTTCCTCTCTAGGAAGATAGAGTACACTCTGCGGTATCCAGTGAAGTTTAGTCCAGAAAAAATCCACTATTACAGCCTGCAGTTTTGCGAGAAGTCCACTTGGCGGCTCAGCCACCAGATGATTAATAATTGTCACACGTCCTCTAAAGGACTTTTTTGGCCACAACCATCTCCATTTTTCCAGACGACATTTTGTTTTTTCCAAAACCCCTTCCCAGTTTTTTTGCAACATTGAATCATCTCCAAGATAAACACCCAAATATTTAAAACCACTTTTTTTCCACTCAAGTCCACCAGGTAGTTTAGGAAGGCATCTACCTTCCCATTCTCCGGCTACAATGGCTTCACTCTTACACCAGTTTACTTTAGCTGAATACAATTGACCAAACTCATTTAAAATGACCTGTAAAGTGTTTACCTCTTCTTGATTTTTTATCATAACCACAATATCGTCAGCATAAGCTGATAACTTAATGTTACACCTAGATTGCGGTATACTCCACCCATCAATGTTTGCCCTAATCCTTAACAGCAGAGGTTCAATGGCTAAAGCATACAACATGCCAGAAAGTGCACACCCTTGTCTAATACCTCTTGCAATTTTAAAAGGAACACTCAACCCTCCATTAATTTTGAGTATACTCTCAATGTTTGCATACAACACCCCAATCATTTTAATAAAATCCGGGCTGAAACCAAACTCACTCAGAGTCTTCCAGAGGTACTTATGCTCAACCCGGTCAAAGGCTTTTTCCTGGTCTAAGGAAATAAGGCCAAAATCTAAACCCAATGATCCAGAGATGCCCAAAATATCCCTAATTAAGATCGATCTATTGGGAACACAGTATGTCTGGTCTATATGTATGACCTCACCAATCACTTCTCTCAACCTGACTGCTAAGGCTTTAGATAGGATTTTTATATCAGAGTATAAGAGTGACACAGGTCGCCAGTTCTTTATGTTTCTGAGGTCTCCTATTTTCGGTAACAGGGTGATCACTGCTCTCCGGCAGCTTGTCGGCAGCGACCCTCTGGTCAAGCTGTCATTAATCACCTCCAGAAGATCATCACCCAAAACTGCCCAGAGTGATTGATAAAACTCAACAGGAATTCCGTTGATCCTTGGAGCTTTCCCGCACTCCATACTCTTTAGGGCGTTATACAGGTGCTGTTCATAAAATTAGAATATCATCAAAAAGTTGATTTATTTCAGTAATTCCGTTAAAAAAGTGAAACTTGTATATTATATAGACTCATTACATGCAAAGTGAGATATCTCAAGCCTTTATTTGTTATAATTTTGATGATTATGGCTTACAGCTTGTGAAAACCACAAAATCAAAATCTCAGAAAATTAGAATATTACATGAAATCACACAGTAATTACACAGTAATCCCATGGTCATTGAACCAGGTTTTGGTTATTTTGGCAGTGTGGGCCGGTGCAAATCCTGCTGATTACCCAAAACTTTTCTTTAAAAAAAAAAACGTTCTAATTTTGTCAAGAACTATAAAAAATCGTCAATAAGCTCATAATTTGTGCTAAAATAGTCTAAATGTTTAGTTTTAAAAACAAATTTAAGAAGCTGGTTACAACTATTTTGATGTTTCTGCGCAAATTCAGCAGACAGTGGTTCGGGTTTGTTCTGATCAGAGCTCGTGAGCGGAGAGCGCATTTCTGAATATTCCGCTCTGCTCGCTCATTCCATAGGGTCGCTCGCTCAACCCAGAATGGCCTGCTTCCTGGTTCGAAAATATGTGGAATAAGGGCTGCCTCCGACTTAAAAAAAATTCTAGTCGACTAGTAGCTGTTCATTTAAGCCATTTGTGGACAAATCGCCTGTATATTATTTTAATTATACTACTTAAATAGGCTATATAGCCTACACAGGATGATGAGCGTTTGTAATATCCGCACTCAAGCGCACGACCGAACGCTTAAAGCTAGCCAAAAACAACTCTAGCCTAAAAGTAATGATTATGAATGTGTCTAAAATAGCAAGGAGACATTTAATTATTTATTAATAAACTGGTGTTTTCTTTGTCGCTGCAAAGATGAAGTTGACGATGCGGACTCGCCATGAACGCCAGAGAGAAATGCACATTTCATATGGATTTCATAATCAGAGAGCCCATTTCTTTTGGTTTTGAATATTTTCGTTTAAAAGTAGACATGTCAAGCTTTCTATAATAGATAGATAGCCTATATTTCTCAAATCTGTGAGGCACAAGCTGAGTTTCGGCGCCCTTCAGTTCACGTGCAATGCGATCATGCCGGCGCCTTATTACATTGTCTGCTATATATTTTCTTCTTATTTTAAATACAGGCAATTGGTTGACAAAACATTGATCAAAATTAAGATACAATTTATACAAAACGAAAATCTTTTAAAAAGAGTCTTTCTACAAAACAAAACTCATTGAAGTGGTCAAAATCATGTCTTACATGTCATGTCTCCAGACATATTTGCGCATCTCATGTAGGGATCGACCGATATGGATTTTTTAGTGCCGATGCCGATACCGATTTTTTTCCATCAGCCTTAGCCGATGACCGATACGGGCTGCCGATTTTCTTGGGCCGATATTTGGAGCCGATACTGCTTTTGCTCACTCAATTTAAATCATAAAAATGACACAATGATGATAACAAATGTTACAAGTCTCAATTTAAAAAAGGAACATTTATTGAACTTAAAAAAAAAAAAATTGACAAATATTAAAAACATGTGAGGTAGAACAAGTAAAAAAAAGTTCAGTGCTAAAATTACTGAAAATAAATATTTAAGCATAATTCAAATTCTTTAAGTAAATTCTGAAAATAAATATTTAAGCATGAATAAAATAATTACACTATTGCACACAGTAGCAACAAGCAAGCAGCATAATAAACGTTTGTCGTTGCTATGCAGCCATGAACTGCGCTCTCCACGATGACATGGAGGAAGGATTAATTTATTTCCTGCCCTTTACGACTACATATATTTATGGAGATGTGAAATAAAAACCCGCCCTGTCCAGCTATGATCAGCTGTTCGGCCAAGCTTTCGATGCTGTCGTATTATTCCACCACGTTTGCGGCATTCTGAAAAGTTGAGATGTTTTTATCTCGATGCGGCACGGACGCGCTGGGAAAAAAACGAGTGCGTCGCTTCCATTATGCCTACATTTGAAATAACGAACTTGAGCGCGCAAAAGACGCGATATGTGAACAGGCCCTAAAAAATGTAGATGTTTTCATCTCACCACGGCATAGGAGCGCCTGGACTAACGAGCACGCTGCATCGCATGCGTGTCACAACCGCGTCGCTTATTTTATGAGCACACGTCCAAACCTCAGCCAGGTGGTCGCTGAATAAAACTCCCACAAATATCACGGAACAACGTCGGCATTATTTAATCCTATGACCATTGTTTGTAACAGCTGCCGTATGCATATGGATAGCCTCAAACTTAGCTATTTGCAGCTCCCTAAATACAATGACAAGCAGTTTTATAGATAAGCCATTCGCGGTTTCCATTTGGACCCACAAACTTGCTTAGTTGCACGCACATATAGAGCAACGTGTTTCCACTTTTAAAGTGTATGTCAATATTTCAGCTAAGTCAAACAGTTAAAAGATGCTTTGAAAGTTTAAAACTTGCCGTTGTCTTGAAGAGGCTTCCAGCACTCTGCTAGTGTGGGAGGGGCAGTGCATGGGCTGCACGTGAACTGCAGCGTCTCCAGCAACACAGAGCTGCCTGCGGACGCCTGTCTGTAAATAATGCCTGGGAAAAAAACTATCGGCGAACGCGGCATTTATCGGCCGACCAATATTCTCATGATGTATCATATCTTTCTCAGCGACCAGCGCCGTTGCTAGGAGGGCGCCAGCGCCTCTGCCTCGAGAGTGGATGATAGCCCTGAAGACGCCTAGCAATGGTATACCTTTAGTGGTAGTATTCCTTTAGTTAAGTTATAGTCAAGAGTCTTCGTAGAGCACTAAGAGACAACGCCAGGTATGATGCGTAATGGAGATTACAAAGCGCTCTTCTTTGGTCAGAACCATGGAGAGGGATCGCGGATAGGTCCGTCCTATGCACCAACACTTTTTACAATGCAACAAAATATTTAAAGAGCATCAAGCTATTAAAATCTATATTATACGCACAGATAATACTAGTCAGTAATTTTTATTAGTTTAAACAGTGATTGGATAACGTTTTTAATTTAACGTTTTTATTTTAAGGCCCACCCACAATTGGTCTGGCCCATCCAAAACTGAAATCCTGGCGCCGTGCCTGTCAGGCAGTACAACATATGGAAATTTCACTGGGATGACTCCAGCCTAAAGGGGTCAACCAACAGTGACGGCAGAGCGGGCTCTGCCGAGGGAAGACACAGGCTCACCGCAGGGAGCCGTACCGTGGAATAATACACATATGGGATCACCGTAGGGGGTCGCAACATATGGACCCCGCCTAAAACAAGTTCCACTAGTGCATATGAGTGATAGGCCTGGCTTCGGACGCTCCGCCACGTCCAACGCCGCAGGGTATGGAGGAACTCAACATGGTTCGGTTTGGTGAACTCACTGGAGCAAAATTGCGCACGTATCCAGTCCGTGGAGGGGAATGGCGACACTTCGAACTGTGCTTACGGTGAAGCTGGCTTCATGTGAAGGGAGCCCACGGGAAGCAGCAGTTCGAAACACAGGATGTGTATAGGTGTTGCCCAGCCCCCAACTCTATTTAATATCTGTTCAGAGAAGCACTGTATGCCAACGCATAGGAGGGAGCAGTACTCTCACTAAGGAGGAGCTCACCGCCCAGGCGGGCATGTGCAGCTTGGGGTTTCTCACCAAAACGAAGGCAACCACTTTGAAGTGGGCCAACCTCTGCTTGGAAGCAGCCTTCCCTTCTGCTGGTTTCCCTAACAGATAGAGCTGGTCTAAGGTATAGGCTTTGCATTTTGAACACGTACAACCGCACTAAGGCAAACGAACAGAGAAAGCCAGGGCTGGGTCTGCCTCCTCCGGGGAAGCGCTTGCAGGCTCACCACCTGGTCCCGTAGGAGAGGTAGGAACCTTGGGCACACATTCAGACTGGGGTCTCAACTTGTGAGAGTTAGCCGGCCAAATTCCAGGCACGATTCGTTGACCGAAAGCTAGCAAGTCCCTACCCTCTAGTGGAGACGACGCGAGCAGGAGAAACTGTTTCTTAAGAAACAGAATTTTTAACTCACTGTCTGCGATGGCTCAGGGGCGGTCTCTGCAGTGCAGTAGCACCAGAGAAAAAGGCCCAAGAGGGTAAGGAGGGGAGACAAGGTGTTATTATTTTAACTCCTTGCTCCCGTCAGGGACCTGACGATCAAACCGTACTCCGCTTGGATTTTTGAATCCACTGCCTCATGATGTGCACAAATGTAGAAGCCACAACATTTTGAGGTGGAGGGGACAGCCCACACTCCAACCACAAGCAGTTTTAAAGGGAACAGGTTTAACTTCTATTAGAGGAGCAAGCGTCTTTTAGAGGGTGCTCATAGAAGTGATGGTCTCTACTGCATAACAATTCTTGCGGTAGACCAGAACCTCCGCGTCACGTTCTTACTAGAACCAGACCTGGAGCTTCCCAAGGTCTAGACGCGGGTGCCATCGTGCCCCATCCCTGAGAATGTGCTCAGAGGAAGGTGTCAGGAAGGCTGTCAAGAGGAGGAGGTTGGTTGGCCAATGAGGGCAACTAACAAGACCTGCTCCATTGCAAAAGACAGGAGCAATGCTCAACACCAGATGTGCCGGGATCACTGAGCATCAGGAGCATCTCTGCTCAACAGATGAGTGTGAAGGAATTCACTGAGCTTCAGGAGCATTTCTGCTCAACACCTGAGCGTGATGAAGATAACTGAACTTGTTCTTGTCCTG
This sequence comes from Squalius cephalus, assembly GCF_949319135.1. Classification (NCBI taxonomy): domain Eukaryota; kingdom Metazoa; phylum Chordata; class Actinopteri; order Cypriniformes; family Leuciscidae; genus Squalius; species Squalius cephalus. Next base: position 35,713,763 of record NC_137136.1, read on the forward strand.
ATTTTAGCTCAATCGTGCAAGAAGGCTCACTGGGGAACGCCTTTTTGCGGGGCCCAGGGCCAGCTGTGACCAGATTCTATGTCGAGGGATATCCGCTCAGACAGAGAAGAAACAACTGGCATAGGATGAATTTGGAGGGGCAATCAGACACAGCTGTGTGGCCCCGAAGTGGTCCAAACAGCTGGCCAGCTGGGGATGGAGTCTCCACTGTATCCAGACCGGAGGCTGTCGTGAGGCATGTGAGCGGCACGAGTGAGCAGGCCAGAAAAAATAGGTGGTATGAAGCGACCTTAGAAGCTTCTTACTCCAAGGAGGAGGTGGCGGGCGAGTTGCAACATGCGACGGGAGCGCGGCTCAATAGTCGCAATGTTGTCTGAACAGTGCAACCTCGCTGAGCAGCGGTGTCTCGAAGCGAGGAATTGTACACAACTCGAGGCAATGAATGTCAATGCAGTCAGAGGGCACCCAGAGCTCTGTTACTGCATGCCCTTTTTACATAGCCCCTCAGCCATCCTCTGGAGGACTCTTGTCCCAGGAGCGACTAGCCCAGGGAAACAAAGGTCTGCTTATGGGCTGAGGGTTTGGCGACAGGCCAGTGGAGCGTGTCGCTCTGCCACGGCCACCTTAGGGACTCGGTCATGAAGCCGTGCAGCTGCATCTGCCATATGCCCCAGGAGCCTCTGAAAGTTTCAGTGGGACCCTTTCTCACTTCTACATAGCACTGAGCTGACACACCTCAGTTGAGAGATCTGTTAGACCGAGACCACCTCCAGACTAGAAAACTCGAACTCGGAATTGGGGCGAGATTACTCTTTCCCAGTTGACCTGAGGACCCAGCTATGGAGCACTCGAAGGGTAGGACCATGTACTGATACTTCGTACCTTCAGTTGCAAGAACACAGTAAGCCTGTGGAGCGGAAGGATAGAGATCTGAAATACACGTCTTTCAGGTCGAACGCTGCAGACCAAGTTTGGGGGCGAGGCATTGAAAATGCAACTCTGTGTTTACAAGTGAACGAAGGCTTTCAAAAAAGGGCACGTATTAGTTGACACAGAACCAAGATGGTCGTAACCCACCACATAATAAGGGTCCAATGAAGTACAGGCTCTGAGGCCAAACTCTATGCCGCCTGGAGGGAACGGCTAGCACAAGTCCTTCGTCAGTAGGACTTCGGCACACGCACACAGGACAGGAGCTCTGCTCAACACCTAGGTGTGATGCATATCACTGAGCCCGGGCAGAAGCCAAGCGAAATGAATTGCAAGCCGGGTCTGAAGGTACCGAAGCGTTTTAGACTTCAACAAAACCGGACCAGGGCCAGGAACCACAGACAGGGATCCGGCTCGAGAGGCCCGAAGGTGGCCGGAGACAGGATATGAGTGTGCAGTGCATCACTTACCGGACTCCACTAGGTGGCAGGAGAAGCGTGAGAAGGCGGATGACCGGGTCCTCAGGCGCCCAACTGCACACTGGCGAAGAAGAGGGACTGATGCCTGTAGGGATTATGTTTTTATACATCACAAACTAGCCCTCTTAGGGCCCAGAAATAGAGAATTGCTCTTTCTTTGAAAATGTGGGTGCCGCTGACCCTGCTTTTTTGGAGCCAGCGGCGGACAGACACACACAAAACAAAGAAACTTCATCCGGTCCCTCTCCGGACGAAGGGAGTGGATCGGTGACCATTCCCCAGAGCAATCCTCCATCCCTGGGTGGTCCACTCAGGTCAGCGTTTCCGCTGTCGCTTGCCAACTGGCTTGGCAGCGCCTGAAGCCAACGGGGCGCCCCTCCTGCGGCCATCTCTGCTTTAAGAACTGGGTGGAGGCTGCTGCGATGGTCCAGCGAGAGCGGGGACGGCTGCAGGCCGACGCCCTCAGTGACGAGCAGGCGGAGGGTCTCCCGCTGACGACCGGTTGGAGGCAGCAGCAGGCCGTCAGTGTAGGATGTGCCAGATGGCCTCCGTCTGCTTCTGGGTGGCAGAGAACTGCTGGGCAAAGCTCTCTACCTCGTCGCCGAATAGCCCAACCTGGGAAATGGGAGCGTCCAGGAACCGAACCTTGTCCGCCTCTCTCATGTCCACCAGGTTGAGCCAGAGATGGCGTTCCTGGACCACCAGGGTGGACATCGCCAGACCGACCGTGCTAGCTGCAACCTTCGTGCCCCTGAGGGCAAGATCATTCACAGTGTAGAGCTCACCCATGAGCTCACGGTCTGGACTACCCTCGTGCATGTTCATTAGCGCCTGGGCCTGATGGACCTGTAGGAGTGCCATGGCATGCAGAGAAGAAGCAGCCTGCCCACAGGCTCTGTAAGCCTTGCCCATCAGAGCGGACGAGAACTTACAGGCCTTAGAGGGGAGACGAGGATTCCCCCTCCAGGAGGCAGTGGTCGCCGGACACAGCTGCATCGCGACTGACTGCTCCACCAGAGGAATCACCACATATCCCTTAGCTGCTCCTCCATCAAGGGTAGTGAAGGGGGAGGAGCTACTCAGGCGGTTTCTGGCAGAGAAAGGTGCCATCCATGCCTTCGTCAACTCCTCATGCACTTTAGGATAGAATGGTACCGAAGCGGCGGGCTGAGAACCAGACCAGCTTGCTCCGAGAAACCAATCATCCAACCGAGACGGCTCTGGACACGGTGGTTCATTCCACTCGAGCCCTACCGCCTCGGCTGCCTTTTTGGACATTTCTGGATCCAGCTCAGGTAACGCTGGTCTCCCAGAGGGAGGCAGCGCAGCCGAGTCATCATCTCCAGAAGCCAGCTCCCCCTCCGATGCAGCAATAGACATCCTGTCCTCTGAAGGAGCACCGAAAGAGACGGCTGGTCGGTCCGTTATTGAGGGACCAGCGCACTCATCGGAGGCCTCTACCGGCTGCGGCGTGAGAGAGGCGGGAGGGATCCACGGGGCTTTACCCCGTAATCCTCAGGTTACCCAAATCAGACGGCACTCGAGGTTTCTTCCGGGAAGGTAACCTGGAAGTAACACTAGAGTGGTGCCTGGGAATGGGGACTCCACCTTCGCAAACGAAGGCCTCAACGCTGTGATGGTCATATTCCAGCAATGGGAACATGAGTCATCCACCAAAGCTGTCTCAGCGTGCTGAAGGCCCAGACACGTGATACAGCTTTCGTGACCGTTAGAAGGAGACAGAGCCTTACCGCACCCAGAAACGCACGAATGGAATGGCATCTCATACCCGTGTTGCTCTTTTAGAAATAGGACCCGTCACCAGTGCCGGAGCACACAGGAATGACCACGGCAACGCTGAACTCAGCGAACTGAGACAGTGAAGCACTCACTTTTTTGCTCCCAACCAACCGCCAAAACACAAACAAACAATTACTTTGTTTCTGTTAAAACAGCAGTTGAGAGCTCAAAGCTTGCGACCACCGCTGCACTGCACTGTAGAAACGACCAACACTGCAAGAGTCTTCCAGAAGAACATCGACATACTCGCAGAGAAATTTTTCCTCTCCACTGGAAAAAATACTGTATTGTAAACTTTTTAACAGTTTAATGGTAGGTTTAATTTATTGTTCTTGCACTGATGATGTAGTCATATAGATTCAAATACTCTTATGTATTGTTATTCATATGTTTTATTGTTATTATGTATTGTTGGTTACCATTTATTAAGTATAGATGTCTATGTTAATATCACTTAAACCTGCGAATACTGGAGGGTGACGTGCAGGGTGTTTCACTTGTTGACCTGAAGAAGTCACACTGCCAGCTATTTCAACACTGTGTGATACAGAAAGTAATATGCTGTTGTCTTTGTTGAACTTGCAGGTAAGAAAAGTGATGTCACATAATAACTGGTGTTTAAGTACATAATGGGCCCTATTTTAACGATCTGAAACGCAAGTATCAAGCGCAAAGCGCAAGTAACTTTGTGGGCGGGTCTTGGGCGCTGTTGCTATTTTCCAGGCGGGATAAATGACTCTTGCGCCCGGCGCAAATCTAAAATGTGTTGGTCTGAAGTAGCTTCATTACTCATAGGTGTGGTTTGGGCGTAACGTGAAATAAACCAATCAGAGCATCATCTCACATTCCCTTTAAGAGCAGACGCGCTTTTTCCTTGGCGGATTGCTATTATAACGGCGGATTTGCCAGGCACGCCAGGAGCGGTTCACAGCCGAGGAGAGAAACGCTCTCGTCACGGCCGTAAAAGAGAGAGAAGTGACATTGGGGATGGAGAAACACACCCAAATTAGCTTCGGTTAAACAGGCATATAATAATTTGGGTAAATGTGTAAGCTAGATGTATGCTTTTATAATAAATTATCTATCTATTTATCTATCTATCTATCTATCTATCTATCTATCGTTTGTAATAATATGATTTGCAAAAATGAAAACTGCCGCTTCTGTGTAGATGAGAGAATCAAAGTGTATGTGCGTTGTGCACACGCTACATTGATTATGGACAGTCAAGCATGCGCCCTTAAAATAGCATATTCTAACATGCGCAACGCGCCACTGACTTTAAATTATTTTTTTTCGGTCAGTGGCGGAATTGTTTTCTAAACCTGTGAAATAGCATGAGGGAACGTTTGTGCCGGAACACGCCTCCTCTTTTCGCTGAAACGCCCCGGGGAGCGCAAGTTCATTCCCTAGTTTACCGACGTGCGTCTGTGGAGGGAAAAGTCGGCTGTGCGCGGGTGCAAAATAGGAATGATGCATGCGTCGCTGTACAAAGTCAATTGCGCTGGGTGCAAGATAGGGCCCTCGATGTGTTAGTTTGATGCTTTTGTTTTATGGAATCAATAAGAATGACCGCGTCGACGCACCTGTGGCGGGAGTTTAGCTAGGGTGACCAAACATCCTGTTTTCCCAGGACATGTCCTGTTTTCATGTCCTGTCCTGGCCGTCCTGTCTGTTTTTTATTAAGTGATGAAAATGTCCTGGTTTTCATTATTTTTCATTGGGCCATTAAGCGTGTACTTTAAATACATGCTTGCCTTTGCACACTAAACATATGAAACAAGCTTCGGCTTCGCCCCATCTTGTTATAATCAGCGGTCAGCGCGTTCCTCAATCCGCAGTGGCAAGCAGAGAGCACGTCAGAATACAGAGGCCTGTGTGTGTGTTCATCTCAGCCTCATTGGTCTGTCACTACTCGTCAATGTCAGAATATTTGAAATGACCAATCAAATCAAAGTAGGTGGACTTTACGTTCACAGAATTTTAACAGCGTGACTCGACGCTACAGTTTACGGTCAAGTGCGAGATAAGACGTAAGTAGCTAACAGCGTAAAAAAAAAGCCCAAATGTAAATTCACAGATGATTTACAGAGAAAATTCCCGTGTTTTCGTTTCGGTCGGGATCCGTGTAAAGCAGAATGCATGAACTGCAAAGCTGGCACGTACATGTCAGTGTCAAATAAAGGTGCTAGCGACGTAGAAGCCCACATAAAGAAAGTATAGGCTACAAAAGAAGATCAGGAGGATTGAATTTTTTTTTTTTTTTTTTACTGAAATTAGTAGTAGTTTAGTAGTTATTTTAGTAGAAAATTTTTAACCTATGCTATGGCGTAGGTCCAACGCAGAAGTATAAATCAGCCTTAAGGCCTCATTATACTTCTGCGGCAAACCTACGCTGGAGCCTCTACGCTGTAGGCAACGCGTTGGTTTTCATTTATACTTCTGCATCGTTGTCAGCGTTGACGCGCTTACACTTGCATAGGGAGCACGTGAAACCCGAGGGAGCGGTCCTAGCAGACCAATCACAGTGCTTGCGTCCGCGTAGAGTTGACGCGTTGTTACATTTTTGGAGAGGTGCACGTCAGGTTACGCCGAAGGGTATAAGAATAAGTAGTATAAGTATAAGTATAAGTATAAGAAGTATAAATAGGCCTTTAACGGTACGTGTCCACTACAGCGGCAAAAGTCCACTCAGTGCCGCTGGTAACGCTGTAACGTCTCCACTTTGGGGTGTGTCTGTTGCGAGTGTGTTTAATAAAAAAAAAATTCAACACATGGACAGTATAATCATCAGCGATGCACGCGTTTACATTTAGAAATAGACAAGCTTTGTTTCCAAATGCACAAAGCAAAGATATCCTTTAAATTTTATAAAATTGTATAAACCCAGCCAATAATCACAATGAACACATCCAAAATAAAATCTTTAACATATATATAACAACTGCAAAGCGTCTAATTTGTAAACAAAATGGTTTAAGCACTAAATCCAGCATAAACTCCGGCACAATTTACATATTTTTAAACTCTCAAAACAGACATCACATCCCGAACCTCACAGCAATTGGCTGACGACCGCGTTTTTCGCTTGATATTTGCATAAAGAACTGCCCAACCTTTTGATGCTCTCGTACCCCTTTTCCACCAAGGCAGAGCTGGTGCTGGTTCGGAGCCAGAGCCTAGTTTCAAATCGGTTCTTTGTTTTTCCACCGCCAAAGCACCAGCTCCGAACCAGTAAAACTGGTTCTTAAGTAGCACCAAATCATTGCAGGGTCTAGAACGGAGCCAAGAAAGAACCGCTTGCGTCAGGGGCTGGGGGCGGGGTTACCGTGACCAACAAGACGAATAGAAACTTGTGACCGCCATTTTTAAATAGCAGCTAGTCGAGCTAATAGCAGCTCGATTATAATATCCGTCTATGTAAGTTACGGCGAGCTGCACGAACGCGTTGGATTCCGATGTATTTTTGCAAACCCATGAGCATCCATAGTATTGCAACGTCCGTTATTGTTGATGGCTTGTTCGAGATGCATCGGAGCGGCGAGGACCGATCGGAGCTGCGGGAGTGTTTGGAGAGCATACGACTCCTTGTGCTTTTAGATCGCTATCGCAGTGCTTTGATGTCATGCGGCGATCGATCTGCGAGAAGCCGATGCATCTCGAACAAGCCTGGCGTGTTTGTGTTTGGCGCTACCGCACTAGCGGTTGCTGGGCAACATGACACGTATACAGTGACGTAAGATCTGGCTCTGTTGTGGCTCTCTAGCCGGTGGAAAGGCAAACCGGTTCTTAGTAAGCTCGTCAGTCGAACCAACTCTGAACCAGCTTTGGCTCTGGCTCTGAACCAGCACCCGGTTCTTGTTGGTGGAAAAGGGGTATCGGTAGCTCTCAGCGCTTTCTCCGGTCCGCTGTCAATCCCAAAATGCACTGCGCGAGCGTGAAGCTCAAATTCCATAGGAATGAATTGAAAGCGCTCGCTCCACTCCGCTCCAGTGGACACGCACCGTTAACCTAGCTGTCTGCGGCCGCGCTGTCGGATATCGTGCGAGAGATCGCGGCTTTACAATGTTTAAATGAGATTAATTATGTTTCAGTGCACTCAATGGTTTAGTAAAGAGAGTTTACAGTTATAACGTTAAATGGTGCTTGTATAGAGTTAGAATTTGTCAATTGACCCTTCGCTAAGCCACGCCCGAAAAACGCCACAGGCCAATCGTGGCTTAGCAACTGTAACTAGGCGCGGGAGGTCTGGCAAGCTTTCGAGTGAGGGAAACTTGCCGAAGCGGTGTGCGTACGGATTGTGTAAATCCGATGCCCGTTATCCTAAAAGTTTGGACGGGGGGGTGGAATTTTTTCCCTTCCCGAAACCTAGAACCCAAGAGGAGAAATGCCGGGCGTGGATCAAACAGTGTGGGAGGCCCCACTCACAACTAAATGTCGACAGGATTAATAAAAACACCTATGTTTGCTCCAAGGTAAGAACACGCTAATGTTAGCTAACGTTACCTAAAGTTAGCTAACTCAGCACAGCATTGCTTGGAAATAATGACGGTTCTTTGTTCATTATGCATATATTTGAACGTAAATTAAAATGATTAAAGGCAAGACGGAGGCTCACTGACATAACTTACTTTAAAATATATTTCAGCATTTTGTTAATCGACGGCCTACCCCTGAGTACCTCAATCCGATCGCGGCTCTCCTGTATTGCGTTCCAGTCCAAAATTGTCATACCCTTCGCTCGCTAACTTCCCTCCGTCTCGTTCACTCGGATGTACGCCATTGCTTACGTTGAACGAGTGCCCACTACTGGCGGAAACTGCAATGGGCTGAACTGGAACGTCCTGCCCTTGATCACTTGGAATCAGCTGTGGAGTTGATTTAAGTAGTCGATGTATAAAAATGATGTTATTTAAGCCAGCGCAAATACCTGTGTTTACATCCTGTTTTCGGGTGAAGTCCAAAGTAGTCGATTGCCGAGTTCATGCGCGTGATCATAGGTACTAAACCTATGTGCGTGAACTCGGCAATTGACTACTTTGGACTTCACCCGAAAACAGGATGTAAACACAGGTATTTGCGCTGGCTTAAATAACATCATTTTTATACATTTCTTTCACATCTACTGCAGTCAGATTCACTCGTGTTCACTCAGAAGGAATCACTCACATTTTCTGTGCACTTGTAATGACACATCAAGGATGTTAAGAGGCTAAAAGCAGGTTTAGTACTTGCCCCATTGAAGTCAACAGGGTGCAAATTTTAAAAATAGAATAACTCGGTGTAGGCAACACCGATTTTTGTCGTTGTTCTCTGTATTGACAGCACTCCAAATGTACAAAAAAATGAGCTCAATGTTAAAATTGACCGGAGTTCTCCTTTAATCAGTTCATTAACAGTAGTCACTAAAGTGCTGTTATACCTGTTTACTACCATGTAGACTTTATTTGGGCAGCAAGATTTATTACAGAACACAACATGCTCTCATGCTTTATACAAAGTGCATTTTATTTATTTCTTGTAAGAAACCAATACAGGATCAAAATCCCAACAAAACAACAGTGTAATACAATTTTTTTATTCCATGGGTATATCAATAGTTAAAGGGATAGTTCACTCTAAAATGAAAATTCTGTCTAAAATGAAAATCATATACTCACCCTCATGTTGTTTCAATCCTTTATGAATTTCTTTCTTTTGCTGAACAGAAAGGAAGATATTTAGAAGAATGTCAGTAACCAGACAGTTTCTGGTCTTGTTGACTTCCATAGTTGGAAAAAAATATGGAAGTCAATGGGACCAGAAACTGAAACGAACTTCCCTATCTATCCTTTCTGTTCAGCAGAAGAAAGAAATTCATAAAGGATTGAAACAACATGAGGGTGAGTATATGATGACAGAAATTTCATTTTAGAGTGAACTATCCCTTTAAGTTAAATTTTATGATTTTATGAAGACAACTAAATAATTTTTAAACTGATTGTTTACTGAATCATGTGTGACAGGAAGCCAGCACCTCAAACTCAGCAGGAAGCCAGCACCTCAAACTCCACTGAGGACACATTTCAAAGCACCTCACAACAGAGTGACTCTACCTATGGTAAGTTTAAACCGCTATTTGTATCTGTTTTTAGTTACTGATTGCAACTAGGAAGGAAGTAATCAAAGAAAAACAAATCTAATTTGTCTTTCATCTCACCCCATTTTTCTACATCTAAATGTATCTGCTGCAAGTGGTAGTCTTCTGCGCACATTACAAAGAAGTCACACCAAGGCATGCCTGTGAGTCCCAGCTGCCCTATTATTTGGTAGTAATATGCGTGGGTCTCCTTTAGCTTGTAACCACCATCTGCCTGTCTTTGGAGATAGGGACAGTCTTGGCAGCTGTTCTTTACTGGACATTTGATTTCCAAAAGGCCAAAGCTTGTACTATCTACGACCTTCCGGTCTGGGGATGTGCCAAGGTGTGGAGCATTGGGGTTCACTACAAAGCCGCAAGGGTATACCAGATTACCTGTTACTTTCAATTACTGCTGCGCTGCCACAGGGTTTAGCTCTACCCCTCTCCTCATTGCTTTGGTCTGCATTTTGGATGTGCCCCTGATTCTCACAGCCAAGGTGTCAAAGTCAGCTCTCCTAGAGCATATTGTCTTGAACACACTTGACGTTAGTCGGGGAGCCCGGGCAAGATGCCAGATGGGATTTGTATCTTGTTGTCTGGTCTCTCTTTCTAAAGCTAAAGACTGGGATGGTGTGATTGTCAATTTTCTGTAGCTACACATGTTTTGTTCATGCAGCACTGCACAGAAATTTGACGGCTGTGTTGGCAGAGGGAAATCCGGGAAGTCGTTTGACGGCTGGTTCGCAGATGATGGTCCTGCAGAGTCAAGCAGAGGAAGCTGTAAAACAGAAGAAAATAACATAAATTAGTGACATTCTATGTTTTCTTTCTCTTTTTTTTTTGTCTTTTACAGAAGAACATGATACAGGTGGCCATGGAGAGGAACTGAGAACTCTGCAGGACACATTAGCCAATCACAAGCAGGACATCATTAATCTGAAGCTTCAACTCGAGGCAAAGGATGGCCAACTCCATCATCTTCAAAAGGAACTTCAGAATGCACACACCTCAGCTTTAAACCCAGAGATTTTAAACCAAAGCCATTTTCCTGATTATTTCCACTACTGCACAGGGTTTTCTTATGAGCAATTTAACAGCTTGTGTGAATTTTTTAACATTCCAACTGACCCAAGTGCACCACAAACACACATTCCTCTCTCATACAAACGTGTCAATAATGAGATCAAACAACTTTCACTGCATACTCAATTGTTACTGACCTTAATGAAATTAAGACAAAATTTGGACCACAAAGACCTAGCCTTCAGATTTAACATCCGTTTACAGAGTCATTGCACACTGATCAACTCCTGGGTGGACTATATGTATGATAGTCTTGGCAAATTGTCTATTTGGCCACACAGGGATGTTATTTCTGAGAACATGCCAGCTAAATTTAAGGAAGAATTTCCAAATACTTTTGCCATCTTAGACTGCACTGAACTTAAAATTCAGAGACCAAGCTCACTAGAGTTTCAGAGTCAGACTTACTCCACCTACAAGTCTACTAACCCGCAGTGTGCGAAATACCCGTCAATATTCGGGGGGGTCCCCATCTCCCGATTGTTGTGCAATACCGATCTAAATTTTCTCAATACACAGTAGGCCTATAACATTACAATATTTCATGGATGCAAGCCAAGACAATCAATCTATAGCCTACATGAACACACACAAACCTTACACTTTTTGATAATCCGATAGGCTCAGTGATGTAGTGGTGCCTGGAAAAGTGGGTACACACTTAGTTTATGCCCCCAAAATTTTTTTAAGCATCCCAGCAAAGGATGAACGTGTTATAAAAAGTGACATGTAAGACTAGTATTGAATATTAGTTCCCACCAAAATGGGCCAGTATATTTGCACATTATCACTTAACTTTTGCTGCTTGACTTCACGGAGAAAGGCTTCATCATTATGAAATTAATATTAGCCACAGAAGAGGTGCAGTTTTTGCAATTAATACTGGCCCACAGACTATAGGAAGAGACAACTAAATAATTATGCATTTTGAGTGACTATTCCTTAGTCTATCCACACATGAAAATAGGACAACTATTCAAGGGATCACCACATCACTGAAAATTTTGATTTTCTTGATCTCGACATTTGCATTTTAAGGTGTTTTGAAGGCCAAAAAAAGGGACAACAGTAGCTTTAAAAGTATGTCAGTGGGCAGTAGAATGAAGTATTTTATCAGATTACAGATTCTTAAACATGATGTCGCAATGAATGATCCACACTACAAAATGGAAATGCAGAATGTTTATGCTTATGGTTGACAATACACAAATCACATATTCTAAACGGGAATGGCCTTAAATAAGAAATGATACAAGGATTATTTTGCATAGATGTTACATTTGAAACAAATGCCAATGCAATATCATATGTTATAGTATTCGTAAAGCAACACTGACATAGGTTGCATTGGCTAAAGTTGTTTGGATGCACGTTGTTTTATAACAAGGAGAGGCAAAGTTGTGCATTACAATGCAGACATAACAATAATTGGCACCAATCTGGCGCACTTACAAGAGCAATCAACTGAAAAAATGCCAGGTATAGCCTATCGGAGACTGGCACGCAATCAGTGCACTTGTAAATGAGAGCCTGCAGTATGACCGATCGTGGTGTGACAATATCAGCCTGCATTTTGTTCGCAGATTTAGTTGCACAAACAGCGCAAGCTGCTCGTGACAGAACGGAGACCGAATGAATGACACTTTAATATAAGTAGAAAATCTCAAATGAAGATCGCGGAACTCCAGCTTACTTGTCTGTGTTTTCAGATCATCGCACTTCTTCAGCAGTGTAGAGAGCGCGCGCGTATGGTTGCCAGATACTATAGAAAAGGCCGGGTAGAAAACGTGCTCTTTTAACAGAAAAGCTCTGACGGGGGTTTAAATTATTGAAATCTGACAACCGTATGCATGAACGCTCGTAAAAGCAGTCTGTAATGCGTTGTCTCCTCCTTTATGCGACAAATATAAGTGGTTTTGGTCAAGTTTTTTTTTTTTTTTTAAACATATTTCAGTCTCGTCTATTTTTGTCAACGATATTGCATGTGTTGATAGTCACAGTTATCGTTTAATGACGTGTTGTCTTGTCTCTCATCGTCTTGTCTTAGTCAGGGGAAAAAGGTCATCAATGTACATTTTTCGTCATAGTTTACGTTAACGAAATTAATTAACACCTTTATTTAAAAAAAAATTTTTTACCAAATTTGAGACCCCCTTCAAATTTTGCTTTTGAGGCTTTCAGGGGGTCTCATGAGTTAATTGGGGGGGTCGAGCCCCCCCGGACCCCCCGTATTTCGCACACTGCCTCTCTAGTGGCCTGTGATCCACGAGGTGCAGTCATTTATGTGTCTGCCCTCTTCACCGGAGCAATTTCTGACAAAGAGATTTTCAATGAGTGCAACATCCTTGACATTTTGAAGGGGTACATTCAGTGTGGCTATCTCAATGTAGGAGATGGCTTGATGGTTGATAAAGGTTTTTTAAGAAGGAAGTTGAGGAGATTGGTTTACAACTTAACATTCCACCTTTTGCAAGAGCAAACAGACAGATGCCACATGCAGATGTTGAAATGACCAAAAGAATAGCCAAGCACAGGGTTCATGTTGAAAGAGCTATTGCAGAGATAAAGAAGTTTAAAATTGTGTCAGGCCAAATCCCGATTTCCCGGCTTGTGAACATAAATCAAATATGGTATGTAGTCAGCATGCTGTCTAACTTCCAGCCACATATCATCAAAGATTAAGGTTGTCTGTGTGTAGAAGAGCTAAGTGGTCAAAAAAGATCATGCTGACGTGGTGCACTGTCCTGCACTGCCATGTACATTACATTTTTGTGAATTTCATATAAAGTACACAATAAAGAATATCTACTTTAATACTGCCTCATCTCATTCATTTACCTGATGGCTCAAACCACTTCCTAGTGGGTATCTCTCTCCTCCTACCGTTATGTCAACAGGGGGTCTGTTTACCAAGTAGCTGATAGGTGTTCCTGTCTGCCTTTTTAATAAAGCAATTTTCTCCTCAGTAACTGAGAAGGTCCTGAAAGAGAATACCCTATCAATACAAAGCTAGGGGTTTTATATGACAAAACTTTGCTGTACTTGGAAACCTGCCTCTCTAATGTCATGGTTTGTATATTATAGCATTGATTTATTTTCATTAGGCTATTGATTGAATTAAAATTATTGTTTATTATGGCTATTCTCCTTAATGTAGTTTTACCAACATTTTAAAACTGTTCACTGTTCATTTTAACTATTGTGCTGTTTTTATTTCTATGTCACTTTGGACAAAAGCGTCTGCCAAATCCCATAACTATAACCATAACCAAAATTTTCAACTTACCTGCTTCCTGTATACCGACAGTCGACTGGTCGCCGCATACGGTTTTCATTGGCTTTAGCGACAACTACTGATGATATTGGCACTGCCCTTATTTTGTTACCCCTTGGCTTGTGCCACTGCTGTGGTAGACTCGTACAGGGGGGGTTTGATTGTGTTGTTGATGATGCATCTCTGGCTCTTGCCAGGTCCAAGGCGTAGATTAGACCCACGACGTGTGAGCGGTAGCCTGGCGCGCTAAATATATAAGCGGGAGAATGTTATTATTGCAAAGTGGTCAGGCTAATGTCTTGTGTTTATTCCACAAGACTTATGGATAAGATATAAAATAAGTTTGATTTATAATTATTAGATTATTTTCAAATTTCACTTACCCTGCTGTGCATGAACATATCTGTTCCTGTGTGTTTCCCACTTGAATTGTCAGCGTATGAGGCGGCTGCTGCTTGCGCTGCGACCTATAGGCTTTAGCTTAAATTTTTATTAAATTATTCTCTAATCGGTTGCAAATAATGTTGTGGATATATCCCTCGAATGCATACTGCAGTCCCTTTTGTCTCGCTCTCTCAGATATTTCACCTGTTCGCCAAAAATTTGTAAATATCTCCTTGGGAATGTCTGTCACCGGTACATACATACTGTAGCAGACGTGCCGGGCGCGAAAGCTTGACAGGCGTAGCAACAGTAACTAAGGAGGGCGGGGCTTAGCGAAGGGTCAATTGAGCTTTATAAGCTTAGTACTGAAATGTTAATGTCAGTAATGTTTTATTAGGTGTAATACACGGTTTTATTTTTCTGTGATCATGCTTTATAACAGATAAATGTGTAATGAGTTTATTGAAAGAGGGCGTTTCACTTGTTGACCTGAAGAAGTCATACTGCCAGCTATTTCAACACTGTGTGATACAGAAACTAATATACTGTTGTCTTTGTTGAACTTGCAGATCTTACAGTGTGTGACAGAAATATAAGCTATATGTGCCACCAGAAAAACAGCCTCTTCTGTGTGTGCAACCATGGGCGTCAGAACCATTGTATATGGGTGGGACAAGACCCACCCACTTTTAAGACCAATGATATTGGACCCACTTACTTTTACCATCTCTGATTCAGCGCATTTGTCTTTTTCATAGCGCCGTCAGTCAAATCCATTCCACTTGAGGAATTCCCTAATAAATTAAAGGTCCCGTTCTTCGTGATCCCATGTTTCAAACTTTAGTTAGTGTGTAATGTTGCTGTTAGAGCATAAATAATATCTGTAAAATTATAAAGCTCAAAGTTCAATGCCAAGCAAGATATTTTATTTAACAGAAGTCGACTACATCGAACGGCTCGATTGGACTACATCCCTCTACTTCCTTCTTTAATGATGTCACTAGAACCGTTTTTTGACTAACCTCCGCCCACAGGAATGCTCCCTCAACTCTACTGGCTACTTGCGCACTTCTTATAACTTACTGTGTTTACTCAGCTCTTACGGTGATTTCCTGAAGTAAAACTGACGCTTCATCTTTTGTGTGATGTACAATAAACTTTATTAAACTCATCAGTATATGTTTGATCATCATTCAGACAGCAGACTTGCAGGCTATTAATAAATAATGGATACATACAAGCAGATGACAAATACGTTATAATAACCGTAATTAAACTACTAAACTATACCTGTTTCATCTCTATACAGCACTCTGACTCTGTAGGCATTATTGTCCGACTCGAAATGAACACCATTACTGAGAGTTTCTGATATTATCATCATTCCGTGAGGTGATATTGTCCTGACAGACTGAGCGCGAGCTCATGAAGCTCCGCCCCCTGTGTCGTCCAGCAGCAGCTCATTTGCATTTAAAGGGCACACACTAAAACAGGTCGTTTTTCTGAGCCCCAAAAAATGTCAATTTAAACATGCTGTAAAAAATGATCTGTTGGGTATTTTGAGCTGAAACTTCACATACACACTCTGGGGACATCAGAGACTTATTTTACATCTTGTGAAAAGGAGCATAATACGGGACCTTTAAACTCCATTTCCGCTGAATAGCTACATTATATTTCTCAACGAGCCGCAACTGATGACAGTAACCGCCCATTGTACCCTTACAGTCAAATATTGCGTTGCCAAAATTGTTGCTGCATACCCCCCTGACACTGGGTAGTTGCATCCCTGGGCATATCAACATAAAAATATCAGCAAACTACTACAATCTAGGCTGTTTTCCAGAGCAAACAAGATATACAGACAGGACACAGAAACTGGCAGAAAAACTGTCAAACAAATGAGGTCAAAATATTTAAAATGATGGTAACAAAAAAAAAAAAAAAAAAAACGGACAGACCTTGCCACCTTTCCAGTGCTGTCTCTGGTGACGCTGCTATGAGGGAAAATGGAGGGAACAAAGTCTGGACTATCACAGTCAAAGGATGGCTCCCCTGATAGAAAAAAAAAACATGACAGATTAATGTTATTAATGTTTTATATTAACATTTACTCAATGACAGGGGGAGATGCGCTGGTAGCTAGCTGCTACTACCAGATTCACTGAACCAAAGCAACGTCCTTTGTTTAATGATAATTGATGAATGAACGTGAACATGGGCGAGCATGCAGTGCTAACTCAAACTCATAGAGAATTAAGATAGAATTAAGATAGCTATAAAACAAAACACTTACCAGTTATGAAGTGTGCACTGCAGACACTCTCACCTCCTTTTGGACCATCCAGACCCCGATCTGCCCTTCTTAAGGCTTGAAGCCATAACCTCCGCCGGTTTTAGGCAAAAGCATGCGTCCCCCTAGGTATGTTAAACATCAGGCACTCAGCACTGGCTCTGTTGGCACAATTAACCACAAAACAACTCCTTGGCATTTACAGACACCACCACTACGCTACTAGCCTACTACACCAAAATACCAAACACGTCTTCTTTCTGTCCCCCAGTTGCGTGCGCAAGCAGTGATGACGCTGGCAAGAAATCCATGTATGTTTTCATGGTGTAAATCTCACTATTATGACATTGTCATTTCATTAAAAACAGAGTAAGTGTATGGGGAGCGTATTTTGATATTTTAACATTATTGTATAATATATGAAATATGATTATAATAAAATTGTAAGTTATGAGTACTGTATACTGTACTGTTTTTATTTTTCAAACGGTGTGAAGAGTAAAACATCATCAAATATTCATCTTTGACCTGTCAAAGCAAAGCTTTCCCTAGTAACTGAAACTATCAGCTATTCTTGTTCAGCTGACCGTACAAATATTCATATGGTAGTTAGCATTTTTTAAAGGGAAGTTACATTACAACACATGAATATTTACCTTTTGTTCACTGTCATTAGAAAATAAATACTTTGTAATAATGTCTTCAAGATGTCAGGAGTAACATATATTTCGATAGACCAACATGCCTTATCAAATGATGCTCCCAGTTTATTCTACAGAAGCAGAACATCAGGCCAGCCCTGGAGACTAAATACGGTAACACTTTATAATAACGTTCAGTTGTAAGTCATTTATAAGTGATTAGTTAATGATGAACTAATCATTTACAGAACATTCATAAATGAGTAGCAAGTGATATACTAACATTTTATGTATGTTTTGTAAATTCCGTCACAAGTCATTTACATGTGATTAGTTAAAGGAGAACTCCAGTCAATTTTAACATTGAGCTCATTTTTTTGTACATTTGGAGTGCTGTCAATACAGAGAACAACGACAAAAATCGGTGTTGCCTACACCGAGTTATTCTATTTTTAAAATTTGCACCCTGTTGACTTCAATGGGGCAAGTACTAAACCTGCTTTTAGCCTCTTAACATCCTTGATGTGTCATTACAAGTGCACAGAAAATGTGAGTGATTCCTTCAGAGTGAACACGAGTGCAAAGGATGAAAAATGAAATGCAAGAAATGTATAAAAATGATGTTATTTAAGCCAGCGCAAATACCTCTGTTTACATCCTGTTTTCGGGTGAAGTCCAAAGTAGTCGATTACCGAGTTCACGCGCGTGATCATAGGTACTAAACCTATGCGCGTGAACTCGGCAATCGACTACTTTGGACTTCACCCGAAAACAGGATGTAAACAGGTATTTGCGCTGGCTTAAATAACATCATTTTTATACATTTCTTTCACATCTACAGCAGTCAGACTCACTCGTGTTCACTCAGAAGGAATCACTCACATTTTCTGTGCACTTGTAATGAATGACACATCAAGGATGTTAAGAGCCTAAAAGCAGGTTTAGTACTTGCCCCATTGAAGTCAACAGGGTGCAAATTTTAAAAAGAGGATAACTCGGTGTAGGCAACACCGATTTTTGTCGTTGTTCTCTGTATTGACAGCACTCCAAATGTACAAAAAAATGAGCTCAATGTTAAAATTGACCGGAGTTCTCCTTTAATGATTAACTAATTATTTACGAAACATGACTATGCGTTCATAAATGATTAATAAGTGATATGTTAATTATTGTATGTATGTTTTGTAGATTCAGTTACAAGTAATTTACAATTGATTAGTTAATGATTAACTAGTCATATACAAAACATGAATATGCGTTTCATAAATGTTTAATAAATGTTTGTTTTTTTGTATATATGTAGCAATTAGAGGGTGCAAAAAGTGTTGTAAATGCCTTGAATACACATACAGATCATTTGTAGGTATATGTAACACATTTACAAGTGATGAATAGTTTACACTATTTAGATTTAGATTAGGGGATGCAGAAAGTGTTGTAAATGATTTATAACACTTTCTGCATCCCCTAATCTAAAGTGTAAACTATTCATCACTTGTAAATGTGTTACATATACATTCGTAGATAACATTCGCAGACCTTATGCCTTTTTGATTCTTGAAGTGGTAATCTACAAATGAAGTGTAAGACATTTACAAGTGATGAATAGTTTACACTTTAGATTAGGGGATGCAGAACGTTTTGTAAATGATTTATTCATGCGTTTACACATCTATAACAGGTGTTGAACACTGTAGTGTGTACTGCAGTGTAAGTGCTGACTGGTGAGGGTATAGACAGCTTCTCTGAAACACATGGAGTCTTTAAACCACTGTGCACCTGATGTGAGCAAAACATACAAAAAAAATTAACATCATTTATTAAACATTTATAAAACGCATAGTCATGTTTAGTAAATGATTAGTTAATCATTAACTAATCAATTGTAAATGACTTATAACTGAATCTACAAAACATATAATGAACATATCACTAATTAATCATTTATGAATGATTAGTCATGTTTTTTAAATGATTAGTTAATCATTAACTAATCAATTGTAAATGACTTGTAACACAATTTACAAAACATACATAAAATGTTAGTATATCACTTGCTACTCATTTATGAATGTTTTGTAAATGATTAGTTCATCATTAACTAATCACTTATAAATGACTTACAACTGAATATTATTATAAAGTGTTACCTTCATATGTTACTTAATCTATTAATCATTTAGAATCTTTATTAGTTACTGATGCAGTAATCATTAATTAATGGTTTAGTTATTCATGAGTCATACATTAACACATGATTATTTGTGCATTAGTTAAGCATGAATTAATGCAGATTAGTGCACCCGTATTGTAAAGTGTTACCGATATTTTGTAAATTTCCTACCATAAACATATATAACATTTATTTTTGTGAGTGAATGCAGCACAATCACGAACATAAATGAACAACTTTAAAGGCAATTTTCTCTTGCATTTTTTTGCACCCTCAGATTCCAGATCTTCAATAGTTGTATCTTGGCCAAATATCATCCTATCCTAACAAACCATACATCACAGAGTCTGGACAGGTTATGCAGCAGTGGACAAACCTAGCTCAGTCGATTTCCTCTGTCCATAATGCAAAAGGGCATCAGTCAACAGGTCAAGGCGGTGAGATGGAGTCTTCTCCTTCTCCTTCTCCGGAGAAAAGACCACAGCCTTTCCATTCCTTCCCCGTCTGTGAGCCCAAACCCATGGAGCCGCCTAGTGCTGTACTTGATCTGTGATTAAAGCCAGTGATGTAGTGGTGCCTGGAGAAGTGGGTATACTCTTAATTTATGCCCCCAATATTTTTTTGAGCGTCCAAGCAAAGGATGAACGCTCTGTGTTATAAACAGTGACATGTTAGACTAGTCTTGCATGTTAGTTAACCCCAAAACGGGCCAGTAGTAAATGCACATTATCACTTAACTTTTGCTGCTTGACTTCACGGAGAAATTATCATTATGAAATTAATATTAGCCACAGAAGAGGTGCAGTTTTTGCAATTAATACTGGCCCACAGACTATAGGAAGAGACAACTAAATAATTATGTATTTTGAGTGACTATTCCTTAGTCTATCCACACATGAAAATTGGACAACTAGTCTCTCACCTTGCAAATAATCTGCGCCATAGTTTATTTTGTGAATTATCTCTTAGAACATCTGATTTGCAACAGATAGTGTAGGCCAGAGTGTGCCACCATTATAAGTTTACACTATCTGTTGCAAATCAGCTGTTCTAAGAGATAGTTCACTCAAAATTCATAATTATTTAGTTGTCTCAGTTCCTATAGTCTGTGGTCCAGTAAAAATAAACTAATCTCTGACTGAAACACCATGCTTACCTCATCTTGAATATATCATATTAGATTAGTTTATTTTAACATTAAAATATCATCATCATCATAATCATTCAAAAAATTCAACAATATATTCAAAACAATGTTAAAACATAACAATATATATAACAAAAATATATACATTTGACAACATTTTCATGAAAACCACAATGATATACTCATGCAGGGTTTCTAAATAAGTGCTTATATTTTTGGCTCAAGGGACTGAAAGGAGAACTCCGGTCAATTTTAACATTGAGCTCATTTTTTTTGTTTGTTTTTTTTTGTAAATTTGGAGTGCTGTCAATACAGAGAGCAACAACAAAAATCGGTGTTGCCTACACCGTGTTATCCTCTTTTTAAAATTTGCACCCTGTTGACTTCAATGGGGCAAGTTTTAAACCTGCTTTTAGCCTCTTAACATCCTTGATGTGTCATTACAAGTGCACAGCCATGTGAGTGATTCCTTCAGAGTGAACACGGGTGAATCTGACTGCAGTAGATGTGAAAGATATGGATAAAAATTATGTTTATTCAGCAAGCGCAAATACCTGTATTTACTTACCGTTTTCGGTAGAAGACCACAGTAGTCGATTGTCGAGTTCTCCACTATTGCTTAGATACCTATGATCACGCGCGTGAACTTGACAATCGACTACTGTGGACTTTGACCGAAAACGGGAAGTAAACACAGGTATTTGCACTTGCTGAATAAACATAATTTTTATCCATATCTTTCACATCTACTGCAGTCAGATTCACCGTGTTCACTCTGAAGGAATCACTCACATGACCTGTGCACTTGTAATGACACATCAAGGATGTTAAGAGGCTAAAAGCAGGTTTAAAACTTGCCCCATTTAAGTCAACAGGGTGCAAATTTTAAAAAGAGGATAACACAGTGTAGGCAACACCGATTTTTGTCATTGTTCTCTGTACTGACAGCACTCCAAATTTACAAAAACAAATTAGCTCAATGTTAAAATTGACCGGAGTTCTCCTTTAACTTCAGTAGGTAAGTAGCACAATTTCATAAATATGAAATAACAAATAACTGATTTTGAATTTATAGTCAGTGTAGGTTTTACAGTATATTCCAGACACACTTGCTCTCTGCAGGGGTTTTCACACTGCATTGTCTAGAACACACAGAAGAGGCAGCACGGTGGCTCTTCAACCAGGTCCTTGTATACTTTCTAGGATCAAACTTTGAAGTAGGGGGTCCGTTGATGTTAATCATCATTAAGTTTGATATGTTTGACACCAGTAGGACAGCCCTTTTGTCTGTGCTTACATTGTACATAAGGCTAAAGTTCCTCTCACACTCTGCTGTGCTGACAGGGAATGTTTTCATACAGTTAGTGAGCGGTTTCAGGTCATTGGGCTCATTGTTGGGCTCTTCCAGTAGGTCCCACATCCCATTCAGTGCTTGGTCTGTGAACAAGTTAAATCGCTTGCACAGTCACTTAACTTGTTCTTAACCATGGCGGATGCTGGGGTTTGATGGCCATTTACTCTGATCAAGGATGCTGAGGTCCTTGATGGTCTCATCTTCAAAAGACAAGCGTTGCTCAAGATTGTTCACAAGGCTTTGTAAGAACTGTCCTTTAGACAATAGACTTGAGCTTTGTATTTCTTTTCAAGGCTATAGATCGATACACACCACTCTCTTTTGCTTCTAAAGCCTCACCATATTTCTCACCTGGACTCTCTTTAAATGAATGTATCACTCTGATTGTGCGTTTCAGCAGATGCTCTGTTCTGAGGAGAGTTACAGAACGAGCCTGAAGCTCCTGTGACAGGACACATAGGCCCCATTTACACTGCATGGTTCAAGTGACCCAATTCCGATTTTTTCCTCGCATGTGGCACAGATCGGATATGACCGGTGAACGTGTAAGCAGGAAAAAAACACATGGATTCCGATTTTCTCAGATCGGATTCAGGCCTCATTCATATGTGGTAATAAATCGGATATGAATCGGATACGTGCATTTGCGTGTGCCATGTAAGCAGACAAATCGGATATTCCCCAGTAAATGCGAGTCGTACGTCATTAAAAAAGTGACGAAGAGGACTAAGGCTTAACACAGTGGAGTAATTTTTTCTACACCTTACGAGAGCAATGTTTTGCTGATCTTTGAAAATAGTGCGGAAAGCAAAACACTGCATAATTAGAGATGCGCGGATGAGCTCCAACGTCACCCGAATCCGCAGCCAAAAATAAATAATTCACCCGCCACTCACCCGCACCAATAATTTTCTCTGATTTATCCGCACCCGGTGGTCAAAGTTATTATTCTTATGTGTTGTTACGCGTGAGGATAAATGGATGATCGTCACCTTCAACAGCGGACTCGAGGCGACGGTTGATGCGCGCTTTTAAATTAACATTTTAAAACAAAATTTATTTAAACAGAATTTCATTTTCTTAATGGCATAAACAGGCTTTACTCCCTTGAAACTTAAACTGGAATGGAACATGCTCATATTTTAGAGAATGTAGTTAATATCTTCGTTAATAATGATTTATCTTTCCACCCGCGACCCACCCGAAATTAATCAGAATGTTGTTTTTATTAGCCTACTTGACCCGCCCGATCCGCGGATTATCTGCAGAGCCCCCGCGGATATAACCGCGATCCGCGCATCACTATAATAATTTTGTCTGCTTCTGCATCCATTTGCATAACGAGATGTTTTACTTCATTTTCCGAGCCAGCACGTCTACATTTGGTTGTTTTGGCAGTGTATAGTGTGAATGCAAATATCGGATACAGGTCACTTTTAAAAGATGATGTAAGCGGGTCGTCAAAAAAATCGGATATAGTCAGCAAATCGGAATTGGGCATCAAGATCTGCAGTGTATATGCAGCCTTAGTTCATGGAGTGTTTCATACATGAGCCCAAGGTCACAAATAAATTCAGGACTTTGAACACGGTCCAATAAACCTCTGTACATTTGCTTCTCTGTATTGGACCTCCTCTCATCAGAACAAGCATTCTTAAAGTGCTACACAAGAGCTCCCAGTGAAGTCCAAACAGCATGAACAGTCCAAAACCTACTGGCCACCCAGCGTACATCCAAGACTCTGCCAATGCGAAGAAGTTGTGAGCCTACTTCAGCTGCTGCGTCTTTGAGTTCACACTCATTTTTGTTTGACATACTATACAGAGAATATAGCTTGTGCATAAAAGCTTTAAAGTGATTGACCGAGTTTACCTCATCAATTGCATCTGACACAGCTAGTTCAAGTCTATGATTCATACAGTGCCATGCAAAAAGCTTTGGGAATCTCAAGGTCAACACGGTTGCTACTCCTGACTTTTTTCCTAACATGACGCTGGGGCCATCAGTCACAAATGCTACCCAGTTTTGAAGAAGCCATTCTTCTGTAAAGCCAGCATTAGTTAAACAAGTGAGTAAAGCCTCTACTATGCAATCTGCTCTCTGATTGTCCAGTTCAACAAGCTCAAGGAATATGAATTCAGGGTTTTCTTCTTCTTGGACTGATGCTTTAACTGAAACTGTCATGACAGCTTTGTGACTTAAAGAAGAGGCCTCGTCAATTAGGACAGCTAACTTACTCGATGATGCTATTATGCTACTGATGATTTTGCTCTGCATTAATTATTTGTGTTGCACTGTAACATGAATGAAGTATTGAACCCATCTTTATACCATTCAATTCCTGCAGCTCAATGAGGCTCTCGTGGTCAGAAAAGGGTCTGTTCTTTTTGGCCAAATGGTAGGCTGTTCGAAACACAGCTTCGGTTTCCTTCATGTAGGACTCAGACATAGCCTCCACCGCATTCTCAATGACTGCTTCTTTCTGTTGTTCTCTCATCTTCACAACTTGATTGTGCGCCTTAGACAAAGCATGTTTCCTCACCTTATTTCTCAAGACTGACAGACTTGTCTCTCTACTTCCCTGGCCAGATGCTTGAATTTCAAAGTTCATCCATTCTTTAGAGAGAGATACACCTTGCTCCTTGACGATCCCAATGGAGTTCACACTGCTACAGACCAGGCACCCTGTGAAGCATAAACAATGTGACTACTGTATTCATATTTATATTGGTGTAGTGTCCATTTCTCCCACATACATGTGTAACCCACCCAAAGTACCAAGAAAGGGTTAACGTAAGTGGTGGGCGTGGTTTAGGATGCGGCCTGTTGGTACGCAGATGAGCAGTCTCGAGAGAAGCAGAGACCTGAGATTGCTGCTTCGAATTCTCCTGTGGAAAAGGTTATTTCTGTTGAAGTATTTCACAAAATATTGTGTTTTTCTGTTGAATTCATCTAATTTACGTTGTATTTAAAAAGGTTACGTGATGCATGATATGCTCAGAGGAAACAGAGTTCTTCATTTTTTCCTTCCTAGTCACGAACTCTGGTGAGTTACAGTTTTAGGCATTTCTATATTATTTCAGTGTTGATGGATCATCATTAGTAGATTTACTCTTAAAACCAATCAGAGTGATTTTCAATGATGTTGTAATTTGTTATTTTATTGAATGTGTGTTGTAAATGCCGATATATACTGTGTATATATGTGATGTGGAATTGCGTCATTCAATTATTTTACTAAGTGCTTCCTGCTTAGTTAAACGGATAAAATATCACGAAATACATGTTTAAACTGCTTTATTCATTAGTATTTTTCCAAGAAACTGAGTTTATGAGACATTGCACATGTAAAACTTGAGTTTTACAATACATGACTTTGACCTGTATATGTTTATACAGGGAGAAAATAATATCCTATGAACATTATTCATGGTATAACAGAATGAAAATTATTTGAATAGATTCAAATCTGTTAAAATGAAGTCTCATAATGTTGTAAGAGTTTATTGCTTGAAACTGATTACA
This sequence comes from Squalius cephalus, assembly GCF_949319135.1. Classification (NCBI taxonomy): domain Eukaryota; kingdom Metazoa; phylum Chordata; class Actinopteri; order Cypriniformes; family Leuciscidae; genus Squalius; species Squalius cephalus. The sequence goes on from NC_137136.1 coordinate 35,738,967, forward strand.
ATATGTGTGTGCAGATTGGTTTTTTTTTCTTCCCGTTCCCTGTGGTTTTCGACACCACGAGGTTATTGGATCAAAGATGGCGAGCCAGTGAAACTCCGGAGAAGAAATATCGCGAGCCAGTGACATTTTCTATGTTCTATTGTTTCTGGGACTTCAAGGATCTTCAGTCGTTGAACTTTTCCCTGAGTGAACCTGCAAAAGGATCAGATAAGAACTTTTGATCATTTATACTACCCGGGTAGATATTAAAGGAAAGACTATTTTCTTTTCCTGGTTTTCTTTTATGGGCCCAAGGTTATTTTGCTTATTTCATTTTGTTGAATTGTAATTTCCTTTTACTTAACAAAATTGCACTTTCGTATTCTTTAAGATATCGTGCAATAAAACTGTGTAGTTGTTTAAATCTGATTTAAGTGTTGTTGTTGTTGTGACTCACAAATACTGCCTCCTAGAGCCTAGGTTTTGAATTTCAGTGGTTTTAATATTTTGAGCTAGAATTGAGTAGAATCGTTACACATGCAAGCACACAAATTGTATATTTCTCTGTGTTCACTGTTTTAGAAGCTGTCAAAACTAACAATCTACCCAAACTTACCCAATTTTTTGTTTTTGTATCCTATAAGGGTACTTGGATTTAAAATCTTTTTTGTTTGGCTGTCCACAGATCTGGGCAGCCATTATTAGAATCTACATAAAAAAAAAAAAATTAAAAAAAAAACCACAACAACATGAGTGATTGAATTATTATGGGCTATAAATGTAACTCTATAATATGTAATTAACATTTATATTATGTACAATATACATTTTATTTGGGGCTATAAATGAAACAAATGAAACTATAACTATTATTATAACTACTATTACTATAACATGAAGATTACTAAATTGAGTTCATTGCCATGAGAATTTCAAACAGCAAAGGTAACTGTCAAAATAATGAAAGCATTCAAGTAATGCATATTATATTGCGGTGGCGTGGTGTGGGATGCATTTTCTTGGGCCAGACACATTTAAAAAAAAAAAAAAACATCTTAAGTATTCAACTTCATCTTTCACTCTTAATGAAAATCCCCCTTCCACCCACAAGTGGGCACAAAATGGTTTAATTGTGTCACAAACTGTGACAATAGCATGCTTTTACATTCAGCAGTGGCATAACTGGGGTCCCTAAACATTTAACAGTCAGTTGCACGCAATGTGAAGAACTCTGAATTGGCATATTATTGAGTCAACCAGTGTTTACAAACAATGCGAAATCTAAATGTATTTGTCACTGAATCATTCATTCAAGAGATTTGTTCAAAAATACTGAATCATTCAGTAATCAAACAAGTGACGTTTTTATGATTTAGTCATTGAATCATTCATTAAAATGTAAAATGTTAAAATTTAATTTAAAGGATAATTCCGGTATTTATCACTTTGAGTCTCTTTTCTGGTTTGTTTTGGATGAACTAGAGTGGTGGACACAGAAATGTTGACGATGGGTCCTGTCTCGACTTTGACTCGTTTAGAATCGCATTTGACCGCTTCAGAGTGGCTGGCTACGGGCATGCACAAACATGTCCTTAAAACAACCCTAAACATTCGTTTTCAGAACTGTGCAACTCGCCGAGTGGTTAGTGGTGTTCGTTGATGATTAAAAACAAGTAGCGAAATACAGTTTCTGTCGTGTTTTATTTGGCATTTTGTAAAATTTCTTTTGGAGGACTCATTGCTCTTTGATATTAACGTCGTTACTGCGCTTCAGACTCAAATATCGAACGGAAGTTTATACGCGGTTGTGAGGTATCTGAAAAAATAGTTCCACTAAAGCAAATAACACTGATTGAAATCATATATTGCGCCGATATGTTTGTTTGTCGTGATTATCAACTTAAGCAGAATTGTGCAGCTACTCCAACTGACTGTGTCTCCTATTACACGCAACTGTTTTTACACAGTGATGGGCAAATGGTCATTTCGAGCCCTGACAAATGTTATTAACAAAATTTACAAGGTCCTGCTATTAAAAATGCTCACCTTGGTAGACGTCTTTATTCGAAGTTGAAGTTGTAGTTGAAAAGGCAGCATCTCTGTCACTGTCGGCATCATCATCTCTGACTGGGGTGGGGAATGGCGCGAGCGCTGTCGCTTGGCTATCGTTAGCTGAGCTGCTGGCTAACAGCACCGATGTAGCGTTGCGAGGTTGTTTGTTAACTGAAATGTGTTCTGAAAACACATTTTTGTTTGTGTAGTTCGCTTCATCTTAAGTATTAATTCTTTAATTAAATATTCTAAAGGCCATGTTTAAAAATTGCATTGAGCATTGGCAAAATTCCAGGCAGCGAATCAGGCAGTGATTGACAGTGCTCTGATCCAATCTGGCGTTGGGCATTGTCAGATTTACGGTACCCGCCTAGCCCAATAGCGCGCGTACGCGTGGGGATGGGCGAATCAAGGGATCACTGCATCACTGTCTTTACTGGGTGTTTTTTATTCACATGAGATTGGATTAGCTACTAAATGTTGCGCATCAGAGGGGATTTAGGAGTGGGTATACGCAATGCCGACTGAAAAAGAAGTGGGTATACGCCGTATACCTGCGTATAATCTGCACTACACCACTGGGCTTGTCTACAGGAACAATGTCTGGTACATGTGGGTGAAACATCACAGTAGCTTGATGTGGTTTTCTGTCCAGCTGTTGGAGACGTTGGATGAGAGCAGCTTTTGCCCCAGGCTGATCTGTGTCTTTAATGGCAGAGCATCAATACATTAAATATATTTGCATTGTTGTTCACTTATATTTATCATTTTGAAATATATTCTGAAATATAACTAAAATATATTTATTGGGCCAATTTCGAATATTTGCATATATTCCAAAAATATATTTCAGATATATTGTGAAAACATATTTCAAATATATTTATTTTGTGTATGGGTGATCTGTGTATTTGATGGCAGAGCACAGAAAGGCTTGCTGATGATGGAGGTGTTCAGGTACAGTTCTCATCTCCTGGTAAAGCATGTGCTCTTCCTCAGCTGTCTGAGTCTTCATATGCAATCAATCCCTTGCCTTTTTAGACTCCTCGAAACATTATCTTCTGGAAGGCTGTGTTGTCTGGAAGACAAAATAAATAAAAAGTGCAATGTCGTGTTACAAGGTGGTTTCTAAAATGATGGGCAGGTAGTCGTGGTTGGTAAGCGGTTGTCAGATCTCTAGAGCGACTGCTGTGCGGTTACTAGGGTTAGGGAACTATACTTACAGTGTCATCAAAGCAGAAGTAGACATGCCGAGAGGGATCGCACGCTTCCTGAAGATCAGTTGTTGCAGGGAAGATGCTCATCTGCGGTGGCCACTGAATGCTGTTGTATTCTTGTATTGCCTGTCTCAGCCTCTTGTTGGAGCTGGCTAATGCTTGGACAGTCTAATGGCAATGCCCTGCCCATCTGTAGCAAAGTTAGGAAACACGCATGCAGAGAAATGAATTTATTAGTTTGTATTATGGTCCTTTTCAAAGTTGATCTTAGTATCTTAATGTATCTACTTATCCACATCACTTTACCTGGATATTTTCTTCTCAGACGGAGGAGGACTGCTCTCTCCCTCGATTCAGTTCTAGCCTTGCAGATTAGTTGTCCTCTGAGCTCACGCTCAACATCTTTACGGGTAGACTGGAAGTCTGAATCAGATTCTTGCCATCTTCTCCCAATCCGGTGTTTTTTCTGAGAGTCCTCAATTCTACAATGGTCAGCAAATAAATCGTATTAATAGTTATTCACACACTTGCTCAGAGAACAGTGGCAGATTACTGCTCACTTACTCTGTTTCACACTCCATGTACGACTCACGAGTCCCAGATCTATACATAAAAATAAAAATACACACAGCACAAAAATCCAGTAGCTACCAAGCAGAAAGCATTACTGTGGTACACCTGACCAAACAGAGTGTACGTTATAAGGGAGGCCTTGGTGATAATTGATTACTAATCACACCATATTAAATTACTGCAGTATTATAGCAACTCTTCATTTATAACCATTGTAACAGTTTCCTTCAAAGCTATGCTGTTACTGTAATCACACCTAGGCCTCCATGTTGAAGCACATCAGCAGGGCACTGAAAGACTGTTAGCATATAGTCTCACATAAACACATTGAACTCTTACTTTACTTGTAGAACTGAATCAGCTTGATGATGTAGTCCCTTTTCCATTTACAGACAGTGTCTGGAGAACAGATGAAGACAATACTACTGCTCTAATAAACTGGTTCATTTCATGTAACTTTTTCACATAGCTTACAGGATTGTGTTTCATTACACAGAACACGGAAAAGTAAATTTAACGTATTTGCAATATTCTTTGCTAATAATGTTCACGACATTCACTTCAGTTGCTTACTTATTGCTTTCTGTTTCTGTTGGGCTAGCTCCATCTCCCTTTTCCTCCATTTCTCCATGTCTCTCTCAGAAACCAACACTAGACAACAGAAATAACAGAAATCAAGACAACATCAATACTGCATACTCCATGCAAAATGCGCTTGTAAACGGAATGTAAAATTCTCCCGTTTACAACTATTGTTTCCTGCTTCTTATGTTCATTGATTACCTGGTGCGTCTCTGGTGACAGATGAGATTCTTCTTGAGCGAGAATCGATATTTTCTCTGCTTTGTCTAGTCTTAGCAGGAGCTGCATCTCTGCAAACACAGTTTAATTTACTTATGTTGACCAATTTGTGAGTGATCAGCTTCACTCCAGAAAATATAAAATGTATAAACAGTGAACCACCAGCACAGAATTTGGACAGGTTATGCAGCAGTGGACAAACCTAGGTCAGTTGATTTCCTCCATAATGCAAAAGGGCATCAGTCAACAGGTCAAGGCGGCGAGATGGAGTCGTCTCCTTTGTGACTCTGGCAAATCTTCGGAGAAAAGACCACAGCCTTTCCACTCCTTCCCCGTCTGTGAACCCAAACCCATGGAGCCGCCTACTTGATCTGTGATTAAAGCAAAGTGAATATCCCAGACACTGACACTGAGCATGATCTACTTCAGTGTAAACTGCTTATAGTGATCACGGTTACAGTGATCAGCCACTTATATGGATAAAAAAGCTTGGGACAGAATCATTCCTATAGAAATGCTGTGTAAATAATTTGTTTATAGTAATCGAGTAGTCCGCTTACCGTGTTCATATTGTGTGTTTGGTGTGTGTGTGTGTGTGTGCAGGGGCGCCGCCAGGAATTTTGGGCCCCATGACAAAAAAATCTAATTGGGCCCCCTCTGCGCAGCTGTTGTCACCACATCTCTAGGACCTAACTGTCTTTCTTCTTGTAGTTCAATACTAGTACTAGTACAATATTTACTGCTGGTGATATGTAAATGCAAGTCTGCATACAGTCTGCAGTTCACTATTTGATGCAAGATTAAAAGCCACCATAAAAATGTCCTTAAGGCAATCCTTTACAGTCTCAATGTATTTTTATTGTCAAATTAATGACAGATTTCAAAAAAAGAAAAAACCTAAATATATATTAACTTTTTAATTAAAACAAATTAACATCATCTCAAAACAATGAAAACAGCAGATTTTTTAACTTAACTGCACATAATATGCCAACAACAAAATAAAGTTGACGTGTAAAACGGAATTTCCACATCAAGGTTATTATAGTGCTACAAAACAGATCCAGTGATCACTAAATCAATAGGTTTTGATGTTTGGAATGATGGGAATAATAAAGTCTGTATCTATAGATGTCATTTAACGGCTAATTCAGTCTAAATGAATACATCAAACTGGATTATTTTAATATTGTCTGTAACTTACATGCAGGTTGAGGTAAGCTACTCATTGTTTCTAACTGCATCCAGTACAGACAGGAGGATGTTTTTTTTTTTTTTTTTTTTTTCATAATGGTCATTATGTGAGAAAATAATTTGTGTTTGATTTCTGTCATTAATAAATATTTCTTTTTTTTTTTTGTTATGGTAAAAACTAAGAGCAAGAGAGACAGGGAACCCCACACAGACTGGGGTGCTGCTGACTCGCCTGTTGTTCAGTCTGCTAAAATGGGCATGGACAATGATTTAAGATGAATATCTTGATAAACGTTTCCCTGCACTGATTAAATGTTGATGAAATGTAGGCTAACACTAGCCTGCAGCTAGCTATCTTATTTCACTATGGACAACAGGTTAATACCACTCACAGACTAAAGGCTACCCACCTTTCTTGGGGAAAAACTGGGTTACAGATTGACACCCTTTCTTTTGTCTTTCCTCTCTCTCTTTTCTCTCTTTCCTTTTTTGAAAACCAGATTTTCTTTTACTATGCAACATTGTGGTCTCTGTGTTTCTGGCGCATCGACTGACTGTCTGCAAGTTTAAACCTCTATGGTTTAAACACCGCGCACGCTAACGCAGGACCAAACCATTTCATGCAGATACAGGGGGGTGGTCGGTCAATATGAATTTTTACTTTTTGGTCAATGGGGATATTTCAAAGACATCATATTTCAAAGACATCATTCATTTTATTATTATTTGAAATATACTCAATGATGATGGTTTATATAGTGTATAATATAATAAAATTTTTAAATTAGTTTTTACTTATTTTTTGGGGCCCCTGTCAGTCAGGAGCCCTTGGAATTATCCTAACGTTTCCCCCCTATAGAGCTGGTAAGTCCCGCCCATCCGTAAAACCCCAAGTGGACCTCTAGGTTGAAAAATCGTCAATGCAAGTGAATGGGAGAAAATAATTATTTTCTGGTCCCGTTTGAATTTTGCCATGAATGTGAACATATGTTTTCTGTGAATTTTTTATATAATTTTTCATGTTACGAGTTTGACAGTATATTGTATGATTCTTTGGTTAGCAGTTGTGGAAAAGACATAACGAGAAAGACTACATGTCGCCTATGTGACGTCACCCCATAACACATTTCCCTCCACTTGTCAAATCACGGTGCTAATGCTGCGATAATATATGGAGACAGATCGAGATGCCTGTGTGTTTTGTACTCAAATGTCACCATTCAAACCAAATGGGCTGTTCTTTCTTCAGATTCCCGTCTGAAGCAGCGAAGAGTTGTAGTCCACAAAGTGCTCTCACACAAAGTCTAACCGTATCAAACTTCTACCAGCAAAATTGTAGCATTCTTTACATGAAAAATTATAATAAAAATTCACAGACAACATATGTTCACATTCATGGCAAAATTCAAACGGGACAAGAAAATAATTATTTTCTCCCATTCACTTGCATTGACGATTTTTCAACCTAGAGGTCCAGTGGGGTTAGCGGAAGGGGCGGGACTTACTAGCTCTATAGAGAGCCCAAGTCCCTCCCCTCCGCTTCCGGCTCATGGGACCTTATTTCGGAAAAAATATGTATGGTAGTCAATGGCGAGAGACAACTTATCTTTTTATTCCGTCTGAACTGTGCCCCGAATTACACATATGATGTTTGTCAATTTAAAAGATAATTATGAAAGTCAAGAAAGTTGCAGTTTGTCATAAAACAGAAGAGTAACGTTTAGTTGTATGTGAAAATCGCTCAATGAACTACAGGAAGCGAAGCAACGAGCAAGATCCGTTGCTCGTATGTGTGCAGTCTGGTACAAAACACTCAGGCATGACGGCGTAACGTTACGATTATAACGTAAGACTATAGAAAAAATGACAGAGTTAGCTTCAGTAAAGTTAGCTTCATTCATTGAGAGAAAATGTATGACGTCACATGTGCGCCTTTTGGGTTTGTAGTCTTTGTAATTACGTATTTTCACAGTCTTATACCTCAACAGTTTTACATCAAACTGGGACTTTCTTGACTTTAAAATGTATCTTTTAAATTGACAAACATCATATGTGTACTTCAGGGCACAATTCAAACGAGATCAAAATATTTGTTGTCTCTCGCCATTGACTACCATACAATATTTTTCTCTGAAATAAGGTCCCATGGTGGTCGACCGGAAGGGGAGGGACTTATAGGCTCTCTATACGGCGCCCATGTGTGTATGTACATATACTTCCTGGCAGGGCATTTTGTGTCCATAAACGTGAAATGCTGGTACGGCCAAGGAGATGTTGTGTGGTTTACCCTCCCCTGATTTCTGATTGAACACAGTATGGCATCATTTTGAGTAAATGTGTCAAGGTCTTTTCTCAAAACAACAATTCAGTTTTACAAAAAAAAAAAAGTACTTACATGCAAATGTGAGGCACCAACACAGGCAATGTCATAGACTACTCGCAGGTGTATGTTCCTGTCCTCACATCTTCGAAGTAGCTCATCGATGACATACAGGGGATAGGCTAATCTATTTCAACACAAATGTGAATGATGACACTTTATACTGAGGAAAAGTCAAAAATAATTATACAAACAATCTCCACTATAGTGAAGATTATAGAATGGTGGTAAAGTTCAAATTTTGTAATGTTTAGGAATCTCCCATATACATTCATGAGGTTCATATTTGGTGACTGTATTTATTTATTTTTTAAATATGGCTTATTTTATGAATAGGTAGAACTGGCATAAGCTTGCTGTTCTCCTTGGCTCATGTTGACAAACATTAGGGGCATTTCATGACGACAAGAGGCTCCAAACGCTCCTGTAACATCAAGTTTCTTTGCTTGTTTTTGTGACGTCAGCACGGTGCCAGCCTTAAAGTTACTGCAGTCCTAAAGACTTAAGGAAAACATAGAATGGGAGGAATAATTATCTTTTTCCCCAAGCTGAATTAATATTTCATGGACTCAGTCCATGAAATTCTGCAACTATGACTAACCTCGTGAGGCTTTGAGCTGTCAAGATGTGATAGCAGGAATTCCTCTACCTCCTTTTCATCAACAAACATGCGGGTTCATGTAAAGGCTCAACCGCACTTGTACCGGAGCTTTGCTTCCTCACAAGGCCAAAGTTGGCATCCAATGTCACAATCATATCTCCATCCGTCTGGAAAACAAACACTTACAGTAATCCTGGTTTTGTATTTGCACCAGGTTTATACATTTATACTATTACTATTTTATTATAATACTTTATACAAAAATTAACTAAGTTTGCAGATATCAATTTGTAAGCCCGTCTATTGGTGCAATGGGGGGTTCCAATAATACGGGGAAGGTTTCTCTGCGTGTATGTCTTTTCGAGCGCTTCTGGAAAAATCACTTTAATTTATTAAACAGTTGATTTCGAATTTTAATTCTGACTCCATGAATAATTTAATCTGACTCCAAATTTACAGTTTTTCTCAGTCGCTTTGGTGCATTTCTCACATCACTATTTACATTTGCACAACAGTTTGTTCAACCTCCACAACATTTAGTCATTTGTGCACATCATAGTAGCATTTTCTCATTCCTTCCAACAAATTGCAAATGCTTTTGGACATGCATCAATTGCTTTCATACAACTCTCTGCTGTTTTATAACATTATCATTTGCTTATGTCATGTCAGTCAAAATTAACTATACTTGTGAATGCTGAATAATCATTCCATATAAAACTAATAGTCCTCATTTCATTGCTTGAGTCATTACATACAAAAATGTTGAACTAGTTGTCAAAATCTGTCAAGCTAATTTTACACATTTTTTAAAATCTTTTCGCCACTCGAGGAGATACTTTCCTCGCTGCATTGCAAGAGTTGATATTCACTGTGATGTAGATGAAATTATGTGGCCAGACAGAGAGGAACGTCTGGATGTGCATGAATGATTACAGTACTATGTATGTTGTATGTTCAGTTCCAATATGTACTGCAATATTGTTTACAGTTGTGTACAGCTCTACCCAAAGGGAGTTTATGTTTGTTGTAAATAAAGGTGTATTTTTTCTTTTGCACAATGCTGTGAACAAATTAGAATTGCAAAGAGCATATGCAGTAAAAATGTGAAACAGACATATTCAGTGTCTTGTACTCAGTTACCTCACTAAATACAGTAATGTGTAACTTTACTGTATTTTTCAAATGGCTGTGCAAATAGTATATAGTGCTGTATTGAGCATTTTCAGGTTGTGTCACCAAGATCTGACTTTTTTGCAGTGGAAAACATTTACAGAGTAAACTGTCATAATGAAAACATGACAAAGCCATTTGACTATCTTGTTCATAAACAATGTGTCAGGACTTTCATCTTGATGACACTGACACTTTCATTGACATGAATACTTGCTTTAGAGGAATGAGCTCTCCATTTTGAGCAAGTGACACGCTTTTGCAGGTTATCAACTAGGTTTTGCAGTTTGTACTAATTGTTTTGAGAACTGCATTAACTGTTGTGCAAATGTAAATAGTGATGTGAGAAATGCACCAAAGCGATTGAGAAAAACTGTAAGTGTCTCTCTTTGTGACTTTGTTTTTTCAAATTTTCTATCTTAAAGGAGAACTCCGGTCAATTTTAACATTGAGCTCATTTTTTTGTACATTTGGAGTGCTGTCAATACAGAGAACAACGACAAAAATCGGTGTTGCCTACACAGAGTTATTCTATTTTTAAAATTTGCACCCTGTTGACCGAGTTCACGCGCGTGATCATAGGTAACTAAACCTATGCGCGTGAACTCGGCAATCGACTACTTTGGACTTCAACCGAAAAACAGGATGTAAACAGGTATTTGCGCTGGCTTAAATAACATCATTTTTATACATATCTTTTACATCTACTGCAGTCAGATCCACTCGTGTTCACTCAGAAGGAATCACTCACATTTTCTGTGCACTTGTAATGACACATCAAGGATGTTAAGAGCCTAAAAGCAGGTTTAGTACTTGCCCCATTGAAGTCAACAGGGTGCAAATTTTAAAAATAGAATAACTGTGTAGGCAACACCGATTTTTGTTGTTCTCTGTATTGACAGCACTCCAAATGTACAATAAAATGAGCTCAATGTTAAAATTGACCGGAGTTCTCCTTTAACAGCTGATCCTCGGATTAGTTGTGATTTAATTTAGACCAAGGATTATTCTGGGCATCTCATAATTTCAAATATTCGTTCATTACGGACCTTCTTTGTCGGAAGTGGTGATGCCTAAAATGGGATATGGATTCTCCACCAGGGCTCTGTAGAGTGTGTTAACCTCGGGTATAAGCAGCAGTCAGGGAAAACATTACTGTTTCCTATACTTGCATCTGGTGATGGTGCTTCACTCAGAAGTGGTTATTTTATACAAAAAAATATCAAGAATACTTTTGCATGTGTGGCATGAAGCGGTAGGAGCTTTCAATAAATAATCTAGCTTATGGTGATAATTGTCGACTACGCCACCCTGAATAAATCAGGGAACATCTGAATAACCCAGCAATTTGCATTAGGTCCCACAGGTTCGTGTGTGTGTCAGGGAGGTTAGAGACAAGAGTACAACTAAATTACAAAAAGGTCTTTTATTGACATACAAAAATAGTTAAAAACAGTATATTTTCTTAAAACAAGGGCGCTCAGCGCTCAATGCACAAATATCAAAGCACAAAAACAGGTGCTCACAGGGGGGGCAATATGAATGGCACACACCAACATAGTCCTCTACCCACGAGGGTAGGAGGAGTTTGTCAAACAAAAAAAAAACAAAAAAACAACCAGGCTGAGTCTACCGGCGGAAGGACCACTTAATGGCTTTTCCAAAAGCGTAATTCTACTCACACACACACGTCACCGTGCACTTGGATCAACACACAAGCACTCCAAAAGTGTCACCCACTGCAGCACTACCACCACAATGCACTCGAAGGTCCTCCCGCCTGGCCACCTCAGTTCCTGGGAGAAAACAAGATAAACAGCCGAGTTTGGTAAAACCCAAAAATAAATAACCACAAGAAAATATAATAAAAGTCAGCAACGACACACAAGTAAATAACAGAAACAAAATCTAAACAAAATACACACAGCTGAACTAAAGAAACAGAAAATACAGCAGATAGAGCTGGTGCAGCACACACACTCGCGCGTGCACACACACACACACACACACACACACACACACACACACACACACACACTAGTTCTCGTACAAATAACAGTCAATTATTATTGATCACAACTTTTCTATCACACTAAAGAGAGGGAAAGGAAGTAGACGATACAAATCCTGTGCCCTTATGAATTCCCGCCGGCGCGATCAGCGCGACACGGAGGGCAGCGCAAGCACCGTGGTTATCCGGGTGGACTCAAGTTCATAGAAACACGGAAGAACGAGGAGGAGATTGTGCAGGGAACCAGCAAAATGGTCCCGAGGACGAAAGGGAGGACCCGCGCCTCACGAACGCCTTAAAGAGAAGCAGCGAGATGTTAGTGCCTCTTTCCACTACAATCTTCCAGACATCTTACATGACACTTACCAAAAAACGACATCACCCCACATATAATCCCCACAGGCTACTGTTTACCGCGATCACCATAACCACCGATTAACTGGGATACAGGAAGCATTAACAGTGATATAGCGACTCAGTAGCCTATACTGCACGCCATCATAACCACCACTCAATACAGGGACAGTTTACATACCTGAAGGGTGCGCAGACACCTATTCTGAGCTGATGAAATGCACCGTTGGAAAAGTGCTTAAATGAACTGCTACAATTTGAAGAGATAACACATAAGTAGCGTTCTAAACACACGATTTAACCCTTTAAGTGTCACCCCCCTTTTTTTAAATATACATGAAAATGCACATTTCGACTTTAAATGGTTGTAATTAAAGAATGCTTTGGAGTATAGACGTAAAATTGGTCTTGTTTTAAAGAAGACATTTGGCAGATTTTTGTTGAAGTGAAATAAATTAAGAAAGTGAAACAAAAAAAAAGTTATATAAGTTTGTGTTTATGAAAATGTACAATTTAAAAAATTTAATTATTCATATTTTATATAAAATATATATTTTTAAAACCTAGCCGACTCTAAAACTGCTAGAAAATCAAAGCCAAAAATCTGAATAAGTTGTGTTTCAAATTTTAGGTTGATATCTCAAAAAATGAGCTTTCAGTGAGATTTTGTTTGGGCGCAGTACCAAACATTTTCACTAGGTGACAACCAGACTCCATTACTGCCCATATAAGGGCGCCTTCATTTCCATATGTGTTATTAAAAACATATTAATATATTTTTTTCTAAAATAATTGAATGGATGATATCTTTTGAACTCTTGGCATGAAAACAAACTGAGGTTTCATCCATTCTTTCATGATTTTTCATGTTCATTGCTATTTCAAAATAAAGGTCTGAACACGCCTTATAAATATGAAAATATTATTGTTGCAAATTGATAAATTACAGCTCCTCTCTAATTTATTTTGGAAATCATTCACCAAATATGAAAACTAGAGTTTGTAAGCTTTCAAATGATATATAGTTTGTCAAGATTAGTTTATGTTTATTATAGGATATTACTGTTTTAAATATGTAATGATTTTGGGCCCACCGGTGGGCCGGTGACACTTAAGAGGTAACACTCGCTACCAGCACATACCTGAGGCGCTAGTGGATGACGCACGAGGGGGCGGAGCAAAGACGTGACTCTCAGGATACAGCCAACCCGCATTAAATAGACCATACTCCCCCCTGATAGGACACCACAACTGTCAATCACTGAACTAATCCTGTCACACATGCAAATGTACAATCCTACACTGTAAAAATAAAAGGTGCCTGGAGGAACCTTTTGGGGTTCTTCAGTTTGCCACACCGCCGGAACCGTCTGTAGATCCTCTAGGCACCCTTTAAAAAGGGCCGGTTCTCTGAGGAACCACACAGGTTTCCTGAGGAACTCTTATATTAGGCACTGTGTGGAACCACTTTGGGTGCCTCCAGGAACCAAATTTCATTTTTTTTAAATATTTAATTTCATGTTGTTACTATGGTTACCTTTGACTTCTATTATAATAAACAAATTGAACCAAATACAAAATAAGAATTGTTTATTACATATTTGATATTCATTTTTATACATACACTTCCATGCACATGGGAAAAAAAGCTAACTATAGATTATTTTCAATGAATACACAAAAAATAATACATAAGCAACATGAATAATCAACCATGTATATACAATAAGCTATACAAGAAAAGACATCTCAACAAAATGCATGGAAACGCATATGTTCCACGAAATAAATCAATGTAAAAAAATTACATTTTGATTAATTAAAAATGTCCATCTTCACTTAAAGGAGAAGTTCACTTTTAAAATGAAAATTCTGTCATCATATACTCACCCTCATGTAGTTTCAAAGCTGTATGAATTTATTTCTTCTGCTGAACAGAAAGGAAGATATTTAGAAGATTATCAGTAACCAGACAGTTTTTGGGTCCCATTGACTTCCATAGTATATTTTTTTCCTACTATGGAAGTCAATGGGACCCAAAAACTGTCTGGTTACTGATATTCTTCTAAATATCTTCCTTTCTGTTCAGCAGAAGAAATAAATTCATACAGCTTTGAAACACCATGAGGGTGAGAATATGATGACAGAATTTTCATTTTAAAAGTGAACTTCTCCTTTAACTTTAAAACATTTGTGTTTCAGTCCCATGGTAAGTCTGACATCACTGTTTCCAAGTCCAAAAGCTCTATCAGATGCCAAAAACAAACAGTGCTAATATACACTCATTGTGCTGTAATATTCCTGAAAATTATGATCCTAACCTTTATCTCTATACCAAAATCTTAGATGGTTAGTTATTCAGCTATTTTGAATCATAAAATGTTGAAGTCTGGGATGCCGTGAGACTGGAGACTGTAATGTACACTATGGCTTTTGAAAAGCTTAAATGTGTGACTTGAATCAACAGTGTTCATAAATGGTTGTTGAGTATTCTCATGAAACAAGATAGAGGAAGTAGAAGTAGAGGCTTCGACCCGGAAACAGTATTAAGGTGCAGTAAAATTATCTGTTGTTCTGTGAATGTTCACTGGTGAATTCCAGTCATTTCAATAAGAATTTACATGGTCAGCAATTTCGTTTGTGGTCAAAAATGTCACTATGGGACCAAGTTGGTGTGAGGACCTTAAAGAGTTAGAAAAGTGAAAAGGTACAGCAGAATCGTTTTCCGTTTGTTTTTCCTCTTTTCTGGTGGATGGTCCAGGCACTTCAGTGATTTTCAGGTCTACAGGAGGATTTTTATTCTTGTTCAAACTTGTATTTCAGCTTACCGAGATCCCTGCAAAGTACAAAATTTACTGTTAGTAAGGTTATTAAAGTGATAGCTGTGAAATCTAAATAATTTCCTCAGCCTTGTGACGCTCCAAACCTGTTTGACTTTCTGTCTGTGGAACCCAAAAGCAGATCTCAGGCATAATGCAACCCCAGTCACCGATCGCTTACCGATCACTGCATGAAACAAGCAGAAACAATTTGTGTAAATCATTCATGAAACCATTCTTATGTACACTTGTCTAGTTCAATTCAATGCAACAATTTACGTAAAAATGGTTAAGCTCCAAAAATGTCCCAGAAAAGATCCTAAAAATAATCAATGAGTTCACAACTCGTGTGTTATGGGTTGTGTTGTAAGTTTTCTGAAGACATAATAGATTTTTCCTTTTTTTTTTGTCGAAAAAGACTAAACTTGAAGTTATAATTCAGAATTAAAATGTATTCAAATGCAAATGATAAAGATATATAAAAAAAATGCATAGCATTATTTGTGAACCAAACCTAATATTATTTTTCTGAGTAACATGAATGAGATTTGAGAGCATGAGGGAAGATTTTCAGAGAATAACTGATTAAAAAAACACTAGTACACAGTCAAACAATACAATTTCACACAGAGAAAGTTCATAGTAATAAAGTACTTGCATGTGGTGCAGGTAACTTACTGTAATTCAATGTTGCCACTGAAATGTTCAGATTATTTTAGAAATGTAATGGTTGTTCTGGGGAAACAAAAGAAAAAAAGCTGCAGAGGAATAGCAGCAGTTTCGTGACAGAATACAACTTTTCTCCTCCTGGTTCTTCTTCTTCATATTATTAACATTATTATTATTTAGTGTTGTTTTTTAAGGTTTAAATTACTTAATAAAATAGCCTAGGCCTATACTAAATATATGTAACCCACGTGAAAAAGACGTAGGCTACTGTTAAATGTATTAAAATGCATTAAAGTATATTTGTATTGTAGTAGGTCTACTAAAAACACACTCAAGTACATTTTTAATATATTTAATAGTACGTCTTTTTCACCTGGGTATGTATACTGAATCAAACTTAAGTAGCCTATAATAACAATAATAAATATAGCTGCAAGCAGCAATTACCGGGGCCAAGCAGAATAAGACGACAAGACATGCCAACATTGCTGAAAGTGTCAGATCAACTGCAACAATCAGCAATTAAAGACATTTAAAGAGGATTTTAGGCGAAATGGCTGAAAAATCATAGAAACAGTAATTAAAAATATGATTTAATGGATTATCACTTTTGACCAATAGGTGGCGCAGTCACAAAACTGATGTGATGTGGTCAGAGTGAAGTGACAATGAGACATACAAAGTTTGGTGTCAATATATCAAGGCATTGCAGAGATAAAGCCTAAATAGTCCTTTTGGCATCATGCCTCAACTTTGCTGCTGCGGTATACGAAAACGGTTTCGTCAATCGACACGAAATCCATAACTTTTATTCAGCATAGTCTGGAGATGATACGATTCGATTTTGGTGAAAATCGGACAAACAGTCTAGGAGGAGTTCGAAAAAGTAGGTTTTGAATGAAAATCAAGATGGCGGACAGGAAGTTTGGCCAAATTAGGTAAACTTGGTATCTATGTTGTCGGCCTGACCCAAGGAATCTATTAAGACCAGTGGCATTACAATACGCCAATTTATTCAAAAGTTATAAGCCTTTTTGGAAATTTTGTTATAACTTTTGAACACTAGGTGGCGCTGTCTCGAAATATTTTGAGTACTTTCAGGGGATGGTGCTGATGGCACATTCTGAGTTTCGTAATATTACACCACTGCATTTGTTTAGTATAGCATTTTATTTCACAAAACTGTATTGAAGTCAATGGGAATTTTATGTTTTGTTCTATTATAGCGCCACCAAGAGGCTGAGTCCCACCATTCTTTTTATGTGTCCTCAGAGTGAGCCCATACATATGTGTGTCGATTTTGGTGAAAATATCTCAATTCGCTTCGGAGTTATAGACATTTATATAAAAAAACACGTAAAAAATGACTGACACATGACTTTGATTGGAATTTACTACCCCTAAACATCAATATTTTCGCATTTAGGCATTGGTGTTTAGCTATCGACCTATGTTTCCAAACTTCTGACGGTGGTTTTGTCTCGATCGGACTAGCGGTTTCGAAGATATAGCCAAATGTTTTTTAAGCGCTAAATCACAACGCTACACAAACCGTAAGGCGAAACCTAGCATGTTTGGTATCGTGGGACTTGGCAACGATTCAAGAGTCTAATGAGATGAGTCGCGTGAAAATAAGTCGACCACACCCAAAGTTATAAGCATTTGGAAAAAAAATTCACCACTAGGTGGCGCTGTTTCGAAACTTTTCAGGTTCTTTCAGGACATTGTGATGATGACCAATACCAAATTTCGTAACAATCCGTTCATGCGTTCTTAAAATACAGCATTTTAGCACAAAATTCAAAATGGCCGACATTCAAAATGGCCGATATGGTAAAATTGGATATCAGTCGAATCGGCATGTTGCCCTGAATCTAACAAGACCAATTTTATGATTTTTTGACAAACTGTTCAGAAGTTATAAGCAAAAAGACCCATTTATATATCTCCGGACCAGTAGGTGGCGCTGTGCCGAAACGCAGCATGTTGCCTCAGGTCATTCTTGTGAGTACATGTACCAAGTTTGGTCTGAATTCGATGAAACGTTGCGGAGATACAGCCTTATGACTGTTTTTGCTAGCGCTACCTAAAATTTATTTGTGCGTTTATCGAAAACCGTTAAGCGAATCAACTTGAATTCCATAACTTTTTTTTCGGCATGGTCTGGAGATGATCTGGTTCAATTTTCGTGAAAATCGGAGCAACGGCCTAGGAGGAGTTCGAAAAAGTAGGTTTTTCGGAAAATTCAAAATGGCGGAAAAATTTCCATGACGGAAAATGACGTCATAGGGTGCAATTGAATCGTCTTGAGCTAGGGAATAAGCGGACAAAATAATTTTGTTGATAGGCCTTACGGTTCAAAAGTTATTAGCATAAATATGAGTGAAATTTTGGACAGTTGGTGGCGCTAGAGGGATTGGTTTTAAGACACCAAATTTGCTATGGTGACTTTTCAGACTGTCCTCTATCAGTGTGCCAAATTTCATAACTTTCCCGCAAGCGGTTCTATGGGCTGCCATAGACTCCCAGAGCGGAAGAAGAAGAAGAAGAAGAAGAAGAAGAACGGGAACAGATACAATAGGTGCCTCTGCACCTTCGGTGCTTGGCCCCTAATAATAATAGGATAATAATAATCTCATTCTGGCCTCACTGAACCATTGGGTTCCTCCAGATGCTGGCTTTAACATAAGAGATCTTCCAGGAACCACTTAAATGTTAAAAGATCTTCCAATAACCCTTTTATCACATTCAGGTTCCTCTATTTTCCCCCAAAGCACTTCGAGGTCTCATGGTAATGAAAAGGTGACTCCAGAACCTCTGAACTAAATACAAAGTGCTTAAAGGATCCCATAAGTTCCAGCAAGAACCTCAAAGATTGTTAATGCTCTTCCAGTAACCCTACTACAGGAGAAAGATCTTAGAGGCACCTAAATGACATTTTGAAGTTCCTTGAGTATCCAACAGGATATTTGAGGCTCCTTTAGTTTTTACAGTGTAGATGATTCCATAAATGTTTACTTTTAGATGTGATAATTAATGATGTAGTACAATCAAGGAAGAAGGTGTAATTTTCACGTCCATATGGACTCGTCAGTCTTCCATGAAAGTAACTGAAATTTTCACTTCACAGACAAGAGACTTACCTCTGCAAGTGTGAGGTTATTTCTCCAGCGCCGGGTGTTGCAAAAGCCCTCCACAGAAACCTGACCCTCCAGTGACAGACACACAAAAGCTCTAGCAGAGGATGGAGAAGCTGTCTGGGGCTTGTCGGCTGTTGCTGGCCAGAGCCCATACCTTAGCAGAGCGCAGGTTTCTGGTTCACACACACACATATTGACTGTGGCGGTGCAGAGCCATCCTGCCAAATAAAAAGAGGGAAATAAAATAAAAACATAACCAAGTACTACTATAGAGACTACCATATCATCATAGACTAAATCACTTGAGTGTGTCACCTATAACTTAATGTTTGTTATTATTGGAATCAGCAAACAACTTTTTTTCAAAATTGTAACACAAATTTGATTAATTCCTTATAGGAAATCATTACTCCACATGTACCGGTAATAGGACTGAATTCCTTAACCTGTCAAGAAAATGATATACATTAAGATTTTGTATCATGTAAAATGACAAACCTGTGCTGACAATGACCTTCATGTCCTCTGTGTTCACAGCATGGGTGCCATGGCCTTCAGGTAAATATAGGAGTAACCCCAGGGAGGACGGCTCATAGTAGACATTCTGGACGAAAGATTGATAGCTCTAACAATGTTTTTAAAACAACAAACTCGTGACTCTTGATTGACAGTTGATACTACATAGTGCTAAAACAATTTGAAGTATCTAATGAATCTGTTGAAATTACTGTGAGTTTGCTGTCTGTATGTATGACTGCATGCTATTGTTCTTACATTCCACTTTTCAGAAAGATGCAGTGAATTTCTGTGAGTCCTCTTCAGACCAACCTCACAAAACACTGCAGTGGTGCTGCACTCAATGCACTTATAATCAGCATGTTCTCGGCAGACAACACTGGGTAGTGATTGGTGCTGAACATTTAAACGACACCTTAAGCATGTCATCCTTGACTGCATCCCAGGCCTGAAGCTCTCTCTTCTTTGAGGACTGTACACACTCTCAGAACATGAACTACAGCTCGTGCCTCATCATCAGGTTCAGCCTGTTGAGATGTAACAGGCATGTAAGGGTCGGAAGGGTGTGTGTGTTTGGAGTTGGGCTGGGGAAGACCTTGACTAAGGTAAGAAACCTTTGCAGGGCCAGCGATACACCTCCTCTCCACCTTAAGATGCAGATGAGGGATATGTATTTGGTGCCATACAATATTATGCAATAAGCCTTACTTTCTTACAGTGTGGAAAAAGCATTTTTTACAGGCAAACTTTGCATTTAACTAGAAACTAAATTTCCCCATTAGCTTCAGACGTAAAAACATGCTTATTAGCAACGTTAATGCTCACATAAAGCATGTAACGTAACGATAGGTTAATAACATAATAGGGCCTAGCCTATGTAACATTTACAAACACATCGCAATACGGTTATCTCATGTCAACACTCATGTCACGCAATCTCTTGTATTTGTCGGTGATTAACCATGTGGATGGACGATAACAGCCTTCTGAGCCTACCAGTAGACGCAGGCCCTTCTGGCCCATATCTATGAGCTGATAACCACTGATAACACCCATTCAGTCGAGTGATAACATCCGAAGCAGGTGGATTTCTTTTGCCTCAGAGTCCAGTGAAGATTATCTTCGTCGCTTGTGAGACAACAGGTCATCGCAGGCCCACTGTCAGGCGAAACTGGGTTCGCAAAAAAATAAATAAAGATGGCAATACTCGCAGTGATGTTAGGTGTAAAGTGCTGTTTATTTACAGTGCTCAAGAAGTGAAACAGTCCCAGAAAAAAAAAAAAAAGGACTCTTCTGTCTCAGAGTCCATGAAGATTATCTTCGTCGCTGAAGGAGAATTAATCTGAGATCCTACGGTGATGTGCACTCTTATATAGACGGGTACCCCCCCATTTCGGCAGGCTTCATCTCCATAAGTTCATGCAGTTTCAGGTTAGGTTAGGTAGACTTTATTAATCCCACACCGGGGAAATTCACTTATTACAGCAGCTCAAAAACAAAAATATGGAAAAACACTGAATAAAAATACTAGATAGAAGTAATAGATATAATAAGTGCTATATAGTGTTGTTACTGCGATTAAAGAGTCATTGATCATGATTGTCGTCCCCTTAATGAATCAGTTCGAGCTCTTGTGAGTACTCACAGCTCAAGATTAATTCATCCCCGCTGTTATAAAGAGCGTTTTAGAAAGTCTTTTTTCCCAACCGCAATTAGATTGTACAACCAGTGTTATACTGGATAGACTATATTCTAGCATTACTTGGTTGTATATAATCATAATGCTTTGCTAATACTGGAGAATAAGTCTTGTTGCTGTTGTTGCTGTTGTTTAAGTTTTCTATTTAGTCATTTTATTGTTGCTCTGCTGTGACATGTACATTTCCCCCTGGAGATTAATAAAGTTGATCAGAGGAACTGGTCAGGGACCCAGAGTCTCATGCAGGGGTGAGAGATGTTGTCTATGATGAAGTCAGCTTAGCTAACATCTCCTCGATGGCGTCCAGAGGACAATCCAGGATAGAGCTGGCTCTCTTTACCAGTTTATTAAGTCTCTTTCTGTCCCTCTCAGTGCTTCCAGCTCCCCAACACACTACCGCATAAAAGAGTGCAGAAGCCACCACAGTGTCATAGAAAGACTTCAGCAATGACCTGCACACACCACAGCACCTCCGTCTCCTCAACAAGTGAAGGACACTTTGGCCCTTCTTGAACAGAACCTCTGTATTGTTGGACCAGTCCAGTTTATTGTTGAGGTGAACACCCAGGAATCTGTATGTTGTCACCATTTCAAAACTCCGGCTCCTAATAGCTTCCCCTGAGCAGTGACGGCTGTGTTAATTTTTAAGGCCAGACAGGTAGTTTGTTGAGGTAAATTTGTAGAGAAAGACTACACGCCTGCGCACATATTAAAATATGCATAACTAGACAAAATAATTACCTTATTAATGTTGCACATTTGTAGATCGCTTTGAAAAAATCATCTGCTAAATGACTAAATGTAATTATAAACATGATTGGATGATGTCAAACTTATTACAGATGTGATCAAACAAAGTCCTCTTTATGATTTATTATCAGGAACTCTGCGTTCTGCAGAAAGATAAATGAAAGACAAAACTGAACAAATGATGGCAAGGATGAACAAATAAAAAGAATGAACGAATAAAAGACAACATAAGAATAAACAAAACAGAAATAATGAAGAAAAACTGATGAACAAACAAAAACTAGTTAAAGAAAGTATAAATTAACAAACTAAATTGAAAATAAAGAGAGAGAAAAATAAAATTCAATAATAAGTAGTGAAGTAACTTAAAGTAACAAAGATAAAAACAAACTGAAAAGACGCAGGTGCTTTGTTTGCGAAAGAAAGAAAAAAAAAAACATAATTTACCAACTAAATATTAATCTCCAACACGCGTTCAACAACGCATGCGTGAACGCGCGTCTCTGTTTACATCTCTCTCTCTCTCTCTCTCTCTCTCAGCTCTCGTCACACATAGAAAGTGAAAGTAAGTTCACCTGTTCACCTGTCGCCATTGTAAGCAGGTAAAATGCGAAATACGATACGGTAAAAACAGAGCATCAAAGTGTTTATCAACGTTTAAGAAAGAATTTACGTGTAGTTTTATGATGTTAAAGCTGGAGGATTTGAGATCCTGTATCTTTTAAAAGTTTGATCAAGGTGAGTGTTCATGTGTGGTGACTTCCTCATATCTCTGGAGGACATTTTACGTGATTGTTTGAAATGAAATCTTTAATAAAGTGTTTCTTTCACTTCAATGTTTCTTTTGCGTTTGGTGATGTTTGTGATTCTCCAGAAGATTAACATTTTATGTGTAAACATGTATAGGCCAATTCACAACTCGCAGACAAACGTCAACAAACACGTTTAATGTTATTTATTTATCGGATCAGTGTGTATCGATGTGTGTCGGGGTTTGTTTTCTTTTTCACCGAACATGTTCAATCAGTGTTTCTCGGTGTCAGTTTTTTTATTTTTCAAAAATTCTAAATCCAACGGCCGACTTGTGTGTGTAAAGGCCCAATGAGCTTGAGTTAACGCAGTCACATGATTCTGACGGGCCTGTTTCAGAAAGGAGGTTAAGTGAAAACTCTGAGTATGTTAACCCTGAAATGAGGGAAACTCTGGGTTTTCCGTTTCAGAATGGGAGGTATGTCAAACCCGAGAAAGCAGAGTAAGTCAAGCCCGTTTCTGAAAGAGAGACTTGACCTACTCTGTGAACCTAACCTGGTCGGGAGCAGGTTTTCTTTGGTAAACCCAGAGTTTTTCTTATGTTCTAAATGCATCTTGATTTAAGAATTTTTTCATATTTTGACTGGAAACAACAAGACAAAAGGCTAAGTAAGAAAAGCATTTTTGCAGTGCTGTACATTCATTGCACATTTCTATATAACTTCGGAGATGCAGAGCACATTAGTAAGGCCACTGTATCAGAGCGGGAAGGAAAGTGTGCCTCGCTCTCACGCTCTTTCTGAGAGTTTTTGTGTTGTTTCCCGGACACAAACCCATGAGAGTCATTAAAGAGGAGAT
Organism: Squalius cephalus; assembly: GCF_949319135.1. Taxonomy (NCBI): domain Eukaryota; kingdom Metazoa; phylum Chordata; class Actinopteri; order Cypriniformes; family Leuciscidae; genus Squalius; species Squalius cephalus. The sequence continues at coordinate 35,762,503 of NC_137136.1, forward strand.
TCACAGGATTGCAGGTCAATGGTGGATAAATCGACTTAAATGAGGATAATCTGATAAATGACGTTCACTTGATAACATCTTGCTGACTTCTGAAAGTAACCGAATAATTAGAATTTCCTTTAGGATTTCCAGTGTGGTTGGATGCATTGATGACGCGCATATTCCCATCATTGCACCTTCTGAAAATGAAGCAGATTACTGTATGGAATGGGAGGATGCCAGATGGAAGGGTAGAGATATATGCCGTAACCACCACAGCTGTTAAATACACTAATTATTCACAATTTTTTTGGTAATTTTTATTTCATACAAATACAAAAGCAACAGTGATTATTTTTTCCTGTTGAATTTGACTATTCTTCCAGTTTTGTGTATCTCCGCTTCATCTGTCAGTGGTGGTGCAGGTCCTCTGCCTTCTTGCTGTTGGCGGAGGAGAACTCACATGTTCATTTCATTAGCCTTATTAAAAAATGTAACAGGTTGGATTAGAGAACATTTAATTATGTGAAAAGATCATTATACTACATGGAAACAGCTGCAGCACATTGAAATAGACACTGAATTATATTTATTTAATATGTCAAATGTTTGTAAAGTCATGTAGCCTACAGCCATGAACCTTTTATACTGAAAGATTAAAGATTTAACTGATTAAATTTTAGTTGCTTTTCTTTTCTTTTTTTGCCTGTGGGAGACTATGAAAATGAGTATTAGTTCAATAACTTACCGTTCTGCGTAGAGAGTTTTCACCTCTGATATTATATTGGTGAATAAGAATTATACTTGCGTATAGACTCGTAAGTATGCAGACGTCTTTTTGTCGAGTTCTGTTGCCACGCTGAATTGTAATTTCGGAGCTCCATTGATTATGGCTTTTCACAGTCATGGTGCACGTCCTTAACTCAGAGTCAACCTACTCAGAGTTGATTAAACTAACTCAATTCAGCTGTTCTGAAACTGAAAACTCAAGAGTTTCCCATCTCAGGATAAATCAACTCAGATTTCAAGTTTTAACTCAGAGTTGGTTGAACCTCCTTATTGAAACAGGCCCCAGAGGTTCAGCTAAATGATGAAGGTTGTTTAATTTAATAATTAAATTTAGTGTCTGAATGTTTCCTCATTCAGAGTCAGTGGAGGAGATCAAACTCATCAGATTCTCCTGCAGCTTCATCATGGCTGATTCACAAGGATCCAGAGATGGAGATTGTTCTCCAGGATGCAGGTACTTTCAACAAACATTGCCTCACAGAAAAAGTTGTTTCTGCGTGAAGCGTTACAATAATGTTACATTACCCCCTCCACACACACACACACACACAAATATTAAATAAAAGGATCATTGTTTTCTCAGAGTACTTTTTGATGCAGGATAAATGTAAACACAGTAATCTAAAGCAGTGGTTCTCAAACTTTTTACACCAAGTACCACCAAATATTTGGCTCTCCAAGTACCACCATAATGACCAATATTAAAATACAGTAGCGTAGTAGGCCTAACTATTCAGCTACAGTTATGCACAGCTCAAAAACCAGGCAGTTTTATTTATATTAAGAATATTTATTGTTGTCAGCCACTTTAAACATTGTAACAACACAGTTTTAACATCAACACTGCACTGTGTGCTGCTTACATAGAGGTCATTTTTTTAATGATTAAATTAAAATGTATTGCACCTAAAAGTAAAATAAAAACTGTACTTACAGATTAAATGAAAATGTATTGTACTTAAAAGTTAAATAAAAACTGTACTTACAGATTAAATGAAAATGTATTGTACTTAAAAGTGAAATAAAAACTGTACTAACAGATTAAATGAAAATGTATTGCACTTAAAACAAGTACATGTTGTTTAAAACTTACATGAGCTTAATGTGATGGGTGCGCCTGCCTCTGTGAACACAGTCCTGAGATGTCTGGGTCAATGGAGGTCAGCTTCAGTCTCAGGTTTGGCTCAGTGTCCACCCTGCTTCTGTACTTTGTTTTTATGACAACAAGTGAAGAGAATCCTTTCTCGCACAGATACGTGGTCACAAAAGGAAAGAGAAAACGCACGGCCTTGTCGGAAAGCACAGGGTATTCACTGTGCTGCTTTATCCAAAAGTCCAGCAATGTCTGCTTTCTGAAAGCTGCCTTCAATGTTTCGTCACAAGACAACTCTATTAAACTCTCCTGCTCACCAACAGTTAAGTCCTGTGAAGCCATCTGAGAGGTGTCGATGCTGAAAGGGTTTCTCATCCAGCTGCTAGCTTCAGCTTCAGGCATCACTGGGAAATAATCAAGGAACTGTTGTCTGAGTGACACGAGGTGTGCAGTGATGTTATCCCTGAGTCTACCATCAAGCGTCAGGTCATTGTCAGTCAGAAAACTCTCCAAAGCAGGGAAAATTGAAACATCACCTGTCTTGACTTTGATTTCAAATAACTCCAACTTCTTAAGCAGTGCATTGATTTTGTCATGCACATCAAAAACATTGATGGAGAGTCCCTGTAGTCCCAAATTCAGTTTGTTTATACGTGAAAAAATGTCAGACAAGTATGCCAGCTGACTGAGCCACACAGTATCCTCGAAAATGTCTGACAAGGGGAAATGTGTGTCCTGTAAGAATATATGGACCTCTTTGTGCAATTCAAAAAGCCTTGAAAGCACCTTTCCTCTTGAAAGCCACTGTACTTCAGTATGAAGCAAGAGTTGGACATGCTCACTGCCCATTTCCTCGCAGAGCACACAAAATAAACGAGAATTCATCGGAAGTTCACAGTTTTCACAGCAGAGTCCAGCACAGACTTCAGGTCTCCAGGCATCTTCTTCACTGCCAGCGCCTCACGATGTATGCTGCAGTGAGTCCAGCGCATCTCAGGTGCTACCTCTCGGATGCGAGCTGCTACTCCACTATGACGACCTGTCATAGCCCTCGCGCCATCAGTACACACTCCCACACACTTTTTCCAGTCCAGTCCGTTCTCTTGGATAAAAGCGTCCAGTACCTGGAATATGTGCTCTGCTGTAGTTCTGGTCCCAAGTGACTGGCAGAACATAAAGTCCTCCTGAGCTGAACCATCATTTTCATATCTCACATAAACCAATAAATTGGCCAAATCTGCGACATCCGTAGTCTCGTCAAGCTGGATGGCAAAATATTGACTGTTTTGAATGCGCTCAATCAGTGTCTTTTTAACATCGTCAGCCATGTCTTTTATTCTCCGTGACACAGTGTCATTTGAAAGCGGGACCAAGTTTAACTCTTTGGCAGCTTTCTCTCCACACATGATGCGCGTCATCTCTTTGGCTAAAGGTAGACACAGTTGTTCCCCTATTGTGTGTGGCTTACCAGCTTTGGCGATCCGGAGGCTGGCACGATATGAAGCTTCCTGTGCTTTGAGTATGGGTGTACCACAGGATTTAATGATGGATTTTGACTGCTGCAGTTCATCACGTTTTCGCAAAAAAAAATCCACTGGTTTGTCCTTAAGCACCATGTGTTTAGTTACAAGATGCCGTTTGAGATGCGATGGTTTCATGCATTCATTACTAAGTACTTTGCCACATACCACACACTGTGGCCTGGGCTCTTCCTCTCTTCCACTCCAAATAAATCCAAATTTGATAGAGTTCGGGTCATAATTTCTCACTGTTTTGTAGCCTTTGCTGCTGCTGCATTCACCGGCGCTTTCAAAGTTGCCACTGTTGTTAGCACTTGTGCTCGGTTAACTCTCATCCTCTTCAGTTCTTGTATTTGAAACATTCTCCTCCTGATCCAAACTTCTCTTGCCAGATTGAAGCCACGATAGCAGTTTTGAACTTTTCATAATTTAATCATCCACCTAACATTAATTTATATTTAACCTTTTCACACACTTAAGTTAAAAAAAATCAGCTGCTCCCCAAGCGTAAGCTTTTCAAGGCGACCGTTATAGATCGTATCACTTTGTTTCCATGGTGACGCGTCATTGCTTGTCACACGACCACAACCACTCAAGGACTGATGATCTGCTTTTATTTATTTTTTTATTCAAAATATTCACAAATTTGTTAGCTACAGCATTGAATCGCCTTTATAATGATCACGTTAGTTGGGAAAAAAAGCACAGTTTGAATTTAGCAGTTGATCACATTCTACTCACACCGGTGAGATCGAAATTCAGTGTTTCCTCTGCATACCACTAGAGAGAGCCTGCGTACCACACTTTGAGAACCACTGATCTAAAGGATTAAACTGAATCTGTTCTCTGTTCCAGTTCAGTCCAGCAGAAGAGCTCAAACCCAGAGTCCAGCTGTGAGTCTATGAAGAGTAATAAATCTATGGATCAGCCAATAAAGTTTAAGAGTGGAGACAAACGGCCTGATCTCAGGTATATCATTTCTATAAAAGATCTGCTTATAGTATGACACTTTTGAATTAGAATCATCATTTTTCTCAGTCAGTCAGTCTAATTCTAGCAATGACATCAAGTAAATGTAAGCTGAGATTTTTTCCACCTTTGTATACAGTGGTGGTCAGAAATAATGGCACCCCTGGTAAATATGATCAAAAATGGCTGTAAAAAATAAATCTGCATTGTTTATCCTTTTGATATTTCATTCAAACAGTTCGCAAAAATCGAACCTTTCATTGAAGTTAATGAATTGAAAGTGGGGGGTAAATCACATTATAAAATAAATGCTTTTCTCCAAAACACGCTGGCCATAATTATTGGCTCCCTGTTATTAAATACTTTTTGCAATCTCCTTTTGCCAATATAACAGATCTGAGTTTTCTTCTATAATGCCTGATGAGTTTGGAGAACATCTGACAAGAGATCAGAGACCATTCCTCCATACAGAATCTCTCCAGATCCTTCAGATTCACAAGTTCATGTTGGTGCTTCTTTTCTTCAGTTCATCCCACTCATTTTCTATAGGGTTCAGTTTAGGGGACTGGGACGGTCATGACAGAAGCTTCATTTTGTGCTCAGTTACCCATTTTTGTGTTGATTTTGATGTTTGTTTTGGACCGTTGTCCTGATGGAAGATCCAATCACAGCCCATTATAAGATTTCTAGCAGAGGCCGTCAGGTTTTGTTTTTTTATCTGTTGGTATTTGCTAGAATCCATAATACCATGTATCTGAACAAGATGTCCAGGACCTCCACCAAAAAAATAGGCCCACAACATATAAGATCCAGCAGTATATTTAACCGTAGGCATGGGGGACTCTTCATCCCTGTGTGCACCAAACACATCAGCTGGGTTTGCTGCCAAAAATACCTTTTTTAGTTTCATCTGACCACAGAATCCGGTCCCTTCTGAAGTTCCAGTCGTGTCTGACAACAGAATATGCTGGAGTTTATTTTTGGAGGAGCGAGGAGGATTTTTCTTGAAACTCTCCCAAACATGTGGGGATGTAGGGGTTGTTTGATCCTTTTTTAGGCTTTCTGACCCCCAAGACTCAAGTAATCTCTGCAATTCTCCATCTGTGACCCTTGAAGAGTCTTTGGCCACTCAAACTTTCCTCCTCACCGTGCATTAAGACAATATAGACACACGTCCTCTTCCTGGCAGATTCGTAACATCTTTAATTGATTGGAACTACTTAATTATTGCCCTGATGGTCAAAATGGGGATTTTCAATTCTTTAGCTATTTTCTTAAAGCCACTTTCTATTTTGTGATGCTCAACAATCTTTTGCTGCACATCAGAACTATATTCTTTGGTTTTACTCATTGTGATGGATGATTAAGGGAATTTGGCCTTTGTGTATTCATCATATTTAAACTCCTGTGAAACAAAAAGTCATAGCTAAACAATTCCATGTTCCTAGTCACCCTGGTGTGCTAAATAAAGGTAAATATTAATGGGAATGTACTTCAGAGATCTTTTACTCGTAAAAAAATCTAGGGGTGCCAATAATTGTGGCTGACGTGTTTTGGAGAAAAACATTTATTTCATAATGTGATTTCCTCCTCACTTTCAATTATTTTACTTCAATGAAAGGTTAGATTTTTGCTAATTTTTTCAATGAAAGATCAAAAGGATAAACAATGCAGATTTATTTTTTTACAGTCATTTTTTATCATATTTACCAGGGGTGCCATTCATTCTGACCAGCACTGTAATGGAATAGGTGTAAAATTGAGTGTATTTTTTTAACTGCTGTTTCAGGGCCTGTATTTATCAAGCTTCTCAAAGTGGCATTTTAGTCTTAAAGGGTTAAAAATGTCAAAAATGAAAATTCTGTCATTAATTACTCACCCTCATGTCGTTCCAAACCCGTAAGACCTTCGTTCATCTTCGGAACACAAATTAAGATATTTTTGATGAAACCTGAGAGCTTTCTGTCCCTCCACTGACTGCAACATCATTGCAACTTTCAAGGCCCAGAAAGGTAGTAAAAACATCGTTAAAATAGTCCATGTTACTACAGTGGTTCAACCTTAAAGGTCCCGTTATATGCCCCTTTTCACAAGATGTAAAATAAGTCTCTGATGTCCCCAGAGTGTGTATGTGAAGTTTGAGCTCAAAATACCCAACAGATAATTTTTTACAGCATGTTTAAATTGACATTTTTTGGGGCTCAGAAAAACGAGCTGTTTCAGTGTGTGCCCTTTAAATGCAAATGAGGTGCTGCTGGACAACACAGGGGGCGGAGCTTCATGAGCTCGCGCTCAGTCTGTCAGGAAAAATTCATCTCACGGAATGATGATAATATCAGAAACTCTCAGTAACGGCGTTCATTTCGAGTCGGACAATAATGCCTACAGAGTCAGAGTGCTGTATAGAGATGAAACAGGTATGGTTTAGTAGTTTAATTACGGTTATTATAACGTATTTGTCATCTGCTTGTAGGCTATGTATCCATTATTTATTAATAGCCTACAAGTCTGCTGTTTCGGACCAGGTCTGAATGATGATCAAACATATACTGATGAGTTTAATAAAGTTTATTGTACATCACACAAAAGATGAAGCGTCAGTTTTACTTCAGAAAATCACCGTAAGAGCTGAGTAAACACAGTAGCCTAAGTTATAAGAAGTGCGCAAGTAGCCAGTAGAGTTGAGGGAGCATTCCTGTGGGTGGAGGTTAGTCAAGAAACGGTTCTAGTGACATCATTAAAGAAGGAAGTAGAGGGATGTAGTCCAATCGAGCCGTTTTTTGTAGTCAACTTCTGTTAAATAAAATATCTCGCTTGGCATTGAACTTTGAGCTTTATAATTTTACAGATATTATTTATGCTCTAACAGCAACATTACACACTAACTAAAGTTTGAAACATGGGATCACGCAGAACGGGACCTTTAATACGTCAGAACGTAGGCTCACTATTGGCTGATGCTGGTCATGTGTGTGGTGCGTGTGATGCTGGCCAATAGTGAGCCGACGTTCTGACGTACAACCCAGAAGCGCTGCGCTGTTACACCACGTCAACAGCGAAGGAGAATGACATGGAAAGGAAGAGATTGCTGAATAAAGTCGTTATTTTAGTTTAGTGGTGGGCATAGATTATTTTTTTTAATCTAGATTAATCTCACTGTAATCTTGGAATTAATCTAGATTAATCTAGATTAAAATGGCTCATTTGAATTCTGCCGAAGGCATTCAGAATATGTGTGCTACCCAAATAATGACTAAAGGGCACGTGTTTCTTAAATACAAAGTGACATTTAAAAGAACTTGTGGAGAAATGCCAGAGATTTTTTTTATACTAACATAATAAAGTATGATTTTTTTTTTTTTTTTACTTTCAGCAATGATGGAGCTATAATAGACTCTTCTTATGAGCATATAAAACAAAACAGCTCTTTGGAAAAAATGAAATGTAGCCTAATATTGTAGTAGTTATAAACAAAGGTCTTTTTGTTCAGATTAACATTTGAGGGCAGCAATTTATTCATAATGTCAAAATAAAACCAACGTAATGTTACTTGAAAGCATTATAGCCTACTATTCCTGCCAAACTTCCATGGTTGCAGTGTTACTACAGTAAATCCATGGTAAATGTTGCAGATCTGTGGACACTGGATAGTTCATTCATGGCACAATGTTTCTTCCTGGTTTCTACGCACTGTTTGATCCATTAATAACGGAGAAATGTGAATGTTTCTCACTAGAACTCGCAGCAATGTTATTACTTAAGTAGCGAATTCAAATTATTTCTTTACTGGAATTTTAGTCGACAGGAAAAATGGTCCAACGAACCGTTTGATTTGAAAATGCGTACCGAACACCGAACCGAATCCGCGCTAAAATATTAAGGTGAAAGTCATCATAACTTGCGTAGTATAGACCCAGCTCCCAACCCAACTTTGAGAATAGATTAACGGCGACTTTTTTTTATCGCCCGATAAGAGTCTCACGTTAACGCAGCTCGTTAACGCCGATAACGGCCCACCACTATTTTAGTTTTTTTTTAACACAAAAAGTATTCTCATCGCTTCATAACATTAAGGTTGAACCACTGGAGTCACATGGACTATTTTAACTATGTCTTTTACCACCTTTCTGGGCCTTGAAATTTGCAATGACCTTGCTGTCAATGGAGGGACAGAAAGCTCTCAGATTTCAACAAAAATATTTTCAGTTGTGTTCCGAAGATGAACGAAGGTCTTACGGGTTTGGAACGACATGAGGGAGAGTAATTACTGACAGAATTTTCATTTTTGGGTGATCTAACCCTTTAAGTGCTGCGAATTCATGAAATTGACTCCTACTTTCAATCTTAAGAATAAAAGCAAGTTATCACATTTCTTTAAGCTAAGAATCACTCTTACTCTTCCAGTTCTTTAAGACAGCTCGAGAGGTCTCTCAGGTGGTCAGAAGGTGCCAGTAGGGGCTTGTGACGCACTGAGGACACAGAGACGTGCGCAAATCTTTCAGGAGAGGAAGAATGTTTTTGAAATGTTTGACAGATATCGTTTGGACAGAGCATCATCATCTTTGTCAGCGCTGCTTAATGTTGGGCTGAACTTGCCTTTTATAACATGTTTCCGCTGTTCAACTAATTCAGCAAGCGGTAGCGCCTCTTCCTCCCGCCAGCTCAGTTTTCTGTCTGGAATCAAATGGCGTCTGAATCATAAAATCTATCTTACGGTATATATAGGCTGATCAGTTAACAGCTCACAGGTTTAAAATGTGTAATTAAGACATGGTGGAAAACATGTTTATCTTTCATTTCCAATGTGTATCACAATGTATTCTCTTGAAAATTATTTATTGAATGGTTATTAGTGTTGGATGTAAACTCCTCTTAGGAATTTCACCATTCAATGGTAATTTATCTGAGCATATTCTTAAATAAGGAAATCTATTCAGTGATTGGTCCATGCCTATGTCATCATCCAAAATCCTGTTTGTGGCACAGCAAAGTGTTGTGAATCATCTCTAAGACTGACACTTAAGATTTAGTCCTACACTTCACTTAAATTACGTCTGAGATGCTTGATAACTAACTTCTAAGCGCAGCTTTGAGCCAAGAGTTGTTTTACTCTTAAGTCCATTCTTAGCAGTGTTCTTGTGAGTAATTCTCAGAGGCTTGATAAATACGGGTTCAGATTTGTTGAAAGCTTCAGGTCAGAACAGTGATGTTTCACAGCAAGAGCACCGTTACTAGAGTACAGTAAGGTGGTTTATCTTTAAAGGTCAGCTAAACATTGGTCTCTTTAGTCGGTTGAGCCTCCGTCCTCCATTGTGCCTTTGAGAAGAGTCATGTGATCGTGGTTGATGTTCACCTGAGTTGAATCATTGTATAATTCTATAGTTGATTTCAATTTGTTTGTTTTAACCTAATTCCTAATATTACTGGTTTTCTGAGTCGCTTTGGTACAATTGTTGAATCATGCGTAACATTAGCAAACCAGTGAGTTAATTTCTCAAAATAATTGTAATCAAATTTCGAAACACAGTGCAAAACAGTTACAGACATTAAAGCAAAAGTACACAACATTTATGTGGTCTTTTATAAGTCTGTATTCTTTATATTTTACTTAGTTTTAAAACCAGTTCAGTCCAGCAGAAGAGATCAAAACCAGAGTCCAGCTGTGTGTCTATGAAGAGTAACTGCTCTATGGCTGAGCCAATAGAGTTTAAGAGTGGAGATAAACGTACTGATCTCAGGTATATCAATTCTATAAAAGATGTTCTTATTGTATTTGATTTTTATGAAATTGTTATTAATGTACAGCAGTTTAATGAGTTACAATCTTGCTAGTTTCAGTCTATTAATGATTATCATTGTGCTCTTGTGTAAAGCTCTATGTATTGTATTGTTAATACATTCACACACTGTAAAAGCTGTTGGTCTGTTACTCAGTTAATGACACAATTACATCAATATCAGTGTGTCTGATTCTTTACCCTCTTCATTCTGATTTAAGGTCAAACCTTCTATCCAGACCAGTTCAAAACAAAACTGTGTACAAGCCTGTGATTCAACCACAAGACTTTAATGAAAGCATGTATCCTGGTTTCAGGTAAAATTCAGGACTTTTTTGTTATTGTTGTTTAATTTTAGGTGCTGTAATTCACATCACAAATCACTCAAACACATGATTAATGATTTACACATTTCAGAAACCTAATGATGTTCTGTGTCCCATAAATAGTTTTGTAATTTATGGCTATTTACTTCTCTGACTTGTGTAATAATGTGGTATTTTAATCTTACAGCAATGACTCTAATCCTGCTGAAGTCCTCTACACATTGAGATCAAATCTGAGGCAGACGTTTGAGTGTTTGTATGAGGGAATATCAAAGCAGGGAATCCCAACACTCCTGAATGAGATCTACACAGAGCTCTACATCACAGAGAGTGAAAGTGGAGAGATCAATAATGAGCATGAGGTGAGACAGATTGAGACACAGTCCAGGAGAGCAGAAACAGAGGACACACCGATCAAATGCAGTGACATCTTTAGACCTTTACCTGGACAAGACAAACCCATCAGAACTGTGCTGACAAAGGGAGTTGCTGGCATTGGGAAAACAGTCTCTGTGCAGAAGTTCATCCTGGACTGGGCTGAAGGGAAAGAGAATCAGGACGTCCAGCTCATATTTCCACTTGCTTTCAGAGAGCTCAACTTGATGAAGGACAAAACACTCAGTCTTTCAGATCTTCTTCATGTCTTTTTCCCTGAAACAAAAGAAATGGACATATCCAGTGATGAGTATAAAGTGTTGTTCATCTTTGATGGTCTGGATGAGTGTCGTCTGTCTCTGGATTTTCAGAGCGATGTGAGGTTGTGTGATGTGACTGAATCAGCCTCAGTGGACGAGCTGCTGACGAACCTCATTGTGGGGAATCTGCTTCCCTCTGCTCTCATCTGGATCACCTCCAGACCAGCAGCAGCGGATCTCGTCCCCTCTGAGTGTGTCCATCGAGTGACAGAGGTACGAGGCTTCAGTGACACACAGAAGGAGGAATACTTCAGGAAGAGAATCAGTGATTGGCGTCTGGCCCACAGGATCATCTCACACCTGAAGTCCTCAAGGAGCCTCTTTATTATGTGCCACATCCCAGTGTTCTGCTGGATCTCAGCCACTGTTCTAGAGGAGATGTTGAGTGAAGCAGCGAGAGGAGAGATTCCCAAGACTCTCACTCAGATGTACACACACTTCCTGCTCATTCAGACCAACATCAAACATGAGAAGGACTATGAGAAGAAAGTGAAAGATGAAGACATGATTCTCAAACTGGGGAAACTGGCTTATCGGCAGCTTGTGAAAGGCAACCTGATCTTCTATGAGGAAGACCTGAGCGAGTGTGGCATTGATGAGACAGAAGCATCAGTTTACTCAGGATTGTGCACTCAGATCTTCAGAGAGGAGTTGGGCTTGTATCAGGGGAAAGTCTTCTGCTTTGTTCATCTGAGCATTCAGGAACATCTAGCAGCTCTATATGTGCATCTCTCCTTCATCAACAATAACATCAATGTGTTTGACCAGATTACCAAACCAACTAATGGAGACAAAGTTTTCCTATCTGATCTCCACCAGAGAGCTGTGGATGAGGCTTTACACAGTAAAAATGGGCATCTGGACCTTTTCCTTTGTTTCCTTCTTGGTCTGTCAGTGGAGTCTAATCAGAGTCTCTTACAAGAACTAAAGACACAGACAGCAAACAGCTCTCACAACAATGAGAGAACGGTTGACTATATTAAAGAAAAGATCAGTGAGAATCCCTCTCCAGATAAATACATCAATCTGTTTCACTGTCTGAATGAACTGGGTGATCTTTCTCTAGTGAATGAAGCTGAACCTCATACGTATGGAGGATTACGTGATGTGAAACTCTCCTCGTCTCAGTGGTCAGCTGTAGTGTTTGTGTTGTTGTCCTCAGAGAAGACACTGCAGGAGTTTCACCTGAACAGCTTAATTGGAGACAGAAATGATCAGTAAGTAACACTGAGTGCAATCATTACAGTCTAAAACATTATGAACAAAGAGAAACTAAGAGATCAGAGGTTTTTTAAATCACGGAACACAGATTGATTTCTGGGATATCGTACATAATTTGCAGGTGTTTCTCAAACTGTGGCTGTGTCCTAGTAAGGCTGCATATCTCGACTGCCACGTCATCAAGCGCCTCTGAAGGCCGTCTCAGTTTGAAGGATGTTTTGAAGACAGACTTCATTTTGTGTCTTTAATTCAGCTCATTTTGAAGGATGCATCAAGTATATCCTTCTTGCTCTTCAATCTCCCACAATCCTTTGCACACATTCTAATTCGTGTAAAAGAACTGATGGAAAACGAGTCTGCACTGAGTTTATCTGAGTTCATTATAAAATGTAAGACACAGATAATGTATTCGGAGATGAAGGCATACATGTTATCTTTTGTTTCTGTGTAAATTAATCACTGAACACTAAACTGACAATAATGTAAGACACTGGGAGACACAGACGGCTATCATTCACTGTATTGCATTAAACCAGTTAATATAAAGACATTTAATAGGAAGTATTTTTCCTAAATTAAGTTTTAATATTATTTTTTTGTGGCGTGACCGTGGGGCGGGAACATGTGTGACGTAGCCATGCACACTTACTAGAGCGTCTCATTCTAGTGTTTAATGCTGAGGACTCGAGTCTACAAGCCTCAGAAGGACCCGTGTAACTTCATTTACAGTTGAGTGCACGAGCCTTTCAAAGTAAACTCATTTGACCGTTGTGTGCGCACCGTCTGCGCCATCACTAAAATTGAGCTGCAAGCAGATCCTCCTGATGATGAAAACGTCTCGGTTACTAATGTAACCCTCGTTCCCTGAAGGAGGGAACGGGAGACGTAACATCGACGTGACGACGTAATTGGGATCACTTCAGGGAGCCCTATCAGCTTCGAGTGTCTACAGAATGAGCCAATGAACGTTGGCGTGCGTGAATCGCGTCACGCGCCCCCACCCCGCAGCGCGGGTATAAACAGGAAGCGGGCGCACGCACACATTGTTTTTCGCTGAGGAGCCGAGATTGTGATGGCCATGCAGCGATGGTCAGCAACGGTGGCGGCGGGACGTTACGTCTCCCGTTCCCTCCTTCAGGGAACGAGGGTTACATTAGTAACCGAGACGTTCCCTTTCAGTCGCTCACGTTCGACGTAACGTTGACGTGACGACATAATTGGGATCCCTTGGAAAACGTCTCAGTTGCTGCCACATCCAGCGCCCTATACGCAAGACTCTCAGACCCCCAATTGGCTGGGGCGGAAGATCTGCGCAGAGGGAGTTCAACTGCTCCATTATACCCCACACAGAGGAACTCTTTGGATAACACTGGGAAAGCGACGCTGCGGAGCCACATCCTGCCCGAAGGGAGGTAACGTGGAGAATACACATATGGACTGGCCGAAGGGGCAGTGCAACATATGGAATGTCACTGACGGCAGAGCAGACTCTGCCAAGGGATAGACATGGGCTCACCGCAGGGAGCTGGTCGTGGAAGAATACGCATATGGGATCGCCGCAGGGATCACACATATGGAACCCAGCCTAGCACAAGTTACACAAGCATACGAGCACTAGGCCTGGCGTCGGACGCTCCGCAACGTCCGACTGCCGCAGGGGTGCGGAGGAACTCACAGGGTTTGCCAAGTGGGGAACTCGACTGGAGCAAAAAGCGCACGTATCTATTCCGAGGAAGGGAGTGGCGCAGCAAGCCGACATTAGAGCGGAAACTTCGGTGTTACCGGCTAGTTAAAGCGAGCACACAGGAAGAAACCGGCTCAACACGTAGGCTATAAAACCTAGCGAATGTGTTAGGTGTCGCCCAGCCCGCAGCTCTACAGATGTCTGTCAGCGAGGCGCTGTGTGCCAGCGTCCTGGAAGAAGCGACACCCCTAGTGGAGTGGGCTTTCAACCCGGGTGGGCAGGGCACGCCTTGGGCTTCGTAAGCCCAGGCGATGGCATCCACTATCCAGTGGGCCATCTTTTGCTTGGAGACAGCCTTTCCCTTCTGCTGGCCTCCGTAACAGATGAAGAGCTGATCTGTGGTCCTGAGGCTTTGCTTTCTGCCCATGTACAGATGCAGAGCGCGAATGGGACAGAGAAAAGCCAGGGCTGGGTCTGCCTCCTCCGAAGGCAGCGCTTGCAGGTTCACTACCTGGTCCCGGAAGGGAGTGGTAGGAACCTTGGGCACGTATCCGGGCCGGGGTCTCAGGATCACGTGAGAGTTATCCGGGCCGAATTCTAGGCACGATTCGTCGACTGAAAATGCATGCAGGTCCCCTACCCTCTTGATAGAGGCCAATGCAACCAGAAGTCCTGTCTTACAGGACAGGATTTTTAACTCAGCTGATTGCAGAGGCTCAAAGGGTGGTCTCTGAAGAGCCGAAAGGACCAGAGACAAATCCCAAGAGCGTATAGAGAGTAGGTGAGGAGGATTCAATCTCCTCGCTCCCCTCAGGAAACTGACGATCAGGTCGTGCCTTCCCAAAGACTTACCATCAACAGCATCGTGATGTGCGGCAATAGCGGCAACATACACTTTAAAGGTGGAGGGAGACAGGGGGTAGGTCACCTAAAACCTCTGCGTCCCGTCCAGGGACCAGACATGGAGTTTCCAGAGGTCTGGACGCGGGTGCCATAAGGTGCTCCGTCTCTGAGAGAGCAGGTCCTCTCTCAGAGGGATGGGCCAGGGAGGGGCTGTCGCAAGGAGCACGCAACTAGCAAGACCTGCTCCTCGTCCTCCCTGACTTTGCACAAAGTCTGTGCAGTAAGGCTCACTGGGGGAAACGCATACTTGCATAGGCCCCGGGGCCAGCTTTGTACCAGAGCATCCGTGCCGAGGGTCCCCTCGGTCAGGGAATAGAACAACTGGCAGTGAGACGTGTCCGGGGCGGCAAACAGATCTACCTGTGCGGTCCCGAAGCGCCTGAAAATCAGCTGGACCACCTGGGGATGGAGTCGCCATTCTCCCGGTAGCACCTGCTGCCGTGAGAGCTCGTCGGCTGCACGGTTGAGCAGGCCCGGAATGTAAACGGCACGAAGCGACCTCAGATGCTTCTGACTCAAGAGGAGGAGATGGCGGGCGAGTTGTGACATGCGGCGGGAGCGTAGACCACCTTGGCGGTTGATGTACCCAACAGTCGCAGTGCTGTCCGTACGGACCAGTATGTGCTTGCCTAGTAGCAGCGTATTGAAGCGGCTCAGCGCAAGACATACTGCTAATAACTCGAGGCAGTTGATGCGCCAATGCAGTTGAGGCCCCGTCCACAGACCTGAAGCTGCATGCCCGTTGTACGTGGCCCCCCAGCCGGTGGCAGAGGCATCCGTGGAGACCACAGAGTGCCTGGACACTTGTTCCAGGGGAACACCTGCCCGCTCAGCGTAAGACATACTGCTAATTACTCGAGGCAGTTGATGTGCCAATGCAGTTGAGGCCCCGTCCACAGACCTGAAGCTGCATGCCTGTTGTACGTGGCCCCCCAGCCAGTGGCAGAGGCATCTGTGGAGACCACAGAGTGCCTGGACACTTGTTCCAGGGGAACACCTGCCCGCAGGAACGAAGGGTCCGACCACAAGCTGAGAGTTTGGCGACAGTGCGGAGTCACTTGGACCCGGCACGAGCCGCTCTGCCGCGCCCATCTCGGGACTCGATCGTGGAGCCAGTGTTGAAGCGGCCTCATATGAAGCAATCCGAGCGGCGTAACCGCGGCTGCAGATGCCATATGCCCCAGGAGCCTCTGAAAAAGTTTCAGTGGTGCCGCTGTTCTGCGTCTGAGTGTGCTCACGCAGTTCAACACTGACTGGACACAGGCCTCGGTGAGGCGCGCTGTCATGTTGATCGAGTCAATGGGCGCCTCCGCGACTTTCGTGAAGACGTGGGGCGACAGGGCCAGCCCGTAGGGTAAGACCTTGTACTGATATGCCCGTCCCTTGAATGCAAAGCGAAAAAACGGTCTGTGTCGAGGGAGAATCGAGACATGAAAGTACGTGTCCTTCAGGTCGATCGCTGCAAACCAATCTTGGGGACGGATGCATTTGAAAATGCGTTTCTGCTTAAGCATCTTGAACGGTAGCCTGTGAAGGGACCGGTTCAGGATGCGCAAGTCCAAGATTGGGCGTAACCCACCACCTTTCTTGGGTACAATGAAGTACGGGCTGTAGAAGTCGGTCTTCATATCGGCTGGAGGGACCGGCTCGATCGCGTCCTTCGCCAGTAGGACTGCGACCTCTGCCCTGAGCCAGGGGCATTGTCCACCAGAACACAGGTGAACAGGGGCGCCGGGCGAACTGAATCGCATAGCTGAGTCTGATGGTACGGATGAGCCAGCAAGACGAGCTGGGAAGCGTTAACCAGGCTCCCAGAGACCGAGCAAGCGGGACCAACGGCACCACAGACATACCCGGGGTGGGGCAGCGCATACCTGCTTCCGTCGAAGGGCAGAGTGTGTGTGCGGAGGCGTCAGAGCATCCAGGACACAGCCACTGCTGCCCGCTGGTGATGAAAGAGGGGCTCGGGGGTGACAAGGCATAGCATCGTCGACCGCCAAGCGCGCCCTCTTGGGGCCCAGAGGTTTCAGAAATTGCTCTTTTTTTGAAAAGGTGGGGTCAGTGGCGGAACAAAAAGAAAAGGAATCAAAAGATTCTCCGCCCGACCCTCCACCGGGGGAAGGAGTGGCGCGTTCGCCATCTCCTGAAGAGCAACTTGATCCACCTCTGGGCCGCCCATCTCAGGGTCGTTTTCACCGTCGCTTGCTTCCTGGTTTGGCAGCGGCCTGGACAGGCGGGGTCGGCTTCCTGCGGCTTGCACCACGCTGAGGCCTAGATGGTTGCTGCTGCTGGGGCTTAGCGGGAGCGGAGGACGCCGCAGAAGGCCGACCTCGGCGACGAGTAGACGGAGGGTCTGTGGCCGGCGGACGGGTGGGAGCAGCAGCGGTCCGCCAGGGCAGGATGTGCCAAATGGCCCCCGTCTGCTTCTGTGCGGCTGAGAACTGTTGGGCAAAGCTCTCGACCGCGTCGCCGAACAACCCAACCTGGGAAAGAGGGGCATCCAGGAACCGATATTTATCGGTGTCCCTCATATCCGCCAGGTTGAGCCAAAGGTGGCGCTCCTGGACCACCAAGGTGGACATCGCCTGACCGACCGAACGTGCGGTTTCCTTCGTCGCCCAGAGGGTGAGGTCACGGAGCTCCCGGAGGAGCTCTGGGTCAGAACCACCCTCGTTCATGTCCATGAGCGCTTGGGCCTGGTGGACCTGCAAGAGCGCCATGGCATGGAGAGCGGAAGCAGCCTGTCCACAGGCCTTGTAAGCCCTCGCCGTAAGACCGGACGAGAACTTACAGGCCTTGGACGGGAGGCGTGGATCTCCAGAGGACTGAAGCTCCCCCTCCGATGCTGCGATCGACATCTGATCGTCAGCTGGAGCCCCAAAGGAAACGGTTGGTCGTTCCGGAGAAGGACCAAGACGTTCACTAAGGGACTCCAATGGCAACAGCGCAATTGAGGTGTGAGGGGCCCACGGAGGTTGACTCGACAGGGAAGCCCTCACGGTAACCCTCAGATCACCCTGGTCATGCACCGAAGTAGGTCTATTCTGCAGAGCAGAATAAACAATAGATCGGGGCATAGGCGAGGGGACTGCACCTCCCTTGAGGTAAGCGAGTCTCGATCTAAGCGCTTAGATAGTCATATTCCCGCAATGGGAACATGAACTATCCACAAAAGTTGCCTCAGTGTGTTGAATGCCCAAACACGAGAGGCAACTACTGTGGCCATCTGCTGGCGCCAGAGAACGACGGCATCCAGAAACGCACAAGCGGAATGACATCTTGAAAAAGATGCAGGGTCACACTTGTGTTGCTCTTTTAGTGAAAACAAAAAAGGTTTTTAAATAACTCTCTTAGTGTTGAGGCACCCAGGGGTAGCCGCAGTGTGATAACACACAGAGGGAAACGCCCACCGATACCGACACACACACACAATACACAGAACAGCAGTGCTGTGAAAACAGCAGTTGTGAGTTTGCAATGCTCGCGGCCACCGCTGATTGCGCCGTCACACCAACACGAAGGAGAGTCCTCTCGTCTCAAAGGCAGTCTTTTCCTGTAGATTTAGGAAGTGAAAGCAAAAGCTCGGCTCCGAAGTGAAAGACAATATGTGAATATAAAATATGTGCACCCGCTTCCTGTTTATACCCGCGCTGCGGGGCGGGGGGCGCGTGATGCGATTCACGCATGCCAACGTTCATTGGCTCATTCTGTAGACACTGGAAGTTGATAGGGCTCCCTGAAGTGATCCCAATTACGTCGTCACGTTGACGTTACGTCGAACGTGAGCGAATGAAAGGGAACTACGTCACGCGGACGCCAAAGTGAACTTGATTAAACAGAAAAAGATTCGATTAACTTACTTCTCATTTCAAAGACAACTTGTTGAACACAAAACACTTCTTGATTCAAGAAAATATGCATTTTTTCACTGAGGGCCACAAGAGAAGTATTAAGAAAATAAATTAGATTAATGTCTCATCATCATTTTTCTTTATCACCAGTTGCTTGCGAAATGATGGACAATGATTCACATTTTGTGTATTAACACAAACGCATTGTAACGCAAAGCACATGATCAGACGGCGTGTTGATTAAATTACTGAGATTATCCCGTGATTAGATTCCCCCCCTTTAGTCTGGGACCTAATCAACGTACTGGAATACTCATTTACAAACACCTCCATTGTCTCAAGATTCTGCCGCGTAAGACGTGCAGACCAAATGGCGCTCACAAATGGCTTAAATCATTGACGGCCTATTTGAAATAAACAGACTTACTGCTAAATCAACAGAAACCCTTTTGTTTATGGCCGGACGAACATCCGCTGACCAGTAGAGCGATCTCCGAAAACCCCCCTTGGGACATCTCGCACACTGATTTACACCTCAGAACAACAAGACTTTATCTGAACAAATGTCCCAAACCATGTTAAGTGCATCATTGTTAACAAACGCACACACATAACCTCTCACCCCTCCCTCGAGGACGAAAGTTCAGCTCCAAGCTTGAACTCTCTAAACTGTGTCAGCACACACACACACACAGAAACACACACAGATCCTACACGTGTGAATCAAAATCATCTTGTGAAATGTTTAAAATGTATTCTCTTGATGTGTGCATGATCCCTTATCCCAAATATTATGCTTATATAGCTTTATTTGTTTGTAATCAATTTGATGTGATTTTAATAGCAAGAAATCATACCCCACGTGTGTAATTCGACCAGAAAAGTGTCATTCTTGGTACCGTTTTGTTCCAAAAATTCCAATCGTTACGAATCTGTGACACAAAATAGCAGGAAATGTGTTATTTAACTAAATATCCGCAGTAGTGATGATAAGAACGGAGTTATAATTCCACTAGCTAGTAATAAAGGGCGTGTACACCTCGCGACGTCAGAAGGTGGGGACAATACGTTGTTAAAGACGATTGGCCGGCATACACCAGAGGGCGTGAAGCTTGGCTCCTTTAAAATCTCGCGCATCTCTCACAAACAGCTGCACTTCGCCAGAGAGAAAGACGACACGCCTTCTTCCATCCTTGGAAGCCTCGTCCGCTTTTATTTTCATTTTTCTTCCAAGTTTATTTTCTTAAAACTACTTTTACTTCAGTTGATAGTCTCCTTCAACCAACCAACGAAATCAACTTAAAGCTAAAATCATCTTGCTAAGTTTTCGCTCGTCTCCAGTCGCCATAGCAACTAGACGCTGTGACATCTGTTTCGGTGACCACGTGACCAAGACGCTTTGTCTACTCCGACTCGACGCACGGACACACAAAGGCCGAGCTTCACCCAGAGTAACGTAGACTTTAAATTTACAATCTGAAGTGCTGTTTAAAGTGTCTAACATTACTGTGTCTATTGGGGTTTTGTTGTGAAAGACTGAGCTGTATCTATCTACCTCTAAATTCTTTCACTCACACTTACACACTCTTTTTCACACACATCTGCACGTACACACACACATACACGCTCACATATCCACGTGTTCCTAGACAGAAACACACGACCACGTGCTGCTAAAGGCGTGTTCCTACACACACACACACACACCTCTTCTTACTACGCTATCCTTGGACCCACACACAAAGCCATTCTTAAAATCCCCTCTTATTCTTTCTTTCTCATCTCTCTCTCTTTTCCTTCTCTTTTATGTTTATTTTTGCTATATTCCTCATTGCGATCGTATATTGTTTTTGTTTATGCATATTTACTCCTGTGTGATTTAAACTAGTATATGTAACCAGTAGCTCGTTTGAATAAACTTTGTTAAATCATTTGAATTGAGATTGCCTGTTTGTTTCAATACTGAGTCCCTGAGTAGTGCAGATTTTTACCTCTTAACGCTCTACGATAAATTTTACTATTGGAAGAAATCTCAAATGGTCTAAAGCACTAAGATAATTATTTTCTTGTGGCCACAGAAAAGGAATTGTCTATCAGTGTTAAAGACGTGAGATTTCCGTTCAGATATTGTACGTTTTGTGTGCTGGACGTACAGTTCGTACAATAAATGAACATTCTTCGACTTATACCTAAAATTTCCCCAAATTGAACATATTCTACCCGTCTATATCAGTGAGTACTACAAGCAATTGTGTAACCTCTGATATAAGCCGAGGTTTTGACCAATTCCCTATTTGGGAATTCTTTAATTCATGTAAGCAACATATGCATAGTCACATTAATGCTAATTTGAGCTAATTAATTCCCTAACATAAGTCATTGTTGCTACATATTATTGGTGGAGAATACGGGCACTCTCATACTCAGTTTGATACAGATTGTGCAAGTTTGTATTCATGTGTGATTTTTCAAAAGTTTAATGATTTTGTGCGCGTTTGAATCTGATAACGTTATTGAATAAGTATTGCATTACTGAATAAGTCGACTCGAAAACTGATCAAAGGGCGAAAAAGCCGTAACCCGCCAGTACGTCTGGTCGTGGAGAAAAACTGCAGTTAAATTCTACAGTATTGTTGCGTGTTTAAGTGGAGAAAAATCTCTTTGTGCTTGACCGTACATGTAAATTCTGTTTTTAAGACCTGTGTCGGGACAGAGAAATCCCACAGGCATTACCGGTATTTCTGTAAATCCCGAGAGCAAGTAATTAGCTACTCCGGTCAGAAAGAATATATATTCTATTGTATGTCATTGAGTAACGATAAAATACGGGTTAAAACACTGGTCTAGCTAACCAGGAGGAAAAAACCCCGTTTCAAGCGTCTGTAAAGACCAGAAACAGTTCCGCCGCGAACTTTTGATTTGCAGTGTGTTTTGTGTTTGCAAAGACCGGCCGTGGTCTTTAAAGAATTTATTTGCAGCGTTGTTTGGTGTGTGCGAAGGCCTGCACGTTTGCAAAGTGTAATTTCTGATACGTCTCAAATTACCGCCCCGGTGACGCGTTCCGCGTTAGCGTAACACTGCCACCGCGTGGTCAACCACAGGTAAAGACCTGTTGGTCGTTATTCCTTCCGCCCTGATTTTTGGTGATTCAAAATTTACGGTCGTAAGTATCTAAGAAGTTGTTTTAAATACATATTTGTATTTACAGCACGCTAAGTTCGTTAAAACAACCCTTTTATTTTGGACTGAGACATTTTATTGTGAATTTTAAATTCCCAGAAAGGGAACCGGAAATTATAGAGTGTCTCGATCCAAAAGCACTGATAGCTCACCCGGAAGCGAACAGCGCCCCTCGTGGCCACGCCCCTCCGGGTCAACTATCCCTCCTCCTCTCCTGGTCACTCTACTCTGCTGTTTCCATTTCTAAATCTGCCTCGATGATTCTGTTAGGTTTTATTTCCATCTAATAATCATTTAATAGCAAGTTCAATGTTATATTGATTATTTCCAGCTTTGGAAATCTTCCTATTTAAAAAAAAAAAAACAACAACTTGTTTTATTACTTTCTTCCCTTTTCGCTCAGTGATTCTGGTTGATTTTATTCCCATTCAATAATCATTTAATAACAAATTCAATGTTATAGTGATTATTTTATTTGTTTTTTTTTTTAGAAATCTTTCTATTTCTCTAAGACAACCAAACTTTTCTCTCCAAGGAAATTTAGATTTGAGGTGAAATTTAAACTTAATTTAATTTGGTTATTTCCATTTTCACATTCCAGTCATCTTAGCCCTGAGAAGGACACCGCCCTCTGGTGGCCGAGCCTTTCTCAAGCCAGCTATCTGCCTGCTACAAATTTATAGTTACTAAATTTAATAACTTCAGTTATTGTGATTATTATACGAAATCAATTCTAATTCACTTGTGACTCTTCCTCAGGCTTAGTTGGATGTGATCTTGAACCAATGTTGAATTAAGATTTTAAATTGTGTCAAACAATTAGGGTGCACCACAGAGAGACGCCCCCTTTGAGGCCTAAGTAACCCACTGCAGCAGTCCACCACACCCTCTTCCAGGTTACTTTGATTTTCTTTCTCTCTTCAAAGTTTTTTTTTTTTATAATTTGTATTATTATTGTTTTCATTTACCTTTCGCAGGCCCACCTGACTTTTGTCCTATTTTCCACATAAATCAATGTGGTGTAAGCCAGAAATCTTAAATTCACTTTAACCCTCTGGGGACCAAGCTGTTTTTGGGGTCCTTGAGATGTTCTGACATGCCTTGATATTTGTGCTTTTTTCAGTTATTTATAAACATGTTAATGGCAAAGGTGTAAATTCACTCTATATAGCACAAACAGGGCTACCATAATATGTGAGCAACGTGTATGTAGATGTTTGTATTTTTAAGAGAATAATGTTTATGCGTGGTTATTGGAAAAAAATAAAATGAAAGTTGCTGATTTAAGAACACAAAACACATAATAAATATGTGTCCACAAGACTTTTGACTAATTGATGTTGTCCCTTTGAATTCTAGCTTCAAAATTATGTGAAAATCATCCTGCCTGATTGTTCACATGAAACACTACATTGATTTAAACATTGTAAAACAGTTTTTTTTTCAGAAGAGGTTTATGCGTGGGAGTGGTAATGGTCATCAATATTAATGAGATTCAGACCAGAGGTGTGACATAGACGCTCCCCCAAGTGTTAATGGGCCATCAGTGAGGCAGCCTGAACAAAGAATGAGGAGATTCAAATGTTTTGTTTTTCAATCTGTTTTATTGTAATTTTGTAAAAACAAAAGTAAAGGCAGGTATCTCACAGTAAATGCTTATGCCCCGTTGATGCGGGCTCTAAGCAAATCAAATGTGACCATATATTGCATATATGTGACCTTTTATATTAACATTACCAATCAATAATTGTTATGTTGTGCATGCATAACAACACATTTGTTGCAAAGCCACACAGGCACATATAGGCTACATTTGTATCATCACAAAGTATATAAACAAAATGTAACCAACATCTGTAAAATAGTAGGTAAATATGTACTTACTCTTTTTGATTTTTGTTGCTGCGTGTCCTCGTTGCAGTGGAAGGCGAGAGTGAACAAGCTACATTCCTTTTAAAAAAAGTTACAAAACATATGTAACATCAACCAATCTCCAAAAATAAATAATAAAGTCATACAGGCTCATATTATTAACACTAAGTATAAACAAAATTGAACTAACACCTGTAAAATAGTGGGTAAATATGTACTTACTCTTTCTGATTTCTGACTGTGTTGCTAAGCGCACTCCGAGTTGCAGGCGGAGGTAGTGATGAAGCTACATTCCTTTTAAAAAAGTTGAAGAATATTATTACATAAATATAACTATAGTAGCATTAGTCTATAATGAATTACTGATGTAAATAATTTTAGACGCGTGCAATAAGCCTATATGCGTGTCAATGGGCCATTACCGGAGAGGCACACCGCAAACATTAGCCTAACACATTTGTGCACTTCATTAACTGGGTATATTTACACATTTCAGCACATTTACACACATTTACAACTGATATTTGCGAGCATGCATCGTTAATGATAACGAGGCAGCATTTATATAGTCAAAATATAATCTAAACACCTACTAGGCCTACTTTCTAAAATAATTTCTAAATTCTATCTTTCATACATAATGATCTAAACATATCATTTAGGCTACACATACAAATACAAATTTCCTAACCAAGGGGTGTAGCATATGTACACAAAAAAACAAAACAAAACATTTTTAACGTTGAAATGGTACGAGATATTAAATTCATGGTATAGATATGCACTTTCATTAGATCGTGTTGAATATAGGTAGATATAAAATGTCAGTACTCTGGATGGCAAGTCCACCCAGTATAATATGTAAGCTCATGTTTTGAATAGCTTGTCAACTGATGCAAGTAAGAATAAATACTTACTCATCCGAAATTCTATCCACGGCTGGATCAAGTCGCTCTTCAAAATACAAACGGTCGTCATCAGAGTAGTCGCGCTCCTCTTCTGATGAAAATCTGGACTCTTCGTCGATAGTATCCAGGACGAACTGCAGGGCTTCCACACCGGTGTACCGTGTCATCTTCCCAACGCGCAGGTGACGAAATGATGAAACTTGAAGCGTTTAATGCATTTGCTTGGGGGCGTTTACCTGTTTTGCATAGATGGCTTAGCACATTATCTTGTGAATAGCACGCTCCGTGAGTAGGCGTGAACGAATTAAAGTCAATGAGCTCGTAATGAGCTCGACTGGAATCGCTCTCTTTTTATACAGATTACAGAAGCTGATAATATTTGTTTTTTATATAAATGACTTCATTTAACAGATGCGATCTCAAGCTTTATGCCCGTGGGTCTGTTTGCCTGTTTGACTGAATTTTCGCGGAGTTATAGATCATTTTCGAACGCGTTTCAAATGGGAGTTTACTGACAGAGAGAAGGCAGAAATCGCATCATGTTAAAGTTTCTTTATTTGTCAAAAAGCAAAACACTTTATTTTTATTGTGAGTATACAGAAAAAAAATAGAAACTGAACAGGATCGATTGATGTATAACACGAAAATTAAAGATCAAAATTAACAGAGCATTTTGTGTTTATTTTTCATTGCTAAAAAAAAAAACGAGCAAAACGCGCCGGCGCGTTTTTGGTCCCCAGAGGGTTAAGCTACTCTGTTCACTCCATCTTGTGTGTCATATAGGCAAGACTCTCAGCACCTGCAGTGGACTGTGGGAGCCCGGTCGGACCTCTGTGGGCGAGTTGGCCGACTGACGTTACCGACTCTGACCGTGCGGTGACTCTTGAGTTTCTCCTGTCTCTGCCACTGGTCAGCGGCACGCAGTAGTGACATCAGCAATCCGGTGCCTCGGAGTGCCAGCCTCCACGCCGACGCAAAAGTTAATTGTTGGGACCGCTGCACAAACCACCGACAGCCCCTGTCACTCCAGGATTCGTCCTGTTGGGTTCTGTGCAGCACCCTCCTTTACATTGCGCTCGGTTGGTTGGTACCTCCGGGACTACTAGGGTTGTGTTTACAGTCACTCTGTTTGAGTGGGCGTGGCCGTGAGCAGAGTAACGGAGAATTCAGGGTCACGGCGGCCAGGTGTTTGGGGGCGCAAGGAAGGTTGACCGCGCTCAGCGGGGGCCGGCTGGGTTGACCTCCGTCCATTTCAGGTAAACTGAACTTTGATAATAAAAAAAAAAAAAAAAAAAAAAAACCCTTGTCTTTCTTATAAACCACATAATCTTAAATATTTTCCTCTGGGCACATCCCTCGTGCTATTAGTGTCCAAAGTACAGTCCAGATCAAGTCACTGACATTTTTGTTTAATTTTGTTTCTTCCTTCCTTTTCAATCCTCGCCTACGCGTGCCTTGCATGTTCTGTTATAACCTGTTTTTCAGTGTATCAACGAGATCCCAACAGGCTAAGTAACACAGGGACAACTGAACAGTCTCTATTCCGGGTCCCGAACTGACCCGTCTAACTGTCTAAAGTCAGTTAGCCCAAAATTTCTATAGACGGCACACCGTCCTATAGTTTATTAGCTTCATGACCCGGTTGCATTGGCCCTTCTTGTGTGTCTTGTGTGTTGTGTTTCTCTCGCCTACAGTGAGTCAAAATGTCACGTGCATCCAGTCCTGCGGAACACTGGAACAGCCTGGAGGCGTGGTTATCAGCCATGACTACGGGTTGTCTATCCAAAGACTTCGGTGACCCAAAACTCCTGACCCAACAGGAACTGGACGACAAGGTGGACCAGATCATGTCCCAGGACCCCACGCAGGCCTACAGTTCAAAAGACTGGAGCCGCATCATCGGGAGTCTCTCTCACTATCTTGTGTCACAGGCACGACTACTGGAGGAGGACAAAGCCAAGCTGGAAAAGGACACCGCTGGACTAAAGACTCAGCTGGAGGAGGCCTGCAGACAAAAGGACAGAGCACAAAGCCGTCTGGACGAGCTACTTCTGGAGGATGAGGAGGACACACGTCCGGAACTACAACAGGAAGTGGAAAGACTACAACAGGCCCTGGAGGACCTGCGTCTGGACACGGACAGGACAGTGGAGGCGGAGAAACAGACCACTGCAGCCCTCAATGACGATCTAATACGTGGAGAGGCTCAGCTAGAAAGAGCACTCACAGAATTAAAAGACAAAGACGCAAGATTCAAGGCGTGTGAGACATTTTTGCAGAAAGCCCGAGCTGAAATTAACGAGCTCATCCAACAGAGACAGGATCTTAAGGACGAACTAGACATAGTCCATCGCGAACTCAAACATGTGTACGGACTGCAAGGTGGACTGGGGGGGATGACGCACGCCACGTCGTCTCCCCTCACCAGCGAGCCTGCACTTCACAGCCAAACCCTTACGACTAAAGAAGATGAGGCAAGCCCACGTCGTGACCCTATCGTCACTGCTGCCCCCGTCTCGGAGAAGCGAACCACCAGCCATCGCACAGCCTCTAAAGAACTGGACAAGCTGGCAAGAAACATCCCCACATTCAACCCAAAGCCATCAGGGGGTAACGACGTGCACTCCTATTTAACCGATATTGAATTTCACTTACAAACTGTGGACAACGTCACTACTTGGGACAAGTTATATCTTCTTCGGACCACTTCTAGTCGTATTGTAAGAAGTTTCCTTGACAGACAGCCAGAATCAGTCAAAGCGAATTATTCACAATTACGACAAGCCCTGATCCGCGAATTCTCTGACCCAGAGTCGGACCAAGGCATCATTGCGGCAATGGACCTCAAACAAGCTCGTCTGGAAACACCACAAGCCTACTACGAACGTCTGCGACTCGCCTACTTCGGACCGCGGAATGAGGCACATATGGAAGAAGACATTAATTTCAAAACCCTCTTCCTGCGGAATCTCCATCCAAGCCAAAGTTCGCATTTGGGCGTTCTCGTCTGTCCACGGACCATGTCAATCCAACAATTACGTGACCTGGCTCACAAAGCGTACGTAAAACAAAAGACAATGTCTGAAAAACCTGGGAAATACCCCACAGTTTGCCCTGTCACTGCACCCTTTCCAGAACTGAACTTAGAAGGTGCACAGCCTACCAACTACGGACCCGGCAACAGACAGCCACGACCGTTCCAAGCTGGCAGAGGACAGCGGGGGCGGGGAGGAGCCCGCCCAAAACTGCAAAATGACCGTTTCAGGGGATCCTGGGACCGGCAGCACTTCTCCCACAACCAAAAGGGGGGAGGCAGCTGGGATGCCGACCGACACCCCAGGAGAGGCCGACCCCGATCTCCCCGAAACACAAGCCCAGAGAACCGGCAACGGGACCCCTCCCGACAAGACACCGGTAAGCTCAAGATAGAGCCCAAATCCAGCGGGAACAGTGCAGCCACGCCTGACACAACAGAACTTGTAAACATCCTGAAAGAGCTTCTCCAAAGGAAACCCCACAAGGAAGACAAAGATAAACCAGACACTGCATGACTAACCCACAGGCCTGGACCCAATGCTTCCCACACTACCAACTCCACTAACTCCATCCAGTTGACAGCACCACAAAACACTGCTGTCAAACCACAAACTGTTAAACCTGCTGTTACATCACCGAATGACAGCTCTAATCACTCCATTCAGATGACAGCCCCACAAAACCCTGCTGTCAAACCACAGACTTTTGAACTTGCTGTTTCATTACCCAATGACAGCTCCACTCACTCCATTCAGCTGACAGCCCCACAAGACACTGCTGTCAAACCACAGACTTTTGAACCTGCTGTTACATCACCAAATGACAGCGCCACACACTACAGCCAGCTGACAACACCACTTCCTGAACGGAACTGCAGCAGCTCTCATGATAAAGTACCAGACAGTGCGGTCTTGTTGATCTGCACCCACAATGAGCCACCCGATAC
Source organism: Squalius cephalus (assembly GCF_949319135.1). Lineage (NCBI taxonomy): Eukaryota > Metazoa > Chordata > Actinopteri > Cypriniformes > Leuciscidae > Squalius > Squalius cephalus. Next base: position 35,791,252 of record NC_137136.1, read on the forward strand.
CTACCCTCACTGCTTGTCAATCAACACGCAAGACTCAACACCACAACTTCTGGGCAACCTAATTGAGAGAGGAGTGGCACGAAAACTGTACTTGACAATTACCTTGGAAAAGGAAATGCAGCTCGAAGCCCTGGTGGACACAGGCTCCGATTTAACGCTAATTTCTGCTCAACTATTTGAAAAACTCAAGTTTGAAGCACAAAGACACAATCGAACTCTTAAGTTCCACACTTGTGAGCTGAACGTGCAGTCATACAGCCAAAATGACATCCAGCTAAGGAACGTAGCTCCCATTCACCTGGCAATCGGTCCGATGAGCATAGTCCACCCCGTCTATATTTCACCTATGAATACGTATCAATTTCTCATAGGCAAGGACCTTTTGGACCGCTTTGAACCCCTGCTAGACCTCAAGCACCTCCAAGTTTGGGCGCAGGTGCGCGAACCTCACCCCCTCCAGCCACATAACTCCATCGAACCAGACTGTCAAGCCACAGGGTTCACGGAAGTTCCATCAGCCAGACACGAGGACAAAGTCCTCACAGCTGATCAGGGTTCAAGTTCTCTACTCTGCACATTCAGAACAACGCCAGACTCTGATAATTACCGCCCCCAAGTGAACACTCCCCTGCAGTTGCAGGATGTCACCACAACAGACATTACCCTGGCAATATGGGCAGATAACTCAGCCATAAGCCTCTCACTATTCAATGCAATCATTGAAAAAACTCCAGACCTGCCCTACGCCTGCAAACGCACTCGTTTCCCTTTGAGTCCAGAGCCATCCTCAATGACATCGGCAAAAGGGGTCTGTGCTTTAAACTTGAACTGGAACCACCGGCAGTTGGCCCATTACTTCCTGATCCTGGAAGACCCAGCCCACGACGTCTACATTGGAGCAGACATCTTGATTCGCCTCAAGGCTCATGTGGACACAATAAATGAAGTTGTATGGGCTCCATTGACTTTACAGCCACCTGTTCCCATCAGTCATGACAATCTACTGTCAGGGCAGACCATCCCAGAAGTCTGCACTCTTATCAACGAACAGGGAACGGTGGTACCTGCTTACACAAAAGGGGTCGCCGTGCGACTCAACCTGCGACAGGGCCAAACCCTAAACCACGCACTGGCTTTCTTCCAACCGTCACCCGAGTGTGTGGAACTCAGACTCACCCTCGAAGCCACACCCCTCACTGAAGTGTCATCTCGGGTAGTCTACATTCTATTCAACAATTGCACAGCAACTGACATCAGCATCCCCAAAGCCTACCGGCTGGGATGGCTAGTCAGCCACGCCTTTCATGACTTTGACCTGACATTACCCGTCATAGGGCCCATTCCACCTGCACTGATACCTGAAGGGCATACGGACAACACACTGTTCACGGCCCCCTTCCAATTCATTACCCTCACCTCCGTCATGTCAGTGGCCAAAGACCATGTATGCAGGACGGAGCTGACAGAGGACAAACAGCTCACAGTGTACACAGTCTCCCACCAGCCTGTCGCTGAGACTGATACACCTGCCATGCCTGTCACAACCAACCCGACCGATGACAAGCCAACAGAAGAACCATATCCAGGTTTTGAATCTCAAGTGCAACAAATCCTACAAGATGCTGACGCACTTCAGGACGACGCAGACCGCCAAAAGCTGCGACAAATCCTGTATAAATTCAAAGAAGACTTTGCTAAAGATTCGTTAGACTGTGGTCTCACCAACCTCCACACAGTGCGTATCCCCACGCACCCCGAGGCTCCTCCCACTTTTGTCAAGCAATACAAGATTCCAATCGCCTCACACGAGCCAGTGCAGGAAATCATCGAATCTATGCTTGAGAAAGGTGTGATACGAACTTGTAACAGTACCTACTCCGCCCCCATTTGGCCTGTGCTCAAGCCGAATGGAAAGTGGAGACCCACGATCGACTATCGCAAACTAAATCAGCAGGTGCCGTTGTCACGATGGCCCATGACACAACTAGAGCAAGAAATTCCCAGAATCAGGGGAGCCACCATCTTCTCTACACTCGATGTGGCCTCTGGATACTGGACTATTCCAGTGCACCCAGACGACCAACACAAGTTGGCCTTCACCTTCGGCAACCGCCAGTACACCTTCAACCGATGCCCGTTTGGGTATGCAAACTCACCAGCTGAGTTCAACATCTTCTTAAACAAAGCCTGCCCTGACGCCAGGACGAGAGGTAACCTGATTTACGTTGACGATGTGCTCATGAAAAGCACGACGGTGGCCGACCACCTAAAAGAAATTGACTATGTTCTGAACCAGTTATCTGCTGCCGGCGCCAAAATAGCCCTACACAAGGGGCAGTGGTGTCGCAAAATGGTAAATTACGTGGGCCTGCTCATTGGACGCCATGGCATTGAACCACAATCAAACCGCATTCATGCCATCCAAAACATCAAGCCTCCCACCAACGTCTCTGAACTTCGAAGCTTTCTGGGAGTATGCAATTACTCCCGGCAATTCATCGAACACTATTCAGACATCGCCAGGCCTCTCACAGCTCTGTTGAAGAAGGACTGCCCTTTCGTCTGGTCAGACGCTCAAGAACATGCCATGAAAGAACTTAAAAGACATTTATGCTCAGCCCCTTGCCTTGCGTACCCTGATCCGCAAAAAGAATTCCACCTCGACGCTGGGTTTTCAAACCAATGTCTCAGTGCTGGCCTATACCAATGGCATGACCAAGACAAAAAGGTGGTCGCATATGCCAGCAAGACACTTCTCCCGCCAGAATGCAAATTCTCGGACTGTGAAAAAGCTTTGCTCTGTACGGTATGGGCAATTCAGCGCTTCTCCAACTACATTGGAGCACAGAAGGTCGTCATAGAGACTTGCCACCAGCCCGTCATGTTCCTTAACAGCCAACGGATAAGAGACGGTGTTGTCACCAACTCACGCATAGCTACATGGCTAATGGCCCTCCAAGGACGAAACGTCGAGGCCAGATATGCACAAAACCACAAATCCGCTCTAGGCAACGGCTTAGCAACATGTCAAGACTGCTCTGACAACTCACCTGCTGCAACGCTGAATACACCTGAGCCCCAGCAGCCACAACTGACCTGCCACAGGTACTTTGACAAGAATGCGTGCGAAGGCATGCCCACAGCTTATGTCGACGGATGTTCCTACAACAGCGAGGGCATCCTAAAGGCAGGCGCAGGGGTACTGTGGGTAAACAACCACCCATGCCCACCCCAACACTTCAAGCTGGGCCCCCAGTCATCACAATACGCAGAAATAGCAGCAATTCTCATTACCCTGCAAATCGCAGCAGCCCATAACCTCAAAGAACTGCTCATCTGCACAGACTCGAACTATGCCAGACTCAGTTTTGTGTGCCATCTTCCAACCTGGAAACAAAATGGTTTCACAACTGCTAACAACAAGCCCGTCAAGCATCAACACCTGTTCCAAGAATGTGTCAACATCACAACAACACACGACATTACCGTGTACTGGAAGAAAGTAAAAGGACATTCGAAACTCCCTGGCCAAGACAAGGACTTGAATGACCACACTGACGCCCTCGCAAAAGCGGGCGCCCTACACGGTGAACCGTGGGATTCCCCAACAGCCCCACCCACCCCTAACGTGGCAGTGGTGACCCGCAGCAAGCAACCATCACCTGCTGCTACACCTGCTTCTCAGCTGTTGTCACTGACCCCACAAATTTCAAACAATGACCTGGCAGAAATGCAGTCTTCAGACACTGCCATAAAAGCCATGATTCTCCACCTCACAGACCCTTCCTCAAACCCAATTGCACCATCTGACATCACGGATGACTCCGACCTCAGACATTTACATAACTCCAGACACATGTTGCGTATGCGGGACGACATTCTTTGGTTTGTCAACGATGACACCACTTCGCTCAAACTCGTGGTACCCCGCTGCCAAAGGGGGGAAATGATGAATCACGCCCACAACGCACCATATGCTGGGCACCACGGTACCAGAGCCACGTATGAGACACTTAGACAGGTGGCATACTGGCCATGTATGCAACAGGATGTGGCAGAATATGTGAGAGAATGCCTGGTCTGCTGTCAGTTTCACCCAACAAACCTAACTCACAGAGCCCCTTTGCAACGCAGAGGAATCACGTTCCCCTGGTCAGACCTTCAAATTGACTGGGTAGGACCCCTCCCCCGGTCATCCAGAGGCAATAAGTACTTTCTCACGGTAGTGTGCCAGTTTACCAAATGGGTAGAGTGTCTGCCAGCACCCAACGACACTGCCCAAACAACGGCATATCTCCTGATGAACCACATCTTCTCCCGATTCGGCCTACCGCTCAGAGTCAACTCAGATCGAGGAACTCATTTCACCGCAGAGATCATGCAAAAGATCTGGAGAATCCTAGGGGTACAAGCTAAACTTCACATCAGTCACCATCCGATCTCATCCGGACAGGTAGAAAGGTCTAACCGAACGGTGGTCGCCATGTTGAGAAAGTATGTGTCGACCAACCAGAAAGACTGGGATGTGAAACTTCCCCTGGTGCTGATGGCCCTCAGAGCCACCCCGCAGGAATCAACACGAGTATCCCCATTCGAACTCATGACCGGGAGGCAGATGACTCTGCCATTACACCTGTTGTACCAACCAGGAGACCACAACCTCGTCACCGCCTATACCACGTCCCAATACCTGGACGAGCTCCATAAACACTTGAAAACAACTTTCGCCTTCGCCCAGCAACACCTGAAAACCAGCGCTGACGGCCAGAAAGCATATTACGACCGAAAGGCATCACACCAAGAACTCAGCGTGGGCGACAAAGTCCTGTACTACAGTTTCGCCCTGCCTCCCAAACAACTGTCAAAAAAGTTTCTGCCTCACTGGACTGGCCCCCATGAAATTGTGAACAAACTCTCCCCAGTAGCGTACCAAATCCAGCTAAAACGGGGACCAAAAGAGCCAGTCCTCAAATGGGTCCACCGCAATCAGATTAAGAGATATGTGGCCACTAGCAGGAACAGACAGGAAGGGCCCAATGCAAGCTAACCTCAACCGCCGTCGTTACAGGAAAAGAAGACCAGACCCTCCAACGGGACAACCCTCGCTGACCTGTGCCTTTTCTCTTTCCCCTTGTTCGTCCGCACCTCTCTCTCTCTTGCCTGTAATAGGATGCTGCTGTGGATCATCATCATGTGCTTCCCGACGACCAGAAGCCAGCCGCCACCCGACCTCGTCTCTCCAGCACCGGCCTCGGGAATTGTGTTGAGAGAGCAGCCCGGATTGCTTATAACGAATTGTCGAACGCACACACAGAAGGTGTACGTGCGACTCGACCCTCGAAACGTCTACCGTGCACACTACCCAAAAACAGCCGTCCTGTACAGCTGGGCGGGTGCCAGATGGACCGAAAATGCCCTCGACCACGCCGAAGCCGACATCGAACACATGCTGAACCAACTCGAGAAGATGACTCTCACCCAGGCCGAATTGAGCGGGCACAACAGGCGTCCCAAACGTTTTCTAGGAGCCCTGCTTGGAGCCGCTGCTGCCGTAGGCACACTGTTCAACATTGGTATGTCCAGCGTCAACGCAGTGAACATCGCCACGGTACGACGACATGTAGCGGAAATCCAGACGGAACTTCCACAGCTGAAAGATCAACTCACCACACAAGGCGCATCTTTGACCACCATAGGCAAGACATTGAGAGGCACAATCACCGTCCTCAACACACATAGTGTCATGCTAAACAAGACCATGAGCTCCATGAAACAGCTGTTCACAGTCTTCGAGAGCAACTTTGCCCAAACCCAGTTGGTCACCGCATTAATGAATGACATGCTCAGAGAAGTGAGCTCTTCCATAGACAACCTAGCCATGGGCAGGATCCCACCATATCTGATACCCCTGAGTCTGGTACAGACCGTACTGGCTTCCGCCATCACTACACCCACTGATCCTATACAAACCCATCTCGCCTACTCGTTGGGAAGTGCCATCCCACTGTATGTGGACCCGGCACAGCGAGAAGTGGCCTTCCTCCTCAACTTGCCCATTATAGAGTCGAGCCGAATCTACCGACTCAAAGACATTGTCAACATTGGATTCTGGCAACGTGACACGCAGTTCAAAGTCCGGACTCCAGACGTGGTAGCCTACCACGACAGCGACCCACAACTGTACCTAGCCCCTAACTTGCACATGTGCACCCTCACCAAAGACATACACTACCTCTGCCCTAGCAAACCCTTCCTCCGGGATAACACCGATGGGATCTGCGGCCTCCAACAGCTGGCTAGCGACGCACGTTGTCCGGCTGATGCGAAACCTCGCAACCAAGTCACCGAGACGCAAGCTGAAATCGTAGGAAACCGATGGCTCGTGAACACTCCCGTGCGGTCCGCAACACTGACTTATGACCAACACGACACTGCTACCCGTGTCAATCTGCTGAACCAAAGCATGTGGATTCAAGTCCCACGAGGAGCCATCCTTCACCTGGATGACCTGGCCTTGTACCACCTCCCAAGTGAAGAGTACCAAGCCGAACTGGAGATTCCACCTTTCTTCAGGGACCGCAACTTCACTCTAGATCCAGAACTGGAAGATTGGATTGCAAAAGGGGGGTCACAAATCATCGATATAGCCCCACTGGACTCAGCCCTTCAGGCCTTGTCTCGACAACCCATCCTGAACACTTCACCTGTGGTCCAAACCTGGACAGCGGCTGACACCGCCCTCTGTATTACCAGCATCCTCGGACATGCCCTAGCTTTGGGCTTGGCCTATATCCTGTACAGAAGAGTCAACGCAATCCGAACTTCCACAACCAAGCTCACAGAGGCAGTCTCCGTCGGCTTCAGGAGAAACCCTCGGAAGGACGACGCCTCACCAGAGAATGCGGAAGACCTCATCGAACTAAGCCCCAATCTTAACAACCCCTTTATAGCCACCTCATCTCCCTGACCTGCCATCTGACCATTGTTACTGTGATGAGTCGACCAGGTCCATCCATGCCCTGTTCACTCATCAAGGGGGGAATGTAACGCAAAGCACATGATCAGACGGCGTGTTGATTAAATTACTGAGATTATCCCGTGATTAGATTCCCCCCTTTAGTCTGGGACCTAATCAACGTACTGGAATACTCATTTACAAACACCTCCATTGTCTCAAGATTCTGCCGCGTAAGACGTGCAGACCAAATGGCGCTCACAAATGGCTTAAATCATTGACGGCCTATCTGAAATAAACAGACTTACTGCTAAATCAACAGAAACCCTTTTGTTTATGGCCGGACGAACATCCGCTGACCAGTAGAGCGATCTCCGAAAACCCCCCTTGGGACATCTCGCACACTGATTTACACCTCAGAACAACAAGACTTTATCTGAACAAATGTCCCAAACCATGTTAAGTGCATCATTGTTAACAAACGCACACACATAACCTCTCACCCCTCCCTCGAGGACGAAAGTTCAGCGCCAAGCTTGAACTCTCTAAACTGTGTCAGCACACACACACACACAGAAACACACACAGATCCTACACGTGTGAATCAAAATCATCTTGTGAAATGTTTAAAATGTATTCTCTTGATGTGTGCATGATCCCTTATCCCAAATATTATGCTTATATAGCTTTATTTGTTTGTAATCAATTTGATGTGATTTTAATCGCAAGAAATCATACCCCACGTGTGTAATTCGACCAGAAAAGTGTCATTCTTGGTACCGTTTTGTTCCAAAAATTCCAATCGTTACGAATCTGTGACACAAAATAGCAGGAAATGTGTTATTTAACTAAATATCCGCAGTAGTGATGATAAGAACGGAGTTATAATTCCACTAGCTAGTAATAAAGGGCGTGTACACCTCGCGACGTCAGAAGGTGGGGACAATACGTTGTTAAAGACGATTGGCCGGCATACACCAGAGGGCGTGAAGCTTGGCTCCTTCAAAATCTCGCGCATCTCTCACAAACAGCTGCACTTCGCCAGAGAGAAAGACGACACGCCTTCTTCCATCCTTGGAAGCCTCGTCCGCTTTTATTTTCATTTTTCTTCCAAGTTTTATTTTCTTAAAACTACTTTTACTTCAGTTGATAGTCTCCTTCAACCAACCAACGAAATCAACTTAAAGCTAAAATCATCTTGCTAAGTTTTCGCTCGTCTCCAGTCGCCATAGCAACTAGACGCTGTGACATCTGTTTCGGTGACCACGTGACCAAGACGCTTTGTCTACTCCGACTCGACGCACGGACACACAAAGGCCGAGCTTCACCCAGAGTAACGTAGACTTTAAATTTACAATCTGAAGTGCTGTTTAAAGTGTCTAACATTACTGTGTCTATTGGGGTTTTGTTGTGAAAGACTGAGCTGTATCTATCTACCTCTAAATTCTTTCACTCACACTTACACACTCTTTTTCACACACATCTGCACGTACACACACACATACACGCTCACATATCCACGTGTTCCTAGACAGAAACACACGACCACGTGCTGCTAAAGGCGTGTTCCTACACACACACACACACACACACACACACACCCCTCTTCTTACTACGCTATCCTTGGACCCACACACAAAGCCATTCTTAAAATCCCCTCTTATTCTTTCTTTCTCATCTCTCTCTCTTTTCCTTCTCTTTTACGTTTATTTTTGCTATATTCCTCATTGCGATCGTATATTGTTTTTGTTTATGCATATTTACTCCTGTGTGATTTAAACTAGTATATGTAACCAGTAGCTCGTTTGAATAAACTTTGTTAAATCATTTGAATTGAGATTGCCTGTTTGTTTCAATACTGAGTCCCTGAGTAGTGCAGATTTTTACCTCTTAACGCTCTACGATAAATTTTACTATTGGAAGAAATCTCAAATGGTCTAAAGCACTAAGATAATTATTTTCTTGTGGCCACAGAAAAGGAATTGTCTATCAGTGTTAAAGACGTGAGATTTCCGTTCAGATATTGTACGTTTTGTGTGCTGGACGTACAGTTCGTACAATAAATGAACATTCTTCGACTTATACCTAAAATTTCCCCAAATTGAACATATTCTACCCGTCTATATCAGTGAGTACTACAAGCAATTGTGTAACCTCTGATATAAGCCGAGGTTTTGACCAATTCCCTATTTGGGAATTCTTTAATTCATGTAAGCAACATATGCATAGTCACATTAATGCTAATTTGAGCTAATTAATTCCCTAACATAAGTCATTGTTGCTACAGCATGTTTGTGTAATAGTTGAGGGTATTTAGGAAGGTATAATGTATTACTTACTTATGAAATGAATTATTATTATTATTATTATTATTATTATTATTATTATTATTATTATTATTATTATTTTTAGTATGAATAATTAACTTTATTTTTTTTATTTTCAATTAGTGTCACACAAAACACTGCAGATGAAGTTCTCCAGAAGCTGATGCCTGTGATTACAGCAACTAGATCAGCTCGGTAAGTAACACTGAGACTTATCTACTAACTGTTTTTTAATATATATGTGTGAGAAATGTATTAAAAAAAATATATGCATTTATAATGTATGTATATGGTCATTTATATGTAGACTTTATTATATTCATTTACATTTAATTTAAATGTTGATACATTTATATTTAGTGAAAAAACTGATGTTTTCATTTGATCAGTTTTATATAATCTTTCTCCCTCACATAGAGACATAATATCTTAGAATAACAGTTAAACTTACTGATATATTGAATTCATTGTTTAAAAAAAGAGATATTGCACAAATTATAAACACAATTAAGAAAAGGAAAGATTTCTGTTTTGATCTGAGAGAGTGAAGAGTGTGTCATTGTTCTCTACAGGTTGATAAAGTGTGGTGTCACAGATGAAGGTTGTGCTGCTCTGGCTTCAGCTCTGAGATCAAACCCCTCACACCTGAGAACACTGAATCTGTCTGGGAATAAACTAGGAGACTCAGGAGTGAAGCTACTTTCTGCTTTCTGCTGGACTGGCGAATCCTCACTGTGAACTGGAGAAACTGTGGTAAGATCATACGTTACTCTCACATGAAACTGGCACTGTGAATTCATAAAGTATAACCAAAATGGAATAAAATGCTGGGAAATTACTATTATTTCATTAATTACAAGCAAAGCTATTAAAACAACATGATCAAATTCATCAAATTATTTTACGTCTGTTAATATGATGTAAGAGAATTAATATTTTAAAGTGTTTGCTCTATTTCTCCTGCCGCTGTGAGTTCATGTGTTTGATCTGTAAATGATTGAACACATGAGCTGCTCCTCATTAAGGTGATTCTGCAGTGCTGATACTCACACTGAAAAACACACTTTGACATTGTGATATACATTTAAAGGTACAATATGCAAGATTTTCTGCCGCTAGAGGGCGCTACATTCCAAACAACAACAATGGCGTAGCTTTATGACGATGTGAAGAAGCGTGGAATGATGGGAACTGTTGTTTTCAACTCCACCGTGGATGTATCAGTCAGATGGGAATCGAAAAATCATGTTCATGGATGAGATAAAGTTCTATTTTTATAAATGTTGCATTTAATGACATGCTTTTATTTCATTAAACTGAATTAACTGCAAGAAAAATAAGGTTTAATACTAAATTGGTTATCATAGATGTTACTGTATTTGTCGAATTCATTGTTGTGATAACGCTGCGCAGTTATCCATGTTCTAAACAATTGTTGTAAAAGTACATTCAAACATACCCACATCATTTGCCAAAATACTGATTAATCTTTATGTATAACACATGCTATATTTAACGAAGTTCAGATGTTATGGGAAGAAGGAGACAGGAACCAGCGAACATTCATGACACATTTTAAAGGGGGGGTGAAATGCTATTTCATGCATACTGAGTTTTTTACACTATTAAAGAGTAGGATTCCCATTAGAGATGCACCGATTACAATTTTCTGGGCCGATTCCGATTTCCGATTTTTCCTTAAGTTTGACCTGCCGATACCGATTTTAGCCGATTCCGATTTCATTTTTTCTAACCACTTTACAGCACACACAAATATTTATTTTATATATTTTCTGTAATAGAACATTTTACAATTTGCATAGTTCACACACATCTAAAGTGCAGTATTGTGGAAGAACCATTTCCTTTTCACATTCAATATCCAATAATTTTATATATGTATTTAGCAAACGAAACGCCTGTATGAAAACAGGGAATGGCAATAAAATAATATATAAATAAAAAATAAAATAAATATAGCCTTGCAGTATAAAGACATTTCTCAAAGCACACACACACAGGCCTATTGCAATCACTTGTACAAACTGAATAGTAAAACAAGTTTAAATGGGTACAAAATGTCAGTCTTTGTTTTCTTTTCTGACATAGCCTACTCCAGTTCTTGTTAAAACACACAAATTCTGTGCATTTTGGGCACTTTTTTTGTGAAACCCTATTTAGGCTACTTTCCATCAAAAGTGTGCTTTCCCTTTAATTGAGCGTGAGCAGTGCAGCAAATAGACTCGGCGTCGAAACACGCGCTTCACTGCTCGCGACGCTCCTACTTGAAGCTCACGCGCTGCTCCCGCTCCCGTTGTAAAAGCACTCATTGATTAACATGCACGCCGAAAAAAAAATACGCGCTTGCGGTCTGAACGGACGTAATTCACGAGGTTTTCTACATGTGCTCCGTGTGCACGTGTGATGCTGATGTTGCGCGATGTTAATCATGCGGCGCCCGAGTGCATTTGTCCGGCATAAAATCGGCATTTGTCAGACTGACCGGCCGGTCGCCGGTTACGGCCGATCACGTGAAAATCGGCCAATTCCGATCACCAGCCGATCAATCGGTGCATCTCTAATTCCCATGCTAAACATGGACAAAGTTTCAAAAATTAAGTTGTACGTTTGATGGAGTATTTCTGTTTCAAAAATACTCCTTCCGGTTTGTCACAAGTTTCGGAAAGTTTTTTTCGAGTATGGGCCTGTGTGACGTCAGATGGGGCGGAATTTCCTTATAGGGGTCCTAAGGGCACTTCTCCCGGAAGGGCGCGCACGCACCCGTAGACCAGAGCGAGAGAGCGAAAGCAGTACGCCCATCAAAGCGCTGTGCTCGGCTTTAGGGAAGTCTTCGGCCGCGCTCCACTCAAAGGACTTAAAGAAATAAACAATGTCACCAAAAGAAGTGTGTTTTTGGTTGCCATGGCAAGATAACCCTGCACAGATTCACGAACCCAGCGTTAAGGGACCAGTGGATGGAGTTTGTTTAAACAGAGCATCAACGGAGTTGTGCAAGTGTTCTTGTTTGTTCCCTGCATTTCGACGATGATTGTTTTATAAACAAGGCCCAGTTCGACGCTGGATTTGCAGATCGTCTAATGCTTAAGGATGGAGCAGTCCCAATAATAAAGGTTCACGGTCGTGCGTTTGAACCGCAGGCGGTGAGTAAAACTGCATCAAATGTCTGTGTGTTGTTAGCTATCGGCACGTAAGCACAGCAAGTAAACAACATGATCATGTATAGTTAATGTATCTATGGAGCATGCGATGTATGGTGTGTGTAAATACATTTGTTTAGCTGGCCACTGTAGGTGTCTGTTTGTTTATCGTAAAACCACACGCGCTCGTGATTCTTTAGCTCCGCCCACACGGCACGCCTCCAGCCGCTCGTTTTTTTCCGGAAAGACTCGGTACAGCCTATCTTTCTTTTATAAATATAATAAAACTAAAGACTTTTTGGAGATATGAAGGATGCAATACTACTCTATAGGTACTCAAGATTAACATGAGATTGACTGAAACTGAGTGTTTCACCTCCCCTTTAATGATAAAAATAAAACAAATACAAAACGAAAGTACAAGACAGTAGCCCCTCATGGACGACTGCTGTCACAATAAAACAAAACAAAACACAACACAAGTTCAGGCCTGTCCTCTCTCGCTCTTCACTGTCGTCGCTCCCCCTTTATGCTTCCGCTCCTCTGTGAGAGATACGAGACCGGTGCGTCGCGCAGGTGTCACTCATCAGTAATCACGCCACCGGCCTCGTGCCGCTCTCTCACGACCCTCGGCCTCGTCCTGCTCGCCACACTATATTTATTTACATGGCCATAAACACCAGACGTGATAAACAATGTCAATAAACTAAACACAAACCTAAAGCAATAATACCCGTACGTTGACGTTTACGTTTGTGGGACTTGTCTTTGTCAACAGAACCAGCTGCAATCGTACAGAATAATTGTGTTCCATAACGACTGCACGAAACAAGCTAACGTTTGTTGCTTGATAGACGCTACAACTACAACTTCCGCATTTGTCCAGGACTCCATGCAGTACGAGCGGAAACCGAGGGTAACGCAGATATGACATGATATATAGCATGTGTTATACATAAAGATTAATCCGTATTTTGGCAAATGATGTGGGTATGTTCGAATGTACTTTTACAACAATTGTTTAGAACATGGATAACTGCGCAGCGTTATCACAACAATGAATTCGACAAATACAGTAACATCTATGATAACCAATTTAGTATTAAACCTTACTTTTCTTGCGGTTAATTCATTTTAATGAAATAAAAGCATGTCATTAAATGCAACATTTATAAAAATAGAACTTTACCTCATCCATGAACAGGATTTTTCGATTCCCGTCTGATAGATTTACATCCACGGTGGAGTTGAAAACAACAGTTCCCATCATTCCACGCTTCTTCACATCATCATAAAGCTATGCCGTTGTTGTTGTTTGGAATGTAGCGCCCTCTAGTGGCAGAAAATCTTGCATATTGTACCTTTAATGATAAAAATAAAACAAATACTCCCGTACGTTGACGTTTACGTTTATGGGACTTGTCTTTGTCGACAGAACCAGCTGCAATCGTAAAGAATAATTGTGTTCCATAACGACTGCACAAAACAAGCTAAAGTTTGTTGCTTGATAGACGCAACAACTACAACTTCCGCATTTGTCCAGGACTCCACGCAGTACGAGCGGAAACCGAGGGTAACGCGGATATGACGCCATTGACTGGCGACTCCCAGCTCACCCCTGCTCACACGCCCCGTTTCCTTGGTTAAAATCGCAATTTTCTCACGATTTAAAATAGTTGGAAACATTTGGGATATTGTAAGTAATCAAAACACCCTTTAGGATTTGGTAGGAATTTCACTGTCAGCTGTAAAATCCTCCAGTTTCCCCCTGATATATAGTGAGAGTCATGGGCAGCTGACAGATGACAGTTGCTCGTCCCTCTCTCTCTCTCCTCTGTCTTGCTCTGCCACACACACTCCCTCTGTACAGAATTTGATCTTTTAACATGACTGTCTTAGTACATTAAAGGGGTCATATAATGGTACATGCACTTTTACAAGTTGATTGTTCTGAAATGTGTGTTGGCAGTGCCTGTACACAACCATAATATAATGATAAAAATCCATCCAGTGTTTTTTTTTTAATCTTCTTGTATGTTTTACCATCTCAAATCGAGCCGTCTGACCGTGTGACGTCACACGGACGGATGCCCCTCCCACGATTGTTAATTGACAGCAGCATTTCAACACAGACCCGCCCTGAGCGAGCTGTCATCATAGTCCGCCATTGTTGATACGCTGGAGCAGAATGGCGTCTAAGCAATTGTGGTGTTCTGTTCTTGGGTGTAATAACGAACACAGCAGTCATTTTGATGTTCCTAAATCCGAACCGCTGAAGATGCAGTGGCTGAGTTTTGTTTTCGAAGGGAATATTCCCCACGATCAACGTCAATGCTTTCATGTTTGTGCGAATCATTTCTCACCAGACTGCTTTATAAACGAGAACATTGAAAAAGGTATTAGCTTCTATCTGAGTATGTGTTGTTTATCTGCCTAATGACTGTCATAGTCTCACAGACTGGTTATTTTTTAAACAGATCAGTACAATTTTAGTGCTTCAGCCCTGACAGTTGTACCTAACACTGCATAGATAACGTTACGCATCACTGACAAGACTACATTTACCGAAAAAAAGTTTTTCATGACCGTTAGCTGTAACATCAATCTGTCAATAAACTAACGTATACATCAGTAAACACATAGCATTCGTATCTCACTACTCTACCCTGCCAGTACATACAAAGATAGATCAAAGTGACATTACGTTAACCAACCATTCAGAAACGTCCTGTTCGACCCTTAATTGTCGAACTTCTTCGGGGCCGTCATCTTGTTCTGGGTCCGACTCCAGTTCAAATTGATACGGTTGCACAAATGTGTCCTCAGAGACTCCTGCTGCCGTTCTTTCTCCAAAATATACCCTCAACTGTTGTCAAGGCAACATTCCACGTATGTTGTGTCAAAACGCCCCACAGAACAGAGGGGCGGGGTGAGCAAAGCACATTATCATTTAAAGACACATGCACTTAAATGGCGTGCTGAAAACAGAGCTGTTTTTGACCAGGTAAAATGAGTGTTTTCTTACAATACTAATGAGAATTTTTAATTAAAGTGTATTACAAACTTTTCATTTAGACCCTAAAGAATCATATTAACTTGTACAAAATTGGCATCATATGACCCCTTTAAGCCACGTGAAGCGGTTTTCACGTTATAAGCGTTAATGTCCTGTATTGGGGGCTGCTACTATTTGCTTCTGCTTTTCAAACGTAGAAGTATGATAAAGACATGATAAAGACATGATAGACTATATACATTTTATGTGGATAAAGGCATATTTTGTACATGACTACACGTCCTTAAAAGGCCTAGAAAATATATAGTTTTAACGACATAACATCTCGTTATAATAAGAAAAGATGTCGTTAAAATGACTTAACATCTTGTTATTACTACATAATTTGAGTGAAAAAAATATGTATGTGGCAGCAATACTGCCTTGAGATCAGGCTGAACTATTAGGCTGAGACTTCTGAATACATAATAAAAAAAAAAATACATAAATAGGCTGTTTAAAATTATTCCAGTTGTGGTTAAGAATCAGGGTGGACACACTGGAATGTAGAAGCTAAAAACTGCAGTGTAATGCCACAAAAGACACACAAAAAATCTGTAGTGTAAATGTATGACCACTTTTAAAAAAATAAAAGCTTTGACTTGACCATTTTGTCGTATTTTTGTGTTAATTGAATTAAACTAAAACCTTTTTATTTCTATTTATTTGACGTTTTGTTGGGAAAAATATTAGACAGATTCTTCTAAAAAAGGCTGAAATATATTTCACTTAAATATTACAGATTAAAAAACGAAAGAAAACGTGCTGAGTTTCAGTTCATTGTGGCGCGCTCCAAAGATCTATAAAGGAAACAGAGACATTCTGTTTGTTTTCGTTATTTTACAAAATCTAAATATCTTTTGTAAATGTATGAATTATGTCTTGCTTTTATCTGTATGACCATAAATTACGGAGTAAGAGTTTACTCTCTTGGAAGGAAAAAATCCAGTGGTCGCACCGCCGCCTCACGCGCGCGCGCACACACACACACACACACACACACACACACACACACACACACACACACACACACACACATACACACACACACACACACACAAAATCTTAAATTGCTAACTTGAAATAAAAATCATTATTAAAATAAAATACAGTCAACAAATATATAAAATGTTACACCACTCAATTTGAATAGTCTGTAATATAATCTGTGACGTTTGGCGTGACCACCGCCTCACTGTGCTGTTATATGGGAAAGATGATATTTTACACCAACAATGCCAAGTAAAAAGCTTAGCCTACATATTAGGCCTAATAGTTTAGCTTGATTCGCAAATAATGAAACATTTGGATTCGTGCCTAATGAGGAATGTAGGCTTTTTCACTTTAAATTAATTCGTTTGGCATCTTATTTAGTTTTATTTAAATAAAAAACCTGTTTCTTGCCTTGAATATACACTCACCTAAAGGATTATTAGGAACCTGTTCAATTTCTCATTAATGCAATTATCTAATCAACCAATCACATGGCAGTTGCTTCAATGCATTTAGGGGTGTGGTCCTGGTCAAGACAATCTCCTGAACTCCAAACTGAATGTCAGAATGGGAAAGAAAGGTGATTTAAGCAATTTTGAGCGTGGCATGGTTGTTGGTGCCAGACGGGCCGGTCTGAGTATTTCACAATCTGCTCAGTTACTGGGATTTTCACGCACAACCATTTCTAGGGTTTACAAAGAATGGTGTGAAAAGGGAAAAACATCCAGTATGCAGCATTCCTGTGGGCGAAAATGCCTTGTTGATGCTAGAGGTCAGAGGATAATGGGCCGACTGATTCAAGCTGATAGAAGAGCAACTTTGACTGAAATAACCACTTGTTACAACTGAGGTATGCAGCAAAGCATTTGTGAAGCCACAACACGCACAACCTTGAGGCGAATGGGCTACAACAGCAGAAGACCCCACCGGGTACCACTCATCTCCACTACAAATAGGAAAAAGAGGCTACAATTTGCACGAGCTCACCAAAATTGGACAGTTGAAGACTGGAAAAATGTTGCCTGGTCTGATGAGTCTCGATTTCTGTTGAGACATTCAGATGGTAGAGTCAGAATTTGGCGTAAACAGAATGAGAACATGGATCCATCATGCCTTGTTACCACTGTGCAGGCTGGTGGTGGTGGTGTAATGGTGTGGGGGATGTTTTCTTGGCACACTTTAGGCCCCTTAGTGCCAATTGGGCATTGTTTAAATGCCACGGCCTACCTGAGCATTGTTTCTGACCATGTCTATCCCTTTATGACCACCATGTACCCATCCTCTGATGGCTACTTCTAGCAGGATAATGCACCATGTCACAAAGCTCGAATCATTTCAAATTGGTTTCTTGAACATGACAATGAGTTCACTGTACTAAAATGGCCCCCACAGTCACCAGATCTTAACCCAATAGAGCATCTTTGGGATGTGGTGGAACGGGAGCTTCGTGCCTTGGATGTGCATCCCACAAATCTCCATCAACTGCAAGATGCTATCCTATCAATATGGGCCAACATTTCTAAAGAATGCTTTCAGCACCTTGTTGAATCAATGCCACGTAGAATTAAGGCAGTTCTGAAGGCGAAAGGGGGTCAAACACAGTATTAGTATGGTGTTCCTAATAATCCTTTAGGTGAGTGTATGTCCATAGAAGCTGACATGGCATTATACAAAGAAAAGAAAAGAGAGATATTATTATTAGTAATAGTATTATAGCCTAATTATTATTATTATTATTATTATAAACTAGGCTACAAAAAAAAAAAAAAAGTAAACATTTATGGTCATACAGAAAAAAGAAATATGAAAAAGGAATCTGTGAGATGTCTTCTTTTGTATGTGTCCACTTACAATCAAAACAAAACATTGTGCTTTTGTAAAATAAAGAAAATAAACAGGGTGTGCTTTCTGCCTCTCCATCTCGGTGATCTTTTTTTTTGAGCACGTCTATAAACTGAAACAAAACTCAGCGAATACTTGTCACACATTTATGAGCCATATATCTTTATAAACATTTAAGTGTGTACTTTTAAATGATCGGATTCAAACTGAAAACAAATATTCTCTGTTTAAGTAATTTGTATAAAACCAACAAGATCAAATGCTTGCTCATTAGTTTTAATGTGACCACGCCCACGCGCGCAAAAGAGATTGACATGCAGATCGTCCACGCCTCACACGAACGTGCTCGTTACCTCAAAACCAAAGCACCAAACTTCATCATTCCTCTGCTTTTCGTCGAGTTTGGGGGACACGCTGTGAGCTTACATTGGATTTACCTCAGAAGAAGAAGAACGCGATTTGAAGACAAGAAAGATGTAAGGTAAGAAATGGATTCTGAATTATATATTAGTGTTATTGTTGTATAAACTTCACATTGCAGTTGAACTGTTGCTATACTAAAATGTATGGAATCGACAGAAACATGTTGAAACATGAACTATAGACAGGCAGGCTACCTTTCAATGCGAAATTTATATTCATTTATGACACAAGGATGTTTTAAAAGCATGATATAAAATTAGGCTAGTTGTCAGGTTTCGTACAAACGAAGCAGGCAAGAAGGTAAGTTTGATATTTTAATAGCAGAATGGATCGGACACAGTGTGAAAGGTGAGTAAACAGGAAGTAGATAATTGGATGAAGCTTAACTGAATGATAACAAAGTCTCTCTTTCTCTTGCAGAAGCAGATGATGAAGATTCTCTGAAGATGGACTGAAGACAGGCTGAAGAAGATCGGGATCGACGGTAAGTATGCAGGTAGGTGAAGTAGAGAGTCTGTGTGTCATGAATAGACATGTATTGACATGTATTGACGGGACCAGACAAAGAGTGAGTGACTGAGTGCTGAATATAAAGGTGAGCTGCTGATGGGATCCAGGTGACGGTGATTACTACTTAGGAGAATGAGTGCAGGTATGCGCCAAGGAGGATTGTGGGGAGTGTAGTGCCGAGACAGATGAGGAAGACAGACGGTGGATGTGACACTAGTGTGAGTGTTTACTCTAATATGTTGAATATTATAATGTCCGGGTTTACTGTTAAATACTGTGTTTGTCATCATGCCTGATGAGTGAAATGTTTATGTCCTCTGGATTTACAGTGTAACTAACCACCAATGCAAGATTTTTTATTTGTATTATTTTATTTTATTTATTTATTTATATTTTTTTCTTTTACTTTTTTTTTCTTTTAATTATTTATTTATTTATTTATTTATTATCTTTATTTTTTGTATTGTATTGTGTTTGTCATCCAGGAGCAGGGGGCATCAGGGTGTGGGATCCCATGTAGGGGATAGGGATGGTGTGTTGTGGGGAGGTGAGGGGGAGTGTGAAAAAAAAAAAAAAAAGTGAGCGCTGTTTCATATTTATAATTATTGTTTCACATTGTGTACACTAGGGCTGAACGATACATCGAATTTTCATCGTCATCTCGATATGAACTCGCGCGATGAACACATCGCAACAGACAGCCTGACACGATGAATAATGCCTGGTTCAGATTACAAGATTTTTGTGTCTGTTATGATAGTCACTGTGTCAGATTACACGATTTTGACTCCTAAAATCTTGTCGTGTCGTGGACAAGAAACATGTCAGACTACACGTTGCTTTCCGACCAGTCATCGCGCGCCGTCACACGCACACATTCACTCGCACGCACACACACACACACACACACACACACATGCTCACTCGCGCACACACACACACACACACACACTCACTGTCCCTCGCTCGCTCGCTCACTCACTCGCACTCGCTCACTCACTCGCGCGCACACACACACTCACTGTTGCTCGCACTCTCGCGTAGGTTGTCGCCCACTATGACACACTTCATAGATACGAGATGAAACGAACGAATCTTGTGTCCCGACGCCCGTTGTAGTTTACGAATACCCACGACACCCTACGTCAAACGGATTGTGTCAAAATCGCGCTAAAATCATGTAATCTGAACCAGGCAGGTAATAAACGCTTGACCTATCACGCAAAGAACCTATTAAAGCACTAAGACATGGGAACAGTATAGCTAACATTCACATTTGAATATTTATCGCAAGTCATATCGTCATCGCAATATTAAACAATGTTATCGCACATCGCAGCTTTTCTTCATATCGTGCAGCCCTAGTGTACACTTTGTATGGTTGGTGCTCAATAAAACATATTTGAATAAATAAATAAATAAATAAATGTTCTTTTACATTTTTTTTTTTTTAAATACGGTGTTTGTGGATATCTGCTCAAACGTAAATATTTATAATATGGTAACAATAATGTTTCATAGTTTGGAGCGGCTCGATCGCTTCAGTAAATGTTCTTTGTTAGTTTGAGTCACTCGCGCTGTGCGTTTGAAAAGCAAAATGCACCAAACATTAGGCTTCATGTTTTTACTCCAATCTCATTTCATAACGTCATAACGATTGTAAACATTTGAAGTAACATATGATAATCAATATATTTTTCTCTAGTGTAGTTGTTACTGAAGTGTTCCTTTTTAATGATTGATAGGCCGCCTGCTATAGGCTATTGTTATTATTATTTTATGCAGCACGTAGCCTATGCCTTTTGTTGTTGTTGTTGTTGTTTTGTTTTTTACAGGGACCAGATGCCCCACTGATGAGTCCTGCTGACTTCAACATTCACATGCGTCTCTGTACATGAACATGGTAAAGTGAAAAATCAAACTCCTTGGAAATGACAGGTATGTACGTTTCAGGAATGGCACAAAGGTGTATGACTGGTTAAGTCTCTGTTTCTTTTTCAGTGTGTTAAATAATGTGCTTTTTTTGTCATTTGTTGTGTAATAATCATAATCTTTGGATTATGTTGTGTTGTAAATAAATCCAAACAATCAAAAAGCCATTCTTTTTTAAATCTCCTCATTCTTTGTGCAAGGTTCCTCATAATGATAGGGCCTGATAGCACCTGATAGGGCCATTAGGGGAGGGTCTTTGTCTTCCGAAGTTGTGAAACCAATCAATATTCATGATGTGTCCATGCCTACTCCCATAAAGCTTTCTTACACAAAACATGTCTTACAAATTTAAAATCGATATATTGTTTTATCTGAATGAGTAGTCAGGATAATTTTCAGATAGTTTTGGAGCAAATATTCCAGGCTATGTGATGCAATTTTTTAAAAGTCTTGTGAAGAAATAATCAGTATGGGTTTCATGACCTTATTTGTGACTTTTTTTTTTTCACATAAATGTCATTATCTCAAAACTACAGAAAAGAAAGTGCAGAGTGATCAAACAATAAAATTGGTAATATAGAGATGGAGGAGTGAGATGAAATTAGAGATGGGCTGAGAAATATGTAAGTCTTACAGTATGTCTGTTAGAAAAAAAAGTAAAGTCCTTAGATGTAGTATTCTGAATTCTCCAAAGATCGATTATATTAAGTTCAGTGATACATTTATTCAATCACTTAGAAGATGGGCTAGCTGTTGAATCAGGGTGAGATTTATCAAATGCAGGATATAAGACGGCATTAAAATCACCCCCCACCACTAAATGAAGCATTAGTTTCTTGTTAAATGACACGTGGCCTTTAATAGATCATGCTCTTGGGCACAATAAGCAAGCTAACAAAAGTATATTTTATTTAAGATGGATGGATGGATGGATGGATGGATGGATGGATGGAAGGATGGAAGGATGGATGGATGGATGGATGGATGGATGGATGAAGCGACGGAGGTGCGACTACAGTTTGGGAAACAGTCATGACTAGCTGGTTAATTTCTCCAATGATGCATCGTATGGTAGTTAATCAGCGAGTTACATAGTTGTGTGTGAAACACACCCTTAAATCCTTTGACAACCACCATGCAACCACTTAGCATCATATCAACCAGAGGACACCCTTGCAAGCCGAAATCATTAAAACTAGTGATCTATCTTCCAACTGCCCCACATTCACAGTCAAATAACCTTCAGACATTAAGGGTTTTTTAACTTTCAGCCAAGCTGGATGAACGTCCCTGTTCCTGCATGGACATCAGACTCTAAATCCAGAAGAGTTACAACATATGTGACATACTATAACTCAGAAGAGATGTGCACTCAGATGTGACTAATAAAATGCATGTAGTCATCATCATAAACGCTGTGTGTGTGGTAAAGTGTGGTAAACTTTTACATACATGCTACTGACATATTATTGTAGGCTAGCAGAGTTTGTGCTGAATACAGTGTAATCAGACTTTAGCCATGAAAATGTCACAAGTAACAGAAATAAGCACAAATGTCAGAGCATGTCAGAAAACCTCCAGGGCCCAGAGAACACCTCAGACCCCAGAGGGTTAAACACACCCGGGTCTGTCACACAACCTGCTTTCTGGAATAACCCCCTGGTTTTCTCCTTCTTGTCTTGCCCTCTGGATTTGTTTGTTTGTTTGGACTGATTTTCTGAGCTCTGACCTTCTGCCTGTTTTAATGGACTATGACTTTGGATTGTCTCTCAGTAAACTGTGTTTGGTTCCTCAATCGTTGTGCTCATTGTTGTCCACAACCAAATCACAACACACACACTGCCGTTCAACAGTTCTGGATCTGTAAGATTTGTAATGTTTTTAAAAGAAGTCTCTTCTGCTCACCAAGGGTGCATTTATTTGATTAAAAATAAAAAAATAAACAGTAATGTTATTAAATATTATGACAATTTAAAATAACTATTTTTTTATTTTAATATATTTTAAAATGTAATTTATTCCTGTGATCAAAGCTGAATTTCAGCATCATTACTCCAGTCTTCAGTGTCACATAATCCTTCAGAAATCATTCTAATATGATTATTTGATGCTCAAAAACCATTCTTTATTATTATCAATGTTGAAAACAGTCGTGTACAATTTTCTTTCAGTATTCTTTGATGAATAGAAAGTTACACTTTACTATATATTCATGTAGAAAAGAGCTGTTTTACATCAGAATAATGTTTCACAATATTACTGTTATTTTTTTATTTTTAATCAAATAAATGCAGCAGAAGAGACTTCTTTTAAAAACCTTCAAAATATTACCGATCCCAAACGTTTGACTGGTAGTGTATGCATGTATTGCTTTGGAATCCTCATTTGTCTCCACAACTGCATAATTACACCAGTTATCTGTAATATGATGGTGCACATAAAAACAACTCAGACTTAATACATGAATCCCTGAAGTACAGCAGATACCAATCTAACTGGCCATAAGAAATACTTAATATCTTAATATACAAGATTGTAAGCACTTACCATTGTCATGTGACTCGATTACATAATTTTCAAACTGTTGTGTAAAGTCATTCAAAAAATGAACGTGTGCACAAGAAGCAAGATGGGTGTTTATTACATAATTTTGTGTGTATTTGACCATTAAAATGGCACGAAGCGGAACACACTGTCAGGCGGCACAAGAAGCCATTGTGTGAGTGCCGATTTGAGTTCTCATGTGTTTTTAAATCATCAAGCACATCCCTTCCTTATTGTTCATTTATCCACACTTCTTAATCACTCTAAAGCTCAATTCGCTCAAAATGTTTACAAATACATTAAGCTCACACATGTACAGACACACACACACACACTAGGGGGGAACGATGCACCTATCTCCTGATTCGATATTATCACGATACTTGGGTGCCGATACAATATGTATTGCGATTTTTAAAAATTGTGATTTGCGGTTGTTTCTATCAAAAGCTGATTTACTCTATTTTCGCTACCGTAGACATCAGTGTTTATATTTGAACTTTAAACTTTTATCCCAGTACTTATATTTAAGCTGTTTCATGACAACTCTCTCCAGGTCAGCGGCAGCGCCAATACAGATTTATAATGTTGCGATATTATTTTTCCAAAGGTTAAATAGACAGATGAATTTGAAGAAGATTGTGTGTGTGTTTGAATGGAGATCACAGTATTTTAAAGATGAATCGTGCAGCTCTACTGTCTTATCTCTCTCTCAGCATATGAGCAGCGCGAGGGCTTTCAGTGCTTTCAGTCTCACGTCTCTTCCACACGTCCACTTGAAATGGATATTACGACACTCATAGATAACGACACATTTCAGCTTCTGTTGGAGCAAAGGTGGCTAACTTCTGCCAACCTCGTATAGAAGCAAGGACAAAACTAAAGCAATTTAATTTGAATCAATATTGATTCTGGAATTGAAAAAAAAAAAACTATTTTAAAACTGTGAACCAAAAACATTTTTCTCCCAGTCCTAACACACAAGTTCCTTAAAATGTTTACACACACACACACACACTCTCACACACACACACACACACACACACACACACACACACACAATAACACACACACGTTGGGTTTCCATGTTTTATATGGATTTTCCATAGAAATAATGTTTTTTATCCTGTACAAACTGTATATTGAATCCCCTAATCATAACCGATGTAATTTAACAATTTTATTTTTTAAGTGTCATGTTTATCTCTGGATATAGGCTTAATGTGTGTCATTGTTCTCTACAGGTTGAAGGATTGTGGTGTGACAGATGAAGGTTGTGCTGCTCTGGCTTCAGCTCTGAGATCAAACCCCTCACACCTGAGAGATCTGAGTCTGTCTGGGAATAAACTAGGAGACTCAGGAGTGAAGCTGTTCTCTGCTGGACTGGAGAATCCTCACTGTAAACTGGAGATACTGTGGTAAGATCATACGTGACTCTCCAAAACTGTAACTGTGAATTCTTAAAGTATAATCAAAATGGAATAAAATGCATGGAAATAACTAATATTTCATTAATTACAAGCAAAGCTGTTAAAACAACATGATCAAATTCATCAAATTATTTTACGTCTGTTAATATGATGTAAAAGAATTAATATTTTTAAAGCGTTTACTCTATTTCTCCTGCTGCTGTGAGTTCATGTGTTTGATCTGTAAATGATTGAACACATGAGCTTCTCCTTATTAAGGTGATTCTGCAGTGCTGATAGTCACACTGAAAAACACACTCTGACATCATGATATACATTTAACACCCTTTACTTTAAACACACTCAATCTCAGCACAGTCAGGATTAACACAGTCTATTCATTTTAATTTTAGGGGGAAACTGAAGACTGTAGAGATTTTTCTCCAGGTTTAAAGTCTACATCTTGTCAATGTCACAGATTATGACATGGAGAAACACTATAGTACATCGAGGACACGTCAGTGTCTGTATTAGTAATGAGACTGCGTGTTCTTATCCTATGAGAAGACATTTTTCTTATTCATGACAGCACATGGTGTTTTTCTATGACAGACGCTTCAAACTGTAAAATCAAACAGTAGTTTAGAGAGGCGTTCATGGGTCGCAAGTGTGTGTGTCCATGGTGCAAGAGTTGAGTATGTTGCAGGCTTCCCCCGTGATGCTGTTAGGGCTAGACTCACTGCGGACGTTTGGTTGGCCAGAAACTACAGACACAATCAAACTGTGTGTGTGTAACAAGCATTTTTCTGAGGAGAGCTACGAGAATTTCTATCTTCTCTGTCACTATCCATCTTTATTGTCAGTGTCCTGAAGGTACGTAGATTTGTGATCTATGCAACCAGTTTTTATGACATTTGTATGAAAAAATTATTATCATATATACGCATTTATAGTGAATGTATATAAACATTTATACTGTTAAAGGGAAAATACAGATTGTGTTCAATGATTTGGTAGGAATTTCACTGTCAGCTGTAAAATCCTCCAGTTTCCCCCTGATATGTAGAGAGAGCCGACATGGGCCGCTGACAGTTACTCGTCCCTCTCTCTCTCTCTCTCTCTCTCTCTCCTCTGTCTTGCTCTGCCACACACACTCCCTCTCTTCTTCTCACAGCCGCATACACACATTTAAGAAGATTTTTCAGAATGATTGTGAGGTAGACTTGAGCTGAAGAGGGGTTTTCATGACTCCTTTATTGTTCATTACATTAACCTCTTCTTTTACAATTTTTCTATATTTTTATGTGATTATATAGTTTTAATTTGTTATATCAGCTTTTATATAATCACTGAAAAAAATGTGTCGGATCAAAGTAAAAAATTACAAAAAATTACTTCAACTTATTACAAGTAATCGATTAACTTTTTCTCAAGTGGGGGGGGGGGGTTGATCTTAATGCTATGGAATCGTGCTGACCATCACGAAAAGAGAGAGAGAGAGAGAACGCACATAGTACGTACATCTACTGTGTTTACGGGTGAAATATCTCTGTGTTTATTTGGCCGTTTAGGCGCGCAACCGAAGACAAAGGCTACTTTGCTTGTCCGTGTTGCGCTCGAAGCGCGCACAGCATCCTGTCAGTATAATTCAGTTCTCTTTCACGACTTATCGTGCTTTTAATATTTCTTTTCAATATAAAGCACATCTTGCTCTTTTCTTTCTCTCTCATTCATGTTTTGTTATAATAACTTCAAACAAAATCGTCAACTGAAATCTGCGTGGATTATCAAAAATACAACACATTTATAGGACATAAAGGGTCTTTGTGGCAAAAGTGAAAGTAGGCTACCAGTGGCCAGCAGGTGAAATGTTTCGAAATGTCTCTTTGCACAGCAAAGCACCCGTTTCAATAAAAGGATATATTATAGTTTATATAGCCTACTTTTACATTTTCGCTGCTGTTCTAAAATGATTTTCGCCATTACCTTAAACAAGCTGCAGCTGCTTGAATCCCAGTGCAGGAGCTGTAGGTTACAACTTACCACAGAAACGTAAGTGGTTAGTTGATTGCTGTGGTGACTTGTGAGTCGTGACACTCGCCAACAGCACTGAACACGCACTTTTGCCGGTACAACTTGAATATTATTATTATCATAAACTTTTCATTACCTTCGGTAGGCTGTACAACAAGGGAATTGTAATTGGCTGCTTTTTCTGCAGAGCCGATCTCTCTTGATGTCTTGATGTTATCTGTTTAATCCTGCTATCTGACCCTGTCTTGACTAGGTCTCACTTGTAAAAGAGGTTTTAACCTCAATGTGACTTTCCTAGTTAAATAAAGGTTTAAAAAAAAAAAAAAAAAAGTGTCTTAATTTTTTTTATCGTTTGTTGGTTAAGGGTGAGACCTCGTGAGCCACATGATTTTTGCCAAAGAGCCAGGTGTGGCTCGCGAGCCATAGGTTCCCAATCACTGGTGTACACGAATCAATAGATTAAATTACGTGACCTTTCAGAAACTGCCGTGAGACTGGGCTGGTCTAACAGGGTGGGGGGCGTGGCATCACGATGGTGGCTCTCCATCATAGTCCATCGGCACAACCCTAGAACAAAATTATAAACTTATAAAAAATACCCTAACCCTAACTATTAGGCAGAGACTTCTGAATACATAATACAAATTAGGGCTGCACGATGTATCGTTTTAGCGATGTGCGCATCCACTATAGTCACATCGTAGGATGTGCGATGTCAAGAATAGGTATCATAGTTGAACTGTGATTCATGATCCGTACAGGCCAGCAGCTCCCTGGCCCGTAACACTTGTGATTTGTGGATTAATTGCAAAGTTTAACCATCATATAGTGAAAGTTTTTCATTTGCATTTGTTTTTAAGTCCTGTCAGTTTAAAAATCAAGTGCAAGAAGACTGGAACTTGCACTCTGTTTTCTGTGTGCGCACACAGAGCTGGGCAGACACACAGTCCAGTGCTCTTTCTCTTATTTTTGAGCTTGAACGGACACGAGAATCTAAATTAAGTCAGAATGCCCGTCTCGGTGAATATCCTCATAAACACAGTAGGTTCTGTGTTGTAAACAATGAGAAAGAAAACGGATGCATATCATTCATTAAATTGGATCCGTGCATTCGTCTTAATGTACCCTATAATATACTTGCAGGGAGTAGTGGGAACTTTCGGCACATATCCGGGCCGAGGTCTCAGTGTCACCTGAGAGTCAGCTGGCTTGAATTCCAGGCACGATTCGTCTACCGAGAAAGCGTGCAGGTCCCCTACCCTCTTGATAGAAGCCAGTGCAAGCAAGAGAACTGTCTTGAGAGACAGATTTTTTAACTCCACTGTCCGCAGGGGCTCAAAGGGAGGTCTCTGAAGTGCTGTTAACACCAGAGATAGGTCCCAAGAAGGTATGGAAGAGATGCGAGGAGGGCTCAGGGGGATGGGCCAGGGAGGGGCTGAGGAGAGGAGTTCGGAGAACCAGGTCCGGTTGGGCCAATAAGGGGCAACTAGCAAGACCTGCTCCTCTTCCTCCCTGACTCTGCACAGTAACTGTGGAATTAGGCTCACCAGGGTAAACACATACTTGCATAGACCCATCGGCCAGCTGTGTGCCAGTGCATCCACACCGAGAGAGTCCTTGGTTAGTGAATAAAACATCTGGCAGTGGGTCGTTTCTGGAGAGGCAAACAGGTCTACATGTGCGGCCCCGAAGCGATCCCAGATCAGTTGAACCAACTGGGGGTGGAGTCGCCATTCTGTAGGCTTTATTTGTTGTCGTGAGAGCCTGTCGGCGGCACGATTGAGCAGACCTGGAATATGAATGGCATGAAGCGACCTCAGAGGCTTCTGACTCCACCAAAGGAGGAGACGGGCGAGTTGTGTCAGATGATGTGAACGTGCACCACCTTGCTTGTTGATGTACGACACGGTCGTGGTATTGTCCGATCTGACCAGTACATGCTTGCCGAGCAGCGGCGTTTTGAGGCGTCTCAAAGCAAGTAGTACCACTAACAACTCGAGGCAATTGATATGCCAATGCAGCTGAGGACCTTTCCAGCGTCCTGCTACTGCATACCCGTCGTGAGTGGTCCCCCAAACTGTCTTGGAGGCATCTGTGAACACCACCGCATGCCTGGACGCTTGTATCATGGACACACTGGACCGGAGAAACACAGCGTCTGACCAAGGTTGGAAGGTTTTCCGGCAAGTTTGAGAAATCGCAACCGGGAACCTGCCGTCTTTCCACGCCCTCCATGGGACCCGGCTAAGAAGCCAATGCTGAAGTGGTCTCATATGTAACAACCCCACCGGCGTGACTGCCGCTGCGGAAGCCATATGCCCCAGGAGCCTCTGAAAGTATTTCAGTGGAACTACCTTCCTGCTCTTGAACGTATCCAAGCAGCTCAGCATCGACTAAGCACGATCCTCTGTTAGACGTGCCGTCTTTTTGACTGAGTCCAACTCCATACCGAGAAAAAAGATGCTCTGCCCGGGGGTGAGCGTGCTCTTTTCCCAGTTGACCTGAAGACCCAACAGACTGATATGCTGGAGCAGCAAGTCTCTGTGTTCGCACAACTGTTCCCGCGACTGAGCCAGTAGGCCAGTCGTCGGGGTAGTTGAGGACACGAATGCCCTGTTCTCTCAAGAGAGAAATGGCCGCCTCCGCGAGCTTCGTAAAGACGTGGGGGGACAGAGACAGTCCAAAGGGTAGGACTTTGTACTGATACGCCCGACCCTTGAACGCGAACCTCAGGAATGGCCTGTGTCGTGGCAGGATGGAGACATGAAAGTACGCGTCCTTCAGGTGTGCCGCTGCAAACCAATCTCCTGGAAGGACACATCTACATATGTCCTTGAGTACTATCATCTTGAACGGGACCTTGTAAAGGGCCCGATTCAAGATGCGTAGGTCCAAGATTGGTCTTAATCCACCTCCTTTCTTTGGCACAATGAAGTAAAGGCTGTAAAACCCTCGCTTCATGTTGGCTACAGACACCAGTTCTATTGCATCCTTCGCCAGCAGGACAGCAATTTCCGCACGCAAGATTGGGGCAGATCTGCTCTTCACAACCGTGGAGCGAACGCCAGCGAATCTGGGTGGGTGCCGGTGGAATTGAATTGTGTAGCCGCGTGCAATGGTGCTCAGGAGCCAGCTGGATGGTCTGCAAAGGTCTTTCCCGGCTTGCAGAAACCGTACCGGGGGGCTCGTGGCACCACTGACGTACCAGGAGGAGTGCAGCGAAGTGGAGGGCAGGGACCCAACCTGGAGGGCCCTAAGGCGGTCCGGAGGGGGGTCTGTGTACGTATCACACGAACCTGCCTCCACTTGGTGGCATTGAGTACGGGAGGTGGAAAACCTGGGTCCTTGAACCGTTCTCTTCTGCCAACTGGCGACACAAGAGGGGATTGAGCCAGGCCAGACTGATCTGGGGTGTCTGATAATCTGAACATCTTGAAACCCAGGTTTGAGAATTTTTGTCCCTTTGGCGATTCGGAAACCACTGTACTCCGGAGAGACAATGGTGGAACAACAACCACCAGAGAAACTTTCGTCCCCAACCCTGGGTGGCCTGTATCAGGGACGCTTACTCTTGCCTCCTGGACTGGCAAGATCTGACACAGGCTGGGCAGCCTGCCTACAGCTAGCTCTATGCTGAGGCCCGAGCTGTGGCGGGGGCCTAACAGGCTGAGCTGCCTTAGGGGGGCGCCCTCGGCGACGTGCTGGTTGAGTGACTGCTAGCGGCGACGGGGTGAGATGCTCACCAGGCCGTCGCGGCAGGGTGTGTCGGGCTTCCTCCACCTGCGACTGAGGTACAGAAGGCTGTTGGGCACCACCCACTGTAGCGTCGCTGAACAATTTTTGGGGAGTCTAGAATCTGAACCTTGTCTGCATCCTCCATATCAACCAGACCGAGCCAATGATCTCGCTGCTGAACCACCAGAGTGGAGTGGGCAGAGCCCGACCCGCTCCAAGAAACCAATCATCCAGCCGAGACTGAGCGGGCCCGGGCGGAGGATTCCACTCGAGCCCGACAGCCTCTGCGGCCCGTATCAGCATAGCTGACGACTGTGGATCTGACTCAGGCCATGCTGTACAACCCAGGGCGGACAGCACGGGGGACTCGTCCCCAACAGTATACAGCTCGCCCTCAAATGTAGTGGTCGGCATCCTATCCCCCTGGTGAATTTCCAATGGAACGTCTAATTCACCCATTACAGATGAATCAGTGCGCTCAACACTAGAATCCAAAGGTATTGATGTGAAGGAGTTGTGATGAGTCTACGGGGAATAATCTCCGGGCGGAGCCTCAAACACAACTCTGCGATCACCTGACTCACACCACCCGCGAGGGAGTGGCGTAAAATCAGGGACTCTACATTCGTGAGCGAATGAGAGTCTAGATCTCAACACCAAGATAGGCATATTTTCACACAGAAAACATGCACCATCCACAAAAGCTGCCTCAGCTTGTTGTATGTCCAAACACAGAACACAGAAATTGTGACCATCACAGAGGGCTAGGGAACGACCACATCCAGCAGCGAACAGGTGGAAAGACATCCTTTTTCTGGAGAAGAAAGATGAAAAACTCATCCGTGTTTACTTCCTTGGAATAACGCCCTTCACCAGTGCTGGAGCACACAGGGATGTCCGCAGCGACACTGACGGGAAACCCCGTCAGTGAAGCACTCACTTTCCTTGCCCTTAAAACAACCTTCAGCCAACCAACACAAAGGTTGCTGTGAGAACAGCAGTTAAGAGATTCAGAAGCTCGCGATCACCGCTGCCACACGCTGTAACGTCAGCGCTGGGAGAGCTTCCAACAGAAGTGCCGACACACACAGGCTTGTTATTAAAGTACACTTTCAGAGATATCAACATAACAACCGATCGGCTCCGAAGCAAAAAGAATGAATGGTGGGTGCATCCACTTCCCTGTTATACCCGCGCTGCAGGGTGGGGCGTGGATTACGCACCTGCCAAAGCTCATTTGGCTTGATTTGTAGGGATGCGGCTCCGATACTGCCATTTTTGCAGGATCAGGTATCGGTCAGATGAGGCCGATCCAAATCCGATATTGTGTGTATACTATTGTGTTATTTTTAAGCCCCATAAAAGGCACACAAACATTATAAAGCACCATAAGTTTTCGTGCACAATATTATAAGTGTTCTGAAGCCATTATATAATATAATGTGAGATAGAAATTTCTAAACATAATAATAAATGTTTCCCTCAGCTGTGGCTGTCAATCATTCTTCATTCAGCATTCAAACAGCGCGTCACGTTCGGTTATGACAGTTAACACAATGAAACTCTCTCCAAGATGATTCAATGTTACTATTATTATACTTGATCTGTAGATAAAGGTCTATGGTTTTGCATAAAACAACTTTATCTTGCCGGACTTTATTGCTGTACCTTAATCATGTTACTTTCTACCGGGTGTCAAGTCAGATTTGTTCTTCATGCGCACAGTAACTGACATTTAAAACTGTTAAAAGAAAATGCTGAATAGACTATTGCATAGATAGATACTGTATAATACACTACGCATCAATATGTATTTTCTTTGTGCTTTAACCCTCTGGGGTCTGAGGTGTTTTTGGGGTCCTTGAGATGTTCTGACATGCCCTGACATTTGTGCTTTTTTCAGTTGCTTATAAACATATTAATGGCAAAGGTGTAATTACACTCTATTTAGCACAAACATGGCTACCATAATATGTGAGCAACATGTATGTACATGTTGTACAGTTTGAATATCGCCTACATTGGAACAAACACAATATCTTAGTTGATTATTTTTGACAAAACATATATATATACAGGTGCTGGTCATATAATTAGAATATCATCAAAAAGTTGATTTATTTCAGTAATTCCGTTAAAAAAGTGAAACTTGTATATTATATAGACTCATTACATGCAAAGTGAGATATCTCAAGCCTTTATTTGTTATAATTTTG
This sequence comes from Squalius cephalus, assembly GCF_949319135.1. Lineage (NCBI taxonomy): Eukaryota > Metazoa > Chordata > Actinopteri > Cypriniformes > Leuciscidae > Squalius > Squalius cephalus. Next base: position 35,824,385 of record NC_137136.1, read on the forward strand.
ATGATTATGGCTTACAGCTTGTGAAAACCACAAAATCAAAATCTCAGAAAATTAGAATATTACATGAAATCACACAGTAATTACACAGTAATCCCATGGTCATTGAACCAGGTTTTGGTTCTTTTGGCAGTGTGGGCAGGTGCAAATCCTGCTATTCATTTTGAAACAGTATTTTTGCCAGCTGTAGTAGCTCCACAACAGCGCGCATCTGTGCATTCATTCATTCACGCACAGAAACGCGATTCATATTTAAACAGTCTTTTTGCGTGTACAGACACTTGCGATTAGAACAAAGCAAATATAGAACTGACCTATTCCTCACCCGGATCTGTTTGCTCCTCGAAATGAAACTTCCAGAACTTCTGAGGTAAATTTTCCAGGATTATTATCAAGATAGTATTTTTCCTCACAGCGTCGTAAAGTGCATGAGTCTGAAAGTGAACTTGCAGTGTGTGTTATCCAGCTGATGTGGGCGTTTCACAGGATTGCAGGATCGCCTCACATTTGCGTTTGAATAGCGCGCGCTCTCCGTGGGCGGAGTCAAATTAAAACATAATGAGTTGAGATGAGAACGACTGACATCTCTCTCTTTTCATACAAATTACATAAACTGAGAATATTTGTTTTTTATAAAAATTACTTCATTAAAAAGAAGAGAATTCAAGCTTCATGCCTGTGTGCCTGTGTGACTGTTTGACTGAGTATTCGCTGAGTAACGCCCGTTTCACACATACTCCGTGTGCAGTACGTGTGCGGTCCGTGTTGCGGTGCGTGTGCGGTGCAGGAGCAGCACGCACAATAGTGCTTTCACATATGCTGCGTTTGCAGTGCGGAACTGATCCGCGGCTGTAGCCACAAACACATAGACCTACTCATTATTTTTATTTCAAATCAAGAAGTTATCAGCAACTTTTTTTTAAAAAGTTTTAGGATTCTCTTTGTACACATCCTCCCTTGTCTGTCTTGGCATCGCTCTATCTTTTTGAGCTGACTAATATAAACGCCAACGAGGAGGAGAAAGAAGCGTCGACAGATCAAACAATTGTCTTTAGAATATGTTTTTGTTTTCTTTGTTAGGCTAGTTGTTGTCCGTGCTGTTATATTTCGTTCACTGGATGGAATGTTCGTTATTATTGTGAGTCTTTGTGACTTCTGTTGTGAGTGAGTAAATAAATAATTGCATTGATTCCGCCGTTTACTTGTTCTTGTTTTGGATCTCTTCTCTCAGAGTTGATATTTTTATGAGAGGTCGTAACACAACGTATTATTCAATACATTACTTCTAGATTATATATTAAGTTGCTCAAGCAGTGGTAAAATATTGAACCATGTAGCTACTTATATTAAAATTGCATCCATTTTAAATTAAAACTTAATTTACAAAAACAGCAGATTCATACCTTTTCTATTTAAATCGTTATACAAAGTCTTGCATGTCACAACTAACTTGTTTTTCCACCTCCACGAATGAGACGAGTGTTGTTCTGTTGCCTTGTTGAAGTAAATTGTAGTTTTCTTTGCTTTACCTCGTCTTAAAATAAAAAGATGACTGTGAAAAATGGTACTATTTAATTAAATGCATTCATGGTAAGATTACTAGCCTACATTTTATTTAATTAAATGCATTTATGGTGAAATTATTACATTTTCATGTCAATCTGTGTGCATTTTAAACACGAACCATGCTTGTCACTTTAATTCAGCGTTTGCAGCACAGCACTCGGTGCGGAAACGATCTCTGCCCTGCTGTATACGCACCGCAACTGGAACGGATCGACGGACTGCATCCGTGTGCAGTGTGAAAGCTCTAACCTGTTAACATGGGTACGGAAAAAAATACGCACCGCACACGCACTGCAAACGGAGTATGTGTGAAACGGGCGTTACAGTTCATTTTCGGACGCGTTTCAGAATGGACTTCACTGACAGAGATAAGGCAGAACTCGCTTCATGTTTATTTTTCTTTATTTGGCAAAAAGCACAACACTTTGTTTTTATTGTGAGTATACACAAAAAAAATACACACTTAACAGGATCGATTGATGTATAACACAAGTATGTCAAAATCAAAATAGTATTTTGACTCTCTCTTGCACTGATAAGGAAAAAAGCGAGCAGATCACGCTGGCGTGATTGCCGACCTCAGGGGGTTAAACTTTTCAATGCGGACTCGACGCGCTGCGCGCTGTGACTCATGTTGCTTCAAGCGCATCATTCTGCGCTCGGGATGCGCATAAACGCTTTGTGCTGCACTGTATTGGAGCCTTTTATAGCATAATACAGTGACGCAATGAAAAATTATTAATAGCTGTTCTTGTTCTGTCCTATCTATCATATGTTGCTACCAGAGTTTCCGCTAGAAAAAAATTCGTTTTCCGGACATTTTGATGATATGCCGGTCAAATATTGCCTCTTAATTAGTCAAGTTGAGGAAAACTGGAGGCAGGCTATGTAACATAAAAAATTACATAATCAGGCCGTATAGAATGCAACATGTTTATTAGCCTAACTTTCAAATAGACGGAAAAAAACATGAACGTCTGATTGGCGTCAATCAACGCCAATTGTTTTTACTATGGTTTCACATTCATAGTTTAACAAACCAATCCCCCTTCCCCATAAAAAATATCTGAATAGTAGCCTATTGTTTTTACTCAAGCGAACTTAATTATACACTCTCAGTATGTCTCATTTAGCTGGTAACATTTAAATTGGCCACCGTGAAATGACTCCTTGTCAAATTAACTGGAACAAACAAATGATTAGGCCTATAACATTGTCTTGTGTCATTTTAGGCTACTTTTTACACTGTTTTGCAGTGCTGAATTGTGCAGCTGCCGACTTAAAATCAAAACTTCCCAGTGTCTCTCCACAACTTGCAATGCGCATAAGCCGATTCTGCAGCGAGAACCCCCTCTCTGCAGGAACACTCGAGACAGGGATTACACAGGCTATCTTGGCGAGCTTGGTCCACTCTGGATACATGTCGTTGAAATCACATATGAGGACTTCGCAGACTGTGGAGAAATGCAATCCTCCATAGCCGAACGAGCACGAACATAGAGAACGATATTAGAATTATAGGCCTACAAAAGAATGCTGCGCTTATTAGGGGCCAAGCACCGAAGGTGCGTAGAAAGCTTCCAAGAAAGCATGTCTCCACCTTTCCTTTTATTTGCAGCTTTAGATATACGATTAACTTTTTGTTCACAGTGATATTTACAGTTTCGTCAATTATTATTCCAATGAAGTCACTGTTTTTCAGTTTTTCACGGATCTGTTGCACCGCGACGTGTTCTAATGCCCTCTCCATATCATCCACAGAGTTGCTGTGGCAATAAATGCCATCGGTGGTGACAAAATCTGGAGCCTCGAGAGCTTGCAGTAGCTCAGTCTGTGCTACAAAATGGTTAGATGGGAGATCATGTTTTGCCATGTGGAATACAATTTTGAGCTGAGAGCATAGTTTTTTCTTAGAAGTTTCCATGGCCTTGTCACAGTGGCCTTTCATCGCAACCTGCTGTGGCGTTAAATTGAGTGCCACAACATGGTCAGTGCTCTGACTATGTTCAATGAGAGCAGACATTCTCAAATTATTCGACCCTCTTGTGAATCCGTTGCGTCGTCCTGCCTTTTTGCAGTGTGAACAGAACATTTTTTCGTTACCATCAACTACCTCACATCTTAGCCATGGGAACTTGTCACTCCATTCCGACCAATACGCCCTACACTTCGGCTTTTTCTCCGGTGGTGGTGGAGCTGTCTGGACATCTGAGGCTTCAGGCGTTCCTGATTCACCATCGTCCATCGCGTCTGGCCTCTGAAAAAAGCTTTTAAGGCTAGTCTGCCTGGGCCTGGCCATATTTGAAACGTCTCACTCATTCGTTCATTGTTTAGGTCTATATTACAGACGTTTTAGGCGTGTGCTTTATTTGAAATGCAGCATGCGATGTTGTTTAATAACTTTCAAATGGTAGAGCCTGTTCCTTTATAACATAGCCAAAGGTCGGTGTATTTTTGCTTTATACATTTTAGGCTTATTCTCAAATTCAGATTGTGTTAGGGGGGCGGGATTATTAGGCAATTTTAATTGGACAATTTGACCGGATAGATTTAATTTTGTCTGACATTTTTTTTTTTTTTTCGGACAATGGAAACCCTGGTTGCTACCTCATTAAACAGCTGTGCTTTACATTTAAAAAATGTCTCAATTTTATAGTAGGCTATATATAAAATAATTGATATTTTTGATTTTTGTTATATTGTTTTTCATGAATGTATTTTACAACAATACAAAGAGAAATGAGTAAAGTACGTTTTACCAGATTTAGTGTTAGACTTATTGTCTCTAATTTGTTCCCCATTAAACGTTTTTTTTTTCACAAACTGTTCAGATTTTATACAATTATTGTGCACTCGTGATTTTTCTAGACTAAATTTTACTGCTGAATTATCCACTAATCTAGTTTATAATGGCATTTATGTCAGATTATGATCATATATTGTTTTGTTGTTGTTTTTTCTTTTTTTTCAGTTCTTATTATCAGTTCAGCACAGAGTTATAGAAATTCTACTTGATAAAAAAAAAAAAATTGCGCTGGTATCGGATCGGTATCGGTCGATACTCAGAATTTTTGGTATCGGATCGGATCGATTCTGAAAAAATGGTATCAGTGCATCCCTATTGATTTGTATACTATATCAAAGGCATCTGGCTCCCTGGCGTGATCCCATCAGTCGGTACGATCGACTAAGTCAAACGTTACCCGACTGAAAGGGAACTCCCTTTGCTTTGAACTTTGAGCATTGTAACTTTGCAGATGTTGTTTATGCTCAAACAGCAACATTACACACTAACTAAAGTTAAAAAAGTGAAATCATAATCAACCACCCCTTTAAAGAAATCGCTGTTTAAGGATTACAACAAACGACTGAAAGGGAATACACGACATTCCTCCAGGGTTAGTGACATCATCAACCCTAAAATTTACATAAACCCCACGGCTGGAACGCGATTTATAGATTATCAAAACAGAATATGCTAATCAGTGACTAGAAGATAACTACACATAAGCTATATAAATTCATCAACTAACCATTCAGAACTGTCCTGTTGCATTCTACATGTTGTCACTTCTTCTTGAGTCTCTACATCATTGTCTGACTCTGGTTTGAACATAAAAGGCTAAAAGTTTTTGACATTTTCAGTACATGTCTGTGTGAGTGCAAGCTGTTGAAGCTCCACCCCCTGTGCTGGGAGCAGCAGCCCATTTGCATTTAAAGGAACAGACAGAAAACAGTGCGTTTTGCTCACCCTCAAAAATTGACAATTTTAACATGCTATATAAGAATATCTGTGGGGTATTTTGATCTAAAACTTAACATAGACACTCTGGGGACATCAAAGACTTATTTTACATCTTGTGAAAAGGGCATTATACCACCCCTTTAATAGACAGATGAATTTGAAGAAGATCGTGTGGGTGTTTGAATGGAGATCACAGTATTTTAAAGATGAATCGTACAGCTCTACTGTCTTATCTCTCTCTCAGCATATGAGCAGCGTGAGGGCTTTCAGTGCTTTCAGTCTCACGTCTCTTACACACATCCACTTGAAATGGATATTACGACATAGATAATGACACATTTCATCCTCTGTTGGAACAAAAGTGGCTAACTTCAGTCGACCTAGTCTATAGGCAAGGACAAAACTAAAGCAATTTAATTTGAATCAATATTGGTTCTGGAATAAAAAAAAAAAACTATTTTAAAATCGTGAACCAAAAAATTGCGATAGTTTGGTGAGTCGATTTTTTTTTCTCTTAGTCCTAACACACACAAGTTCCTTAAAATGTTCACAGATACATTAAGTACACACACACACACACATTTAAATTCTTTATTTGAATTAGAAGATAAGCATATATCATGGCATAATTCAAATTTGACAGAAAGATGTACAACAGCAGCCAATATCTCAGTCCATTATGCACATTAAGGGTAAAGGTAACACCTGCGCCTCCAAATGTAGAGGCTACCAATTACTGCTGATACAGAGCAATATCTTGTCAGTTTTTTGGCCTTGTTCTTATGTAGTCCACAGATCTGCAGGCCTCTTACACACAACTTGTGCACATGGCCTAAACTGCCGAAAATGAGGGCAATAACTTTGCATGAGTAGCCAGAGTTATTGAGAACATTGTACCATGGTTGATATTTCAACAATTTTGAAGCATAGCAGGTGTCCATATAAGCATCGAAAGAGCAACCAATTTCTATTATTGTAACGGCTTTGGTGTGTTCATTAATTACAACTATATCAGGTGTATTTGGTAAGTGATTTATGGCAGTTTCCAGTGTAGCGCACTGTTCGTGTGTGGTGGAGAACCAGTCTGTCTTGATCTTTTCATTACAATGGATTGTGGTAAGGTTGACATTGTCTCTAAGCTCCTTCGCTGATAGTGCAACAATACAGTCGTGGCGCGCGATGTACAGTCCTTTATAGGCAGAGCAGCCATTAAGGATGTGCGCCATCGTCTCTCTTTGCCGGCTGTGATGTTGCAGGCAAAATGGCTCATGTGCAGATGGAAACCATGTTGCTAAGTTGAACTTTGTTGGCAGTACCTGAAGACGAGCTTTAATTGTGAATCTGTGGATGTCTTCTTGTAGGGCTGTGTTCTTCAAAACTGTATGTGATACGTTATGGTCGGCACAGGGCAGGCAGGCCAGTTGTCCTTGTAGGCGAAGGCCCGTCCAGTGCTGTCTCATACGCAAATGGAAGTGATCAATTATTGTCCTTCTGATGTTTTGAGTGTCAAGGAGTTGGATGTTGTCGCCAGTTGTGATGGTTGCCTCTGCCATGATGGTTGAATCCGTGAGGATGTTCTTGTTGGCTTCCGCCGACTGTCCTGCTGTGTTCCTCCAGCGCAGTTGGATATTAACGCGGTTCTAGAGATCGTTCAGGTCCAGCCAGTCCGAGCGCATGCCAAAGCCTGCTGTGTTGGTATCCAATTTTCCATTGGGTTTTCTTCTGAACCCGAGGAAGCTGGCATCATCTGATGTAGAAAGAGGGACCTTGCGTTTCCCCAGATGTAATAGAAGTGAGGCTCGGGCAAGCTCACGCACGGCTGCGTCATCATTATTTAACATCCTTAACAGGTTGCTTATTCTGGCGGCAACATACACCCACTCTATGTGAGGGACGCCCAGCCCTCCCTCTCTGGACCTGTGGAACAGGACATCTCTTGTTGAATGTGTATTTAGTCCTATCCAGCGTCTTACCAGGCCTACAGTCTTATTATTCAGCTCATTTAAGATGCATTTAGGAATATGTATGTTTGCAAAGAGATGCTGTATTTTGGAAAGGGCAATCTCTCTTATGGCCTGTAGTTTCATTGCGACAGGGAGGGGGGATGAATCCACCATGTCCAGCCTTGTGCAGTATTCACTGCTAAGTTTGTGTATTTGCTCTTCCCATTCGCCCGCGACGTTGAACCGGTGTCCAAGGTAGCAATAGGTTTCATGGCGCGCATACACTTTAATTTCATTGCCCATGATGGAAAAGGAGGGTGGCTTGTCTTTCTTGGCTTGGTACCACCTGTTGCCTCCACTGCGTCTCTCATAAAACACAGAACACTTGGTGTTTTTCACCTCTAGTCTAGACCACCGCATGAATTTATCAGTGTGGGAGAGCATGGTTTTAATCACTTTCTCATCCCTGGATGACACCTGAACGTCGTCTGCATAGGCCTGGACAGGGTTTGGCGATCTGATGTGCGAGGTGGAGCAGAGGCACAGCCACTTGAGCCACTGGTTAAGGGCTAGAATAAAGTTTACTGCGCTCCATGGGCAGCCAGTCTTGATGCCGGTTCTTAGTTGGATTGGGCTAGTCAGTTGGTCTCCACAGATCACTTGGAAAAAGGAGTTTCTGTAGATATCTTTAATCATGTTGATGTAAGGTTTGGGTAGGTTAATTTAGTCTAAGGCTTTAATCATAACGCCATGCGGCAATGAGCCGAATGCATCACGGAAGTCTAAAAAGACTGCATAAAACTTGGTGGATTCATGCTTAAAATCATCGATTGCTGTTTTCAGGCAGAAAACGTGCTCGTTCATGCCTTGACGATTAATATAGGCTTTTTGTTTTTCCGACAATATGTTCATTTCCCAGAGCCATGGCAGGATGCGATTCAGGATGCACTTCATAAGAACTTTGTAAATGGTAGGGAGTAAAGAGATGTCTCTCCATGTTTCTGGGTTATCGGGTATATTATCTTTTTTTCGGAATTCTGTGAATAAGGGCTCCTTTCCACGAATTTGGTACTTTCTCATTAGTCAGACAAACATTAAATATTTGCGTTAGTGCGATACATGTCCATTGTTTCGTGGATTTAAGTGTTTCATACGTAACGCCATCGGAACCACACGCCTTGTTGTTTGGTAGGCTTTCAATCACCCTTAAAACCTCTTGAGATGTAAACAGCGAGGTATTCGGTGTTTCGGGCGGGGGATTTAACTCTAGCGCATCTTGCCAGGGGGGCGTGGCGAGGCGTTCACCGTAACATCAGCTTGATTTTTATCGCAATAATAGTTATAAACCCGCTCTATATCATTCGTGCTTGATGGTGGTTCTGTGAAGATACAGTTATTAAGAATGACTCTAATAGCTTTAGTCTTGTTGTTATTCCAGAGATAGGCAATTTCATCACGGCTTACCTTTCTGGGGGGCCTTTTCTGCTGTGTCCTCGCTATTCTGTTGATCGCTGGTTGAATGACTTCGCGCGTAAAGCGGAACTGTTTCTCTATCCACTCTGTCAGAGCCTCTGATGTTCTGTCTGTTGGGAGCTTGTCAGTGTTCAGCAGTTTGGTGAGAATCCTCGCTGTGTATTTGAGAAGAGGTATTCCATAAGGTCTGCCGTTTCGATGATGCGCAGAAAACGTGCCGTTTTTGTGGTATATTCCATTTAAGATCGCCATGAGTTTATTCCACTGTGTCGGGTCTGTTCCAGTAAATATTATCCTCTGTCTATCGTCGATCAACTTCGTATCCAGGATTTTTCGGAAAGCTCTTTCTTCTGCTTCGAACCGCAACCATTCCTCATCGGAAAGACACTGGACATAGCCGCCGAACTCTCCCGGGTTATCCGCTCCTTCTACCAGGTGAGACGCCGGGTCATAGGTGCGCCATTGTTGTATGTGTATTTTGCCAGATTTGCGGGCTTCTTTCAGGGTCCCCTTCAGAGTTGTTATTAAGCACATTATGTAGAGTATTCTTAACTGCACATTAAACATCTTTTTCTGCGTTTTCGGCGGCAGTTACGACGGGCGAGATGTTTTTAGTGTTTGCTGTTGGCCAGCGTCGGACCGGAAACCGAAACACGACACACACACACTCAATCACAAACACAGGTTTCCATGTTTTATGGGGACTTTCCATAGAAATAATGATTTGTATACTGTACAAACTCTAAAATCAATCTCCTTATCCTGATGTATTTGTATATATTTCATATTGACAGCATTATGTTATTTATTTTTTAAGTGTAATGTTTATCTCTGGATATAGGCTTAATGTGTGTCATTGTTCTCTACAGGTTGTGTGATTCTGGTGTCACAGATGAAGGTTGTGCTGCTCTGGCTTCAGCTCTGAGATCAAACCCCTCACACCTGAGAACACTGGGTCTGTCTGAGAATAAACTAGGAGACTCAGGAGTGAAGCTGTTCTCTGCTGTACTGGCGAATCCTCACTGTAAACTGGAGGAACTGAGGTAAGATCATATGTGACTCTCACATGAAACTGTCACTGTGAATTCAAAAAGTATAATCAAAATGGAATAAAATGGAGGAAATGCAGAAATATTTCATTAATTACAAGCAAAGCTATTAAAACAACATGATCAAATTTATCAAATTATTTTACGTCTGTTCATATGATGTAAGAGAATTCATATTTTTAAAGCGTTTGCTCTATTTCTCCTGCTGCTGTGAGTTCATGTGTTTGATCTGTAAATGATTGAACACATGAGCTGCTCCTCATTAAGGTGATTCTGCAGTGCTGATAGTCACACTGAAAAACACACTTTGACATCATGATATACATTTAACCCTCTGATGGTCCTCGGTCATTTCTGACCGAATAATTTTCTGTTTTGAAATTTTAAAAATCACAGCTTCATCGGAAGGTTATGAAACTTGGTGACTTTTCTGGCATTAGGTATGTGAATACAAAAAAAAATTGAGGTCATGATCCGAGCATGCTAAGTGGTCGTAAACAAAAAGAGTCACACTCGTGGTCTTCGGTCAAAAATGACTGACCCATAGGAAATGAATGGGAAATTTACAAAAACACAAAAATTCTCTGAATTTTTGTCTGTACAATCTACAAATCGGACACGATTCTAAAAAAAAGTACACCGCAGTAAAGGGGTGACACTCTACAACATCAAGAGTGCAAAAAATTCACACCCACCCACACACACACACACATACAAACACTCGTTTATACACATACACACCAATAAATTCAGATTACAAAAATCACAAAAAAATTGAGTTCATGATCCGAGCATGCTAAGTGGTCGTAAAAAAATGGTGATTTTGGTCTTCGGTCAAAATTACCCCCATAGGAAATGAATGGGAAATTGACAAAAACACAAAAATTCTCTACAAATCAGCCACGATGCAGAAAAAAAATGCTCAGCAATGAAGGGGTGAAGCTCTAAAACATCAAGAGTGAAAAACATAACATAATTAATAATTATAATTAATATATGTATATATAATTAATATAATAATTATTAAAATTATTAAAATAATAATTAATAAAATGTTATAAACCTTGGCAAAAAGTATTATTTGAGAATTTCTAAAAAAATACATTCAATCCACATCTTAAAAGTAAGTAATTTGGTCCAAAAACAACTAGAATTCACAAACATCTCCATTTAGAGCTATACAGGCATCTAGTGGTAAACCCATGCAATAACATGTTTTATTTAATTTTATGATTAATAAATTGATGAATTTTTTTTTATTTTATTTTTTTTTCTGAAAGCCTAGTCTCTATTTTACCCGAAAATACTGCATAGAATTTTTTTTTTTTTTTAAATCAAAAAAAAAAAAAAAAAATCATTATTTTCAATGGCAAAAAATGGACTTTAAATATTGCATAAATATTAATAAGTTCAATCAAATTGTCTCAAAATTCTAAATTAAAAAGAATAAATATTATAGAACAAAAATAAATTGCATTGGTTTTTACTGGGATGGAGGAAGTTTCATTTTTAGGTGTCCGGTCATTTATGACCGGGAAGGCCCCCAGTGTGACTGCTAAACGAAGACCATCAGAGGGTTAACACCATTTACTTTAAACACACTCAATCTCAGCACAGTCAGGATTAACACAGTCCATTAATTTTCATTTTAGGGGGAAACTGGAGACTAGAGATTTTTCTCCAGGTTTGAAGTCTACATCTTGTCAATGTCACAGATTATGACATGGAGAAACACTAGTACATAGAGGACACGTCAGTGTCTGCATTATTAATGAGACTGCGTGTTCTTATCCTATGAGAAGACATTTCTCTTATTCATGACAGCACATGGTGTTTTTCTATGACAGACGCTTCAAACTGTAAAATCAGGCAGTAGTTTAGAGAGGCGTTCATGGGTTGCAAGTGTGTGTGTCCATGGTGCAAGAGTTGAGTGTGTTGCAGGCTTCCCCCGTTATGCTGTCAGGGCTAGACTCGCTGCGGGCATTTGGTTGGCCAGAAACTACCGACACAATCAAACTGTGTGTGTGTGTGTAACAAGCGTTTTTCTGAGGAGAGCTACAGGAATTTCTGTCTTCTCTGTCACTATCCATCTTTATTGTCAGTGTCCTGAAGGTATGTAGATTTGTGATCTACGCAACCGGTTTTTATGACATTTGTATGAGAACATGATTATCATATATATGCATTTATAGTGAATGTATATAAACATTTATACTGTTAAAGGGAAAATACAGATTGTGTTCAATGATTTGGTAGGAATTTAACTGTCCGCTGTAAAATCCTCCAGTTTTCGTGAACATGCACATTTTGAATGTGGTTCAGCAGGGAGGTCCACTTAGCCAGCTTTTCTGGGCCAGACACAGAGGAAGTCGCAGTCCAGTATATGTGATTTTTTTATGCTGCGCAACCATGTCTTAAGCACCTTGCAGTCCTTGTTCTGTGACAGTTTGTCTAGTTTCTTTGACAGCCCTATACCAACACATACGTCTGTTGTAAAATCATTACTTTTACATAATCAAATATCAAGCGAAATTTACATTTACAAGCCTGTAATCTTGTTTATCATTAATCAAATACAAAAAAGAATATTTACCTTTCTGAAAGTGCCACACGTCATAGAACTGAGTGATACTGCGTTCCCTCAGATACTTTTGAATCTGTGGATGTCTATCGGTTATTAGGTAGTCAACAGCTAAACCATTAGACACCAGTTCATCCAGGCAACGCTTTAATCCCTCCTTTTCCATGTGGTAACTGCTTCCCACCTCGTTGCTCTATTTTGAGGAATAGCATATTTAAAATATGTAAATGTTAACAGTAACAGATAGCAGAACTCACAAAGATAGTTTAACCCCAGTCATCACTCATTTAATTAATTTGTCATTAAAAGGTAGTGTTTTTCCTACTGCGTGGAAAAAAGCCATTGTTACTCCTATTTTTAAATCTGGAGACCATTATGAAGTTAGTAACTACAGACCCATAATACAGTACTCTCAAAGGTTGCAGAGAAGATCGTTTTTGAACAGCTGACATCCCATCTTAATACCATTGAGTCTGGTCTACATTGTATGCAGTTTGGTTTCAGAGTAAACCATTCTACCGAAACAGCTACTTTACATTTAATAGAGCAAATAAAATCTAAAGTTGACAGAGGAGGATTTTTGGGGCTATATTTTTAGATCTACGTAAAGCCTTTGATACCGTTAATCATACAGTTCTCCTTTCTAAATTGTCTACATTTTCACCTGAAGCTTTAGCATGGGTATCCTCATACTTAGTAAATCGAGAACAATGTGTAAAAATTAAAGGGGTTAAGTCCTGTGATTTGCATTATACAATGGGTGTACCCCAATGATCAGTACTAGGTCCCTTACTATTTAGTTTGTATATTAATGATCTTCCGCAACAGTGTGAAGGGATACAAGTACAAATGTATGCTGATGATACTGTTATTTTTACATATGCGAAAACAGCAGAATTAGCAGCTGAGAAGTTAAAAGCTGCTACAGAAAGGATTACACAGTGGTTGGAACAGCAATGTCTTAGCTTAAACATCAGTAAAACAAAAGGAATTTTTTTCTCAAAAACAAACGTTAAATCTCCTGATGTTGATATATTTATTAATGATGAAAAGATAGAAATAGTAAATGAGCTCAATTATCTTGGTATAATATTGGACTCAAGTCTCAGTTTTAAAAAACAAGCAAAGAAAATGGTGAGGAATATTAAACATAATATGGCAAATTTTAGACAAATAAGACAATGTCTTTCTTTTGATGTAGCTAAGGCTTTTATGCATGCTACAATCTTTTCTCGCATGTCTTACTGTTTGACATGTTGGGGTCAAGCTGGTGAAACTGTTATTAAACCCTTAAAATCTCTATATTACGGAGCCCCTGAGGGGACCTTTGCAAAAAAATAATTATACGGACTTTCGCGTGCGCACGCGAAACTATTGCGTGCGCACGAGAAACTTTCGCATGGGCACGAGAAACTTTCGCGTGCGCACGAGAAACTATTGCGTGCGCACGAGAAACTTTAAGCGTGCGCACGAGTTACAATTTCCGGTTTGGTTATAGTGTCATTACTACAAATGTGGGAAAAGGGATGAGATGAGAGTGTGCTTGGATCATGCCTTAGGGAGTTTGCATTTGAGATTGTTTGTGGACTGTGCTTTACTGTAAGAAAAAAAAGCATGAATATCACATAAATGAATATCAGGTCCCACATCATGGATTACATAATCAGAGAGTAGCCTATTTCTTTTCGTTTTGAATTGTTTCATTTAAAGACATTTCAAGCTATCTTCAGATGTTTTTCTCATGTATGTGAGGCATACACTGAGTTTCGGTTAATTTATGATGAGATGCGCTCCAGTTCACGTGCAATGCAAGTGACCGCGGCGCGCCTCCATGATTATATTATCTGCTATATATTTGCTTCTCATTTATTAAATACAGGCAATTGGTTGTTGAAAAATTCATTAAAATTAAGATACAATTTATACAAAACGAAATTCACTTTAAAGAAAGGCTTTCTACAAAACAAAACGTAATGAAGTGGTCAAAATCCATTTGCGATCCATTCCATTCTGAATAAACAAACAATGCAGTTTACATGCTTCATCTTTGTTGCATTATTCATTAAGATAATAGGCCTAATTAATAAATGCACGCACAATTATCCGTGAAATTGATAAATGTTGCAGATATGTTTTACTATGCACAAACAAATGCCTTTCAACTTATGTTCAACTAATTCAGAATTAAATGAATGTTCAGCAATGTGTACAAATAGAGAGTCTATAGGCCTACTATATGTGTTGTAGCCATTAATTAAGCACATTTAGTTTCATATTTGTTAAAATATTATAATGTATAATTTTTCCATCTATGTTGATTATGAAAAGTGAACAGCACGAGTAAGATAGGATGCGCAATATATGAGACATGGAGTGTGTTACGTCCAAGGACGTATTCATTGTGTGACTATTGTGTCAAGAGTGTTATGTGCATATGTTTCTTCTCTTTCTCTCTCTCTCTCTCTCTGTCTCTCTTCTTATGAGTCTCTGATTAATAGGATTAAGGGCTACCACCTGTGCTCGTTACCTGTGAGCGCTGCCCGCGCACTGATTGGTGCGTGTCCTGAGGAGTCTAATACAAAGCAGGCGAGAGAGCGCTGAGGAAAGGAGAGAGACAGCGCGGCGTTTGAGATTGTTCCGCTCTCCAAGTCCAGACGAGCGGTTTGCGCTCTGTGGTGTATGTTCACAATGTGTGAGAGAACGTGCCTCTGTAGCTTTTGTTATTTATGATTAGTTAAGTTTTTATGGGTAACGTAGGGTGGAGGATACCCTTAACTTTTCTCCTGTTTATTGATTAGTTAGGGAGTGAGGGAAGATATGTTGTTTTGTTTTGATTTTTGTTTTGTATAGGTAAGTTAATGTTATCCCCTTTTTAGTTAGAGGTATTGTTTTGTTTTCTTTTGATTTGGGCCCTCCTCCCGAGGTAATACTTTTGTTTGGATTCATTTTGTAATATGTTTCTCTACTTAATATTTTTTCTTCTTATAACGCCTGCTGACGTTAAATAAAAAGGCAGACACGCCATGAGAAAATAAACTTGTTTGTTTATTCATTTTTCTGTGACTCTGGGACTGGAGAGCTGGAGATTCTCAAAGTCTCTCCACTTTTTTTTGTTCGTCGTTCCCTATTTACCCCTAGATTAAGGGTTAGACGTAACAAGTGGGTCAGACATGATTTTGACCACTTCATTACGTTTTGTTTTGTAGAAAGCCTTTCTTTAAAGTGAATTTCGTTTTGTATAAATTGTATCTTAATTTTAATAAATTTTTCATCAACCAATTGCCTGTATTTAATAAATGAGAGGCAAATATATAGCAGACAATATAATCATGGCGGCGCGCCGCGGTCACTTGCATTGCACGTGAACTGGAGCGCATCTCATCATAAATGAACCGAAACTTGGTGTATGCCTCACATACATGAGAAAAACATCTGAAGATAGCTTGAAATGTCTTTAAACGAAACAATTCCAAACGAAAAGAAATAGGCTACTCTCTGATTATGTAATCCATGATGTGGGACCTGATATTCATTTATGTGATATTCATGTTTTTTTTCTTACAGTAAAGCACAGTCCACAAACAATCTCAAATGCAAACTCCCTATAATAAGACAAATCTCTGGAGGCATGCTCCAAGCACACTCTCATCAAATCCCTTTTCCAACATTTGTAGTAATGACACTATAACCAAACCGGAAATTGTCACGCGTGCGCACGTGAAACTTTCTCGTGAGCACGCAAAACTTTCTCGTGCGCACGCGAAAAGTTTCTCGTGCGCACGCAATAGTTTCGCGTGCACACGCGAAAGTCTGTATTATTATTTTTTTTGCAAAGGTCTCCTCAGGGGCTCCGTACTATATAAACAAACATTAAAAATTTTAGATAAAAAATGGTTGGTTCAAAATGTATGGTTCATAAAATCCTAAACGGTCTGGCTCCTTCTGTATTACGTGACTTTATTCATCTTCGCTGTGAAACCTCTGTGAGATCTACCAGACTATCACTTATGAGTAATTGTCTGGTTCCCTTTCGTCGTTCCGCATTTGTACTATCATCTTTCACAGTGAAAGCCACTAATCAGTGGAATGCCCTACCAGAGGATATAAAAGGGTGTAAAGCTCATGGTCTTTATAAATTGAAGTTAAAATCTTTTTTAATATAACTTGAACCAATTATGTAACCATTGAAATTGTTGTAGTTAAATTGATTGACTGATTTATTTATTTGTGTTTTTTTATAGCCCTGACAGTATGTGTGTGTGTTTGTATGTATTTATTGTATGTGAACATATTGTCCTTTTATCCCTCTGAGGTCGGCAAACGCGCCGGCGCGTTTTGCTGGATTTTCTTCACATTGTAGAACTATAAACTTAAATTACTCCGTCATTTATGGCCATACAGAAAAAAAGAAATATAAAAAAAGAATCTGTGATATTTCTACTTTTGTATGTGTCCACTTACAATCAAATCAAAACATTGTGCTTTTGTAAAATAAAGAAAATAAACAGGGTGTGCGTTCTGCCTCTCCGTCGCGGTGAACTTTTTTTTCTTGTGCATGTCTATAAACTGAAACAAAACTCAGCGAATACTTGTCACACATTTATGAGCCATATACCTTTATAAACATTTAAGTGTGTACTTTTAAATGATCGGATTCAAACTGAAAACAAATATTCTCTGTTTAAGTAATTTGTATAAAACCAACAAGATGTCCAGCTTCTCAAACGCTTCCTAATTATTTTTAATTTGAACACGCCCACTCGCGCAAAAGATATTCACATGCAAATCTCCACATGGAACGCGAACGCGCTCGTTACCTCAAAAACAAAACACCAAAACACTTCACAAGTCTCTGCTCTTCGTCGAGTTTGAAAGACGCGCCGTGAGCTTACACTGGATTTAGGCTACCTCAGAAGAAGAAGAACGCGATTTGAAGACAAGAAAGATGTAAGGTAAGAAATTCTTACATATTAGTTTGTTATTGTTGCATAAATTTCACATTGCAGTTGAACTGTTGCTAGATATATGGTGAATATTATAATATTTAGACCCGTGTTTACTGTTACTGTGTTTGTGGATATCTGCTCAAACGTAGATATGTATATGGTAACCATAATGTTTTATATTTGATCGCGATCGCGTTTGAATGTATCATATTTGATACATTCGAAAAGCAAAACGCACCAAACGGCTTCATGTTTTTACTATTATCTCATTTCATATCATCATAACGAATGGAAACATTTGAAGTAACATGATAATCAATATATTTTTCTCTAGCTTAGTTGTTACTGAAATATTTTGGAAGATTTATAGGCTGCTATGGTTATTGTTATTATTATTTTATGCAGCACTACGCATAGCCTATGCCTACAAGGCACAACAAACCTGGTGTTCGTTATATATTATATATTATTGGAAACATTTGTGTGTGTGTGTGTGTATTCTGTGAATTTTAAAAAGCAATTTTAACCAGAAAAATCTAAAATGTATTTCCAAAATCATGCAGGCCTTTCTCTTGATATCAGTATGTTCACTTTTTTTTTTCAGGGCCCAGATGCCACTCCTGCTGACTTCAACATTCACATGAGTCTCTGTACATGAACCTGGTAAAGTGAAAATTAAACACCTTGGAAATGAAAGGTATGTACAATGTTTTTAGGAATGGCACAAAGGTCTCTGTCTTTGGATCATGTTTTCAATAAGTGCTTTTTTGTCATTTGTTGTGTATCTTTGGATTATGTTGTGTTGTAAATAAATCAAACAATCTAAAAGCCATTCTTTTTTAAATCTCCTCATTCTTTGTGCAAGGTTGCTCAGAATGATAGGGCCTGATAGCTCCTAATAGGGCCGTTAGGGGAGGGTCTTTGTCTTTCTCAGGTGTGAAAAGCTTACATATTAACCCCCTGGGGTCGGCTATCGCGCCGGCGCGATAGGCTCGTTTTTTTCCGTATGAGTGCAAAAAAAAAAAAAAAAAAAAATTTTTTTTATTTTTATCTTATATGCTTGTGTTATACATCAATCGATCCTGTTTAGTGTGTATTTTTTTGTGTATGCTCATAATAAAAACAAAGTGTTGTGCTTTTCGCTAAATAAAGAAAAATAAACATGATGCGAGTTCTGCCTACTCTCCGTCAGTGAAGTCAATTCTGAAACGCGTCCGAAAATGAACTGTAACTCAGCGAATACTCAGTCAAACAGGCATACAAACACACAGGCATGAAGCTTGAATTCTCTTCTTTTAAATGAAGTAATTTTTATGAAAAACAAATATTCACAGTTTATATAATATGTATGTAAAGAGAGAGATGTCAGTCGTTCTCATCTCAGCTAATTAAGTTTTAATGTGACTCCGCCTACGGAGACCGCGCTATTCAAACGCAAATGTGAGGCGATCCATACAAACCTGTGAAACGCCCACATCCGCTGGATAAGGCCGGTGAAACACTGGATGCATGGCGTAAGCGTCTCAGCTGCGTGGCGTGTCCGTTTTTATTTCGGCTCCCATGTTAACACTTTAGAGTTTGCACACTGCCTGTATGAGACGCGCGTCTCAGGCGCGGCACGAGCCGCGTGGAAAACGCGTGCATTCTAGAAATAGAACCGACGCCTATTTTTCACGCGACACGCAAGCGTCTTGGAAGCGTTTCCATGCAAAATTTAATAGGAAAATCTGTTTATTTGTCATTTTGACACGAATACATATTAATAAATGTCCTTTTGATGTTTAAAAGTGTCTAGGTTTTGACATAAATGCAAATATAAATGTAATTTTACAAAATATGATCGATTTTCAAATACTGCTGTATTGAATGAACAGCTTTTAGCAAACTCTATTGCTATACTGAGATGAGGAATATATACTGTATGTGTTTTGTCAAAAATAAAGTCATCAACTAACTAATGAATCCTTTACTTTGAAATAGGTATGATAAAATGTATACTTTAGTTTTGAAAGACGTTGACTAGTTTTGAAAAGATTATAAAGTATGTATGTGCATGCATATATATATATGTGTGTGTGTATATATGAAGAGTTCAGATGCAAAAGCCTCTAAATGCCATCTGAAATTTTCTCCTAGAATGATCATTTTTATGAAGCTTGTATATTTAAGTTAGCTATAGGTGACACACCTGAATGAATGGCTCATTAAGTATGCAGGGACGTAGTCTAACCAGGTGTGAACTACTAAATATGCATGATGCTGTTGAAGCGTTTACGCCCCATCCGCATATTGGCTTTCCAAACTAAAAGTGTTTCACAAAACTAAAATCAATGTATCGTTTTATGTGAATGATTAGGCAGGATGATTTTCATATAATTTTGAAGAAAAAACTCTAGGCGATGACATCCATTAGTCAAAAGTCTTATTGCCACATATTTAGTATGTGTTTTGTGGCCTTATTTCAGAAACTTTAATTTTTAGTTTTTTCGATAACCATGCATAAATATTATTCTCTAAAAAATGAAAACATGTACATACATGTGGCTCACATATTATGGAAGTCCTGTTTGTGCTATATAGAGTGAATTTACATCTTTGCCATTAATATGTTTATAAGCAACTGAAAAAAACACAAATGTCAGGGCATGTCAGAACATCTCAAGGACCCCAAAAACACCCCAGACCCCAGAGGGTTAATGAGCTCCAGCATAAAGCTTTGTCACACAAAACACGTCGTAAAAATTTTAAATCAATATATTGTCTTATCTGAATGAGCAGTCAGGGCGATTTTCACATAGTTTTAGAGCAAATATTCTAGGCTACGTGATACAATTTTCAAAAGTCTTGTGAAGAAATAATCAGTATGGGTTTCATGACCTTATTTCAGTGAGAATTTTTTTTTGTATTTTCACAAACCACGCATAAATGTCATTATCTCAAAACTACAAACTTTTACACACATGCTGCTGATATATTATTGTAGCAGAGTTTGTGCTGAATACAGTATAATTAGACTTTAGCCATGAAAATGTCACAAGTAACAGAAATAAGCACAAATGTCAGAGCATGTCAGAACACCTCCAGGGCCCAGAAAACAGCTCAGACCCCAGAGGGTTAATGTTATGTTAGCGTTGACCTGCTTGGGGGACTACGGATGAAAAATAGCCTTTGGCTAAATCCGGTACAATACATGAAATGGAAATTTTATGTTAAAAATTGTGCATGGTCCCTTTATAAATAAAAGAAAAAAAAGAAATTGGCAACATGATTATAGATATGTAGTACTTACTAACCTGAATTAGTTGAAGATCCAGAATTTTGTTGGTTTCCACATGCATCAAAGTGTAGCTCCCGAATTTGGCTGAGTGTCCTATGGCACACATTATCCAAAGTAGACCATAAATGATACCACTAACACATTTTTTTTTACAACTACAATGCTTTCTAAATAAACTTACTACATATTAATATTGTTGTAAGCATACCTGGTGTGTCAGCACGCATATCTCCAGCTAATGGAACCTTTCCCTGCTGTTGCAGCTGTGAAATAATATGTAGTTGATCTCTGTTCCACTTATGTATGATGGTAGGTTCAATGAAATTCCTGGCATGTTTCCTGAAAGTGCTATATGTTGTCATCTGGAGGTTCATGGCCTTTAAAATCTATGAAAGAACAAATACAGAAACATGCATTTGCATACTAACTGAATTAACACAGTTTATTTACTATAAATGAACTTGTATTATGGTTTTACATACCTTCTGCAGTTGAACAAAGGAGCCACCGGTAAAATATGTTGCAGCAGACAGTAACAGGTTACCTACTGGTGTACTTCCTACTATCTACCAAACGAGCTACTCCGTTAATCCCCACCAAATCCAGAAGGCAGATAGAAATAGACCGCCTAGTCAAAGAGAGAAGGCAGCTGAAGAAGCAATGGAGGAAGGCCACAGAGGAGGAGAAGGAAGGTATAAACCTGCTGCAAGAAGAGATTCAGAGCAGGCTTGCAACACTGAGGAGAGCTGAAAACCTTCTAAGGAAGCGCAGAAGGAAGGTGCAAACAAGATTGCGCTTCTACAAAGATCCCTTCAAATTTGTGAAGAGTCTCTTTACAAAGGAGAAGAGCGGAAGTCTCTTAGTGTCAAAGTCTGACCTGGAAGAACATCTGAAAAATTCCTGCACAGATGACCGACACCAGGAAGAAGTTACGCTCCCTCCTGACATGACATGGATATCAGTACCCAGATGGAGTGAGGTAGAACAAACCGTGCGCCGAGCAAGGGCCGCACCATCTCCAGGTCCCAACTGAGTTCCATACAGGCTCTACAAAAATGCACCAGATGTCCTGCGATTCCTCTGGAAACTGATGAGAGTTGTGTGGCAAAAGAAGGAGATACCAATGTCCTGGCAGAGAGCCGGAGGGATCCTAATCCCCAAGGAAAAGGACTCATCAGAGATCGGCCAGTTCCACCAGATTAGCCTTCTAAAAATCTTCTTCAGCGTGGTCGCTAACAGGTTGGCAGGATACCTGCAAAGGAACAATCTGATTGACACGTCAATCCAGAAAGCAGGCATCTCAGGCTTCTCCAGTTGTGTAGAACACGCTAGTGTCATCTGGCATCAGATCCAAAAAGGAGGGAACTGATCTTCATGTGGTGTTCCTGAATCTCGCAAACGCCTTTGGCTCAGTCCCTCACAACCTCTTGTGGACAGCCTTTGACTACTTCAGGATCCCAGCAGCTCTCTCGAGCAAGTCTAGAAGCATCTCCATTATCAAGGGGAAGCTGTCAGACCACCGATTTCACATTGGCGAGGAACCCATTCCAATGGTTTCTGAGAAACCAGTGAAGAGCCTAGGTCGTTGGTATGATGCCTCCCTCAAAGACAAAGAGCAAGTAGAGCAGCTCAGGAGAGAGGTAGCCAGCGGCCTGGAGAACATCGACAAAACTATGCTTCCTGGCAAGCTGAAGCTCTGGTGCATGCAGTATGGACTACTTCCACGTCTCCTGTGGCCGCTAACCCTCTATGAAGTCCCGCTCTCAAAGGTGGAGAAGCTGGAGAGACTGGTCAGCTCATACATAAGGAAGTGGCTTGGCCTTCCCAGGTGCCTCAGTAGGATTGGGCTCTACAGCAAAGGGATGTTACACCTGCCCATTTCCAGTTTGACGGAGGAGTACAAGTGCGCCAAAGTCAGACTGGAGATTATGCTGCTGGATTCGTGTGATCCATTCGTAGCCCAAGCTGCCCCCATCCTGGCCACCGGGAGGAAGAGGACCCCATTGGCTGCTACTGAGCAGGCAAAGACACAAGGACATCGTGGGCCGAGTGCAGGAGGGGAGGAGTGGTCTTGGCCTTGGGGGCAGTACACCAGCGTGGAGCAAGGCCTCTACACCTCAGAGGCGCAAGCTGGTGGTCCAGGAGATACGTCAGGAGGAGGAAGCAGGAAGGTGCGCTCAAGCTGTGGCGCAGGCAAAGCAAGGACAGTGGATGGCATGGAAAGGAGTGGAGAAGAGGAAGATCTCCTGGAATGAGTTGTGGGAGATGGAGGCATTCAGGGCAAGTTTTACCATCAGGGCTGTCTACGATGTCCTGCCTTCCCCCGCCAACCTTAGCCAGTGGTATGCCAAAGATCCCACGTGCCCTCTATGCCCAAGTCCAGCAACACTGAAGCACATTTTAGTGGAATGTAAGACCAGCCTCACCCAAGGCCGTTATACCTGGCGGCATAACCAGGTGTTAACCCTCTAGGCGCCACGGTCGAGTTTACTCGACAAGATGCGGCACTGAATAAAACGGCCGATTTAGTCAAATAGGGTGTCAAATTTCGTTCGACTTCCCCTCCACTAGTTGGCAGACATGTCATACTTCATCCCCGACTCAAAAAAACGTCATGTTTCTATACAAAATCTTCGAGCTAGAGCGCATTGAATCAGTGTGAACAAAAGCGGAGCTAGTGTGCGAGTGAGCCATTTTATCAAAGCAATAATGTCAACGTCAGCGAGTATTTGCATTAGATTATTATTATTATTATCTAATGGCATCAATAAAGCTTACCCGCAATGAAGTGTTGGGTCTTCTATTCGCGGACCCTAATTCTGAAGGGGAATAACGTTATCTGACTTCAGAAAATGACGGTGATTCTGAAAGTGAAAGTAGCCCTACACCAAGCACAAACGGTGAATCCTTTGGCCAATATATATGCTCCTTTGCCCAATGTCAGTGGTGGGAACAATGATTCCCGGGGTCGGAGTGTTCATCGTGAAGTTAGCAGGCGTGTTAGTGTTGTGGGGAAGGAGGCGGGAGATTTTTACCGCGCCAGCCATGGTGACCGCGTGCGTCTCCGCAATCGCTGCAACAGTATTGTGGTGGAGGCTTTGTCTAATGCCACTGGGTATGTTAGACGAGGTCGAAGTATTCATAGGACAGTTAGGGGGCAACGTGGAGGCAGGGTGGGGAGTCGCAATGACAATGACAGTAGTCCGAGCTGTGCACACTCGGCGCGCGCGCGAGGCAGATCTGGCCACGCCCGCGCTGCTCGTAGCAGGAGCAGAGGCGGTGTGACACGGGGCAGTGGGGCTATTATGCATAGTCTATCGCAAGACCACACCATGAAACACTACAAGAAATGTCACCTGGATGGATAGGGAGTCAATAGCCGTTTCTCAATATGCGTTCTTGTCTGTACTTGTGTTCTTGTGGACTTGTGAAACGTCATCAGTCGCTGCCCAGGTACTGTTCCAATTCAAAGTTCACATCTAGCCAAGTCCAGTTCAAATCCCCGGATGTGTTCTTGATCCGCCCCTTTTACCGAGGATGCATCGAGAGGTGACTTGTGCGAACTTGAGACAGCCAGGTATCCCAGAATGCATCTCACACCAACCAGCAAGCGTCAATAGCGGAGGAGAAACCCCGCGTAATTTAAAAATACTGCTGTAATTGTGTCACGAAATGTAGTTTTAAGAGTATTTCAGGCGAGAATGTAGTTGTTTAAAGATAAAATCTTTGGTTTATTCATAAAGATAGCGCCTATTTGAAAATTTGATCTGACGTTTTCGGAGTTGTGAGAACCAGGCAATCGGACGCGATCGCCGCTCGTACCCCGCCGAGAACAGCCTTTCCTCGGCTAGTGCTGCTGACTTGCCGCTGGCTCGGATGTCTCTAGTCTAGTGGTTTAACATGAGATATAAATCGTCTTGTGTATATCTAACGGGCGATTTATTTATTTTATTTGTCTCATTAATCTATAATTTGTTCCCTGGCAAAACGTTAAGCTGAGGGCAAAGTGAAGTTTCATAGCTTTATTTAGTCTATTTGTATTTAACTTTAACGTTGTAGCCTAGAGAGCTGACTTTTGTTTGACTGAATCGTTTGCTTTATTATTGTATAGCTTCTTATACCTTTTAGGCTACTTATACTTTTATAATGGCTATTATTGACATTTAACAAAAAAAGGTTATGTCATTTTATTTTAAATATTTAAAACATATAAAATATTTTATTATAGCCTACATGTCTACATTCTCTTCACTGAATGTACATATATAATAAAATAAAATTACACAACCCTGTCTCTTTTTGCTAAATGTTAGTTTTAATGATCAATATTATAATGTTTTTTTATTCATCATTCATCAAGAGTCAGGGTTGTGCTTTATATTTCGTGTTGTTATAAATATGCAGTGAAGATAATCAATTGCGTTGCCTGAACCACATTTGTGTGGCCATTATGTTTAAGATTTTTTTAAATGAAAATGAAAAGAGGCAGAGTGGTGGTTTATAACATATTTTGTTTTATTTGTAGCCTAGATATACATAAAGAGATAACCGGAGTAGCCAGAGCGAGCTGAGTGACGCTATCAAGTACGCCGCTGTTCCATTTCAGAATTATCGGACTTGTGTCCTCCCGTCCTCGGGAGTTCGTTCTCCTGAGTCGAACTTGTCAAGTCCGAACTACCAAGGACTCAAGTCCGAACTTTGCGTACTTGGTATTGAGAAACGGCTATTATCTCTACAGCAAAAGCCCTGCAACATAAATTCTTTTTTTTTTTTTTTTTTTGTCTGCCATTTATTAGTAATGATTTACACTGTTGATTTACTATCTATTTCCCTGACCATTTAGTAGTGTACAATATGTGTTCTTTTTTGTATGTTCATGTCCTTGTGATGTGTGCGTCTTTGTCAGCTAAAAAAACAACAACCAAAAAAACAACAAAAACCACAAAAAGAAAATACTAACATTGTCTCTCGTCTTGTCTCGTCATCTCACTCATGATCTGTGGCTTGCCGTGGCGAGTGAGCTTTTGAACTAAACAGGCCTTGTCTACTTGTGTTTGTGTGTCATATGAATAATATGTGCCCCATATACATGGAATCAGAGTGCCAACTGTATGTAGTAAATGGAAAATCTCTACAGCAAAAGGCCAACCGCTACATGCATTCAGTTTGTTTATACCATTTATTAGTAATGATTTACACAGTTTGTTCACTACTTACTATTTACCTGAGCTTTCAGTATTGTGCAATATAGCATACAGAAGGTGAGGGACATTTTTGGGGGAAAGAAGTGCTGCATTTTATCATTTAAACATGTGACTTTTCATGAAAATTCTATAATCCAAGATGGTCGCCACTATATGACGTCATAATATGCAAATTAGATGGGGAAATGTAATCCCTTCATAAACTTTGGGTCATCCTTAATATTTCTCTAATTTACAGAAAGTCTCGTATCTTTTATCACTTTTAAGATATAGCCTTTTGAAATTAAGATGTCAAAATCGAACGTTTTAGGAAAAAACCTCTGGCGCCTAAAGGGTTAAAGAGTCTTGCAGCACTGCTAGAAAGTCGACGGACAAGTGTGAATGCCCTTCCTCTCCCGTCATCCCGGTGGCAGCCGACACCATTTGTTCGGGAAGGCAAGGGTCAAGCCAGCTTCACCACCACAAGACCAGACACTGGCCAGCTGGGCAGAGCACGGGACTGGAAGATGCTGGCAGACTTAGACAAGAAACTCGTCTTCCCAGCTGAGATCACAGCTACAAACCAGCGACCAGACCTTGCTCTGTGGTCAGCCACACTCAAGCTTGTTTACATCATCGAGCTCACCGTGCCCAGGGAAGGTGCAGTGGAGGAGGCTTACGAACGGAAAAGGATGAGGTACGCTGAACTTGCAGGCCGATGCCCAACAACAAGGCTGGAAAGCGAACATACGCCCAGTGGAAGTAGGTTGCAGAGGGTTCGTAGCCACCTCAACATCCAGGCTACTCAGGGAGATGGGAGTGCGAGGAAAGGCCCATCGGCAGGCAGTCAAAGACCTCTCCAGGGCTGCTGAAAAGGGGAGCCAGTGGCTGTGGATGAAGAGAAAGGACTCCACCTGGGCCTTCAAGTGAGTAGATGGCACCTAGGGAGTGAACCTGGGACGCTGGGATTCACTGCTGAACCCTCTGGAGGTGTCGTGGGTATATCAGCGAAACACCGATGAAGGAGGGCGCCCACTTGATAACCCAAAGGGTGCCCTCACTCATTTGACAATCCCACGGAGTTCCATCGGTGCCCCAAGTACTTATTGAGGGATATCAACATCTAAGCCTATACAACAGACCTTGGACCTTGCTGAAATGTAGACTGTAACAAAAGACAATGTGTAATTAATGATAATTTATAGATAAATGTACAATTTATATCTATAACAGTAATAAGTATGTAGATAAACAATACATAAAACCTGTAAACAAACCATACTGTACACTGATAACAGCAGCTGAAGTTTGCTGTTGCGATTACATATAATTTTTTGAACTTTATAGACGTTTGTCTTATACACACAAAATAGCATCGAACTAACTGGCTACTATAAACTACATGGAAAATACATTTACAAAATTAGTACATAATTACAAATTCAGGTCCAAAATGTTTGTACGCGTTTGTCATAGACACACAAAATAGCATAACTAAGTGGCTACTGAAGCCAGCGCTGGCATTTGTTTACGTCCTTGATAAAACTAAAACATTACGTCTGAAATTATACATGCAAATACATTTAAAATTATTAAGTCTTACTTACAGGTTGTGGCCCAACAACTGCTGCCTCTGGTTTTAAAATTGGAACTGCTTCATGTTTTAGTAACAGTTTCTTGTTGAATCCGGCATTGAATTCGTGGAGATTCTGGAAGCTGTCTTCCGTAAAATGCGCAGCACAGAGAGCTAAATTACGAATGTAATTTTCAGGAACATAATCAAACATAAATTTTAGCCATTGTTGACGAACTACAGCATCCGTAGGAAGCCCGAACACAGAAGACCTGACAGCTGGGTGTAAATAACAATTACTAAAAACATACAAAAACTAATTTTGCACACAAAAAATGATTTTGCACGGGCATTTTGCCCTAGTATTCCTAAATGACAAAAACTTCACACCGGAACATTCAAATCTGTTTGCGGTGTCATTGAGAGAGCAGTTGTCGATATGAAACAGCTTTACTTTCACAGTCACGATATTTCTTTGTTACAAGTATTCAAATGATCACAGAAGTACTGAGATAAAAGTTTATAGTTTGAGTATTGTTTTGTAAGATATATGCCTAGTGTATGCACTGAATAAAGACACTGAGAGCGAGCTCAAACGTTTCAGGAACCTTTACTGGGAACATATGTGTTACCTTCAAAACAGTCCGTGTGTAACCATGGAACTTTAGTTCCCTTTACAGAACACCTCCCCTCTTAAGTAAGAATCCCCCCCCTCTGACATCCGACAACAGCCCTTAAAAGCAATACTCACTTATCGGGAAATTCTTGTCAAACAGAACCTTTCACAACAGAACATTTATAGAATAAGGTTTTTTTTTTTTTTTCAGTCTCTCACAAATCCAGACGCTCTGGCGGCCGTGACACTCTTCCTGAGGTTGTCACATACGGGGTGTTGGGTGTGGCTGTCTGTCTGTGATTGTCTGTGTCAGCGTTCTCATGTCGGTGTGTGACCTGGTTGTCTGACTCTGTAGTTGTAACAGTCTTATCCAGCGGCACCTGAGGTTGTAGTTGGTGCACCGGACGTAGGTGTGTTCGGTTTCTCCTGATCTGTCCTTCATCTGTGTGAATGATGTAAGACCTGGGTGTTGTAGCTGTCTGAACGACTGTTCCTCGTTTCTCCTCTCTTGGGAGCCACACATTTTGTCCCGGCTGCAAAGGCCGCAGGGGGCGGGCTCTATGACACAGGTTGTAGCGGAGTTGTAGTCTTTCTTTCGACCGCTTTTCTGCCTTCTTGAACCCTCTGATGTTTGGCCAGCGAGGAAGCAGGGATGCTGGAAGCTGAGGTATGGTCGTGCATAGCTGTCTGCCCATAAGGAGTTGTGCAGGGGAGTAACCACACCCCAGAGGTGTGGCTCGATACGCCATCAAAGCTTTTAGTTTCTCACCTCCTCCTTTCCACAGTCCTTTTATGGTTGCCACCGCACGCTCTGCCTCTCCATTCGCTTGCGGGTATCTTGGGCTGCTTGTGATGTGTGTAAACCCATACTCCGTGGAAAAGTCTCTGAACAACCCACAGCTGTATTGTGGTCCATTATCAGACACAACTGTGTCCGGTATCCCATGGCGGCTAAATGCTTCTTTCAGAGCTGCAATGACTGTGTTGGCTGAGGCAATATTGAGGTGGGCAACTTCAATATAACGTGAGAAGTAGTCCACTACAAGGAGATAAGTCTTCTTCTCCCAGAAGAATAAGTCCGTGCCCACTCTTTGCCAGGGTCTCTCCTGCACCGGGGTGGTCAGCAAAGGCTCCCTGTGCTCTATCCTGTACTGTGAGCATATGTTACAGTTCTCCACCAGCTGACTGATATGTACTGACAGTCCTGGCCACCAGACGGACTGGTGTGCTCTCGCTCTGCACTTGACAATACCTTGATGGCCACTGTGGAGGTTGTTGAGGATGTCCTGTCTCATGTCGTGGGGAATGACGATTCTCTGGCCCCTGACTAGCAGCTCTCCTGCTAACGTTAGTGTCGCTCTTTCAGGCCAGTATGGCCCCAGCTCTGGCGGAAGGGCATTTTTCTCCGGCCAGCCTGTCTTGCAGTATCTGATGAGTTTTGCACACACGGGGTCAGTTTTCTGTCTTTCTTGTATTACCTGCAGTTTTGTTTCAGTGACGGGAAGGGTTTGGATGACAGCATCCACAAAAACTTTAACCTCTGCCTCGTTATCCTTTTCCTCCTGTGTGAGTGTTTGTCCTACAGGGGCTCTTGATAATGTGTCTGCTGTTATTAAACTCTTGCCTGGCACATGCACAATGTCGAACGTGAACTTCATCAGTCTCAGCCTGAATCTCAGAACCCGGTGAGGGAGTTCATCTAGCGCCTTGGTACTCAGGAGTGGCACTAGAGGTTTATGGTCTGTCTCTAACCTGAACTTCAGTCCCAGGAGGTAAGGCGTCAATCTTTCGCATGCCCACGTCGCAGCCAAAGCCTCCTTTTCGATTTGTGCGTAATGTTTTTCGGCCTCGGACAGGCCTCTGGAGATGAACATGATGGGCCTCCATGTTCCATCACTCTGTTGTTGGCTGAGCACAGCGCCTAAGCCAAAGGGTGAGGCGTCTGCCGACACACACGTCTCTGCTGTCGTTGAATATGAGGCCAGCACCCGTGGTGAACTCAGTTCAATTTTAAGTCTTTGGAACGCCTCCCTCTGTGGTGCTCCCCAGCACCACTCATTCTTCTCACAGAGTAGGTCTTTAATTGGCCTGGTGTATGACGCAAGGTGGGGTAAAAACTTGCCCAGATAGTTCACCATCTCCATCACTCTCCTCACGTCTTCTACTCCCTTTGGTTCGGGCATCTCCATGACGGCTCTGACCTTATCTGGATCCGGTGTCACCCCACCTGCCGTGACACGATGACCCACAAACATGATGTTATCTTTTGTAAACTCACATTTTTCATTCAGTGTGAGTCCTTCCTCTCTCAGTCTCTTCAGCACCTGGTGCAGTCTCTCGTTGTGCTGCTGTATATCCTCTCCATACACCACAATGTCGTCCGCATGACACACCACTCCGTCGCACCCCTCCAACATCTGTGACATACGACGCTGGAAGTGCTCCGGGGCTGATGAGATCCCAAACGGTAGGCGATTGAATGCATATCGCCCGAATGGGGTGATGAATGTAGTGAGGAGCTGGCTCTCCTCCGACAACGGGATCTGCCAGAAACCGGATGTTGCGTCCAACTTCGTGAACACTTTTGCCCCGGCCAGCATGGCTAGTGTGTGGTCTACTGCTGGGAGAATGTGTCTCTCTCTCCGCACCCACTGGTTCAAGTGCGTCAGGTCCACGCACAGCCGAATCTTTCCTGGCTGAGCTTTTGGCGCCACAACCATGCCTGCGCACCAGGGTGTGGGCCGGGTCACCTTTGTAATCACCCCCATGTCCTCCATACGCTACAGCTCCGCCTGCACCTTATCTCGCAGTGGTAGAGGAACGCGGCGTGGGGATGACAAAGCGTACGGAACAGCTCCTGGCTCCAGCTCTATTTTGTAGGGCTCTTTTAATTTTCCCAAGCCTGAAAACACTGTAGGGTACTGCGCTTTAAAATCCTCTTGCTGGGTTTGTACGGTGTGGACACGCCTTATCAGCTTGAGTGCTTTTATAGCAGGAAGGCCCATTAGCGCCTTAGTCAAATTTTTAACAACATAAATGTCTTGTTCTGTTGTTACCTTATCGTGGCTCAGCTCACCTTTAAAGCGTCCTTTTACTTCCAGTCTGTAGTTTCCTGGTCCATACAGCACTTTGAGTGGCGGTTGCAGTGTCCCATGCTTTTTAATGGAGTAGCTGCTGCTTGGAATTGCTGTAACACTTGCTCCAGTATCCAGTTTGAAAACAGTTGCTTCTCCATTTAACTGCACTGTCTCTATCCACTCGTCCTCACCCTCAGAGCCCACCTCTCCTAGGAAAGCAAAATCCTCTTCGTTTTTGTTCCCCCTCTGTGCCTCTGAGATTTCATGGACTCCACCAGTCGATCTGCATTTCTTTGCAAAGTGTCCCTTTTTGTGACAACTCCTGCACTCTGCATCACGGGCGGGGCAGTCCTTCCACAGATGTTTCCTTGAAAATCCGCACCTGCCGCATTCGGATGTCTTTGACTCCGGTTTATCTTTGGCCGCTTTCCGCCATTTTGTATGTTTTTGCTGTATTGCTTCAACCTGTGCGGACGCTTGCTCTGTCCCTCGTAACACTGGCTGCTGTTTTTTTACTGCTGCGCTCTGTCTCACTCTTGTCATGGCTTTAGCTAGTGTCAAATCAGCGTCCAACTGTAGACTTTCTGATAATTTAGCATCACTAATGCCAACCACAATTCGGTCCCTTATTAACTGTTCTCTCAAGACCCCAAATTCACAATGTTCAGCCAGCGTGTGCACCGCTGTTATAAAGGACTCAACACTCTCACCGGGCTCTTGGTTTCGTCTGTTGAAACGTGCTCTTTCGAAAATAACGTTCCGCTTACTAACACAGTGCGCCGTGAAAGCCTCTGTAACCGCATCATAGGACTTCTTTTGTTCGTCTGTGAGGGGTAACACTTTTAGAATATCCTCGGCATCGTCGCCAGCTGCATACATAAAGGCGTTCACTTGAAACTCTGACGATTGTTTATCCAATCCTGACGCTATTCTGTAGCGTTCAAAGCGCTTAAACCATCTCGGCCATTCGTTAGCATTGGAGAAGTTGAACTTGCCTGGCAGCGCTAGCTGTGGAGCTAACTGTTGCGCCGTTGCTTCTCCGTCCATCTTCCTTCCTTTTTCGGGACGATGTTTTGTTTCACAGGTTTAGTTCGTCTTTCTACTGTCCTCCTCCACTCCGTTTTACTTCTGACACCATGTTTTGTAAGATATGCCTAGTGTATGCACTGAATAAAGACACTGAGAGCGAGCTCAAACGTTTCAGGAACCTTTACTGGGAACATATGTGTTACCTTCAAAACAGTCCGTGTGTAACCATGGAACTTTAGTTCCCTTTACAGAACAAGTATAAACACTGATGTCTACGGTAGCAACCAAAACAAAGTAAATCACCTTTTGAAAGTCGCTTCAAATAACGAGTGTATCGATTACATCTGATGCTTCAAAACATTCTGACTGTTAAAGCTGCTGTCTGTAATCTTTTTATGTTCAGAATTTACAAAATTTATACAATGAGCAAATACATCATTAATGCCTTTTTTCAAACCGTGTTTTTGTCCTATCCTGAATCACTACGGTAAGCTTGTAATAAGCGTTTAGACTCAGACTACTTTACACCGGTTGGGTCGCACCGCTGCGGAGTAACGTTAGTCCAGTGCCTGCATGACTCACCCGCGTCATAGACATAAACAGAGAGAAGTTTATTAACTGATAGAGCGCTGATTCATCCTGTAGTGAAACAAGTGAAGTCTTTATGAATCAATCATTCAAACTGATTTAAAAAATAGTATGTTTCACCTGTCTGGATTTTACATGTGTGTTCAAGCATATTCTACCCTTTCTGAGAGGGTATTCTCCACTGCTGGAGATACTGTAAGCTATATGAGAGGTCCCAAATTCTCCAAGAGAATACAGAAATGTTTATTTTCCTTCAGAAAAATTATTTTTGCAAAAGTTGCTAATTTGTTGACATTACCATTCTGTTAAACTCATTTGACAAGTATAAGAAATAAAGACACAAAGGATTGTCCATTTCCCCCTTACTACTATGTTTTTTTTACTACTATGAAAATTTCTTACGATTCCCTACCCGCTGTTCCCAATAAGCTGTTTCATGACAACTCTCTCTGGGTCAGCGGCAGCGCCAACACAGATTTAAAATATTGCGGTATGACTTTGTCAAAGGTTTAATAGACAGACGAATTTGAAGAAGATTGTGTGGGTGTTTGAATGGAGATCACAGTATTTTAAAGATGAATCGTGCTGCTCTACTGTCTTATCTCTCTCTCAGCATATGAGCAGTACGAGGGCTTTCAGTGCTTTCAGTCTCACGTCTCTTCCACACGTCCACTTGAAATGGATATTACGACACTCATAGATAACGACATATTTCATCCTCTGTTGGACCAAAGGTGGCTAACTTCTGTCAACCTCGTCTATAAGCAAGGACAAAACTAAAGCAATTTAATTTGAATCAATATTGATTCTGGAATAATAATTTTTTTAAAAAGTAAATCGTGACCCAAAAAATTTTGATAGTTTGGTGAGTCGATTTTTTCCTCCCAGTCCTAACACACACAAGTTCCTTAAAATGTTTGCAAATACATTAATTACACACACACACACACACACACACACACACAATAACACACACACGTTGAGTTTCCATGTTTTATGGGGATTTTCCATAGAAATAATGATTTTTATACTGTACAAACTGTAAATTGAATCCCCTAATCCTAACTGATGTATTTTCACAATGTGAACTAATGAGTATTTGTATATATTTCATATTGACAGTGTTGTGGCAAAAATATTCATTAAACAATCATCACCTGCGTAAGAGACATTTCTGAGTCAAATTGTCTTTCAAAAGTATTTATTCTTGCAAGAAGGCCCAGTTGCCACACAGAAGTCAAGAGTACAGTCTGTGGAACAAGTGCGACGACGAGAGGGAGGACAGAGGAGTCTTTATACTGCTTTCAAGGTCTTCTGCTTACAGGCCCTTATCTAAACAAGGAGAGGCTTCCCTGCTAGTTTTCTAATCCTGCTGAGTTTATTCTTACAAACTCACAAGTTCTAAATTGGACGGCCTCTGACCCTAGGGGTCAGAGCCCCTTTTCAATCTGCCTCCTGTTGATGTCTCACCTGTTTCCCAGTGTTTAAACACACACACACAGATTAGTCATATGTTGGCAGACTACGTACAGTCCAGCAAAGATCATTTCAATGTCTTAATAAAGAAAATAATGAAAATCAACACTGTAAATCAATGAAAATCTAAATTTTCCATTACAATTCCCCCTTTTTATCATTTACTGATAATTGATTAATCAAACACATCAAACCATAATAATACTTATACTCTTCATCTCTGATTTTCATATGACTGATCACTCTTCTTTAAACTTGTAGGAAAAGAAAGGATTAAAAATGAAATAAGCTTAGGCTGTTTTTGTAAGGATAGGCCCTTAATTTTGTAGCAAGCAAGTAAAGGTTTATTTAAGGCCGGGCTAGGTGAACAAGCACTGTTATTGCACCCCCAACACTATAGATCGGACCCTCAGTCACCTCAATATAAACAAGAAATAGTGTAGATTATATTTAGTAGGAAAACAACACATCAGTTCAACACATATCAATTCAACACCCCTTGTTGATTTCAGAAAACTATTACACAAAGAAAAGAAAAAAGATAAAAAAAATATCCCTCAATTCAAATCCTGTCCTTGTATGCCACCTCGTAACACGGATGGCTACTGTTTTTAACCCTCTTTACACATTATCATCGTCCTTAGAAAGAAAGAATTTAGAAAGTAAGAAAATAAGAAATTGAAAAACACCCCCCAATTTACCACATTACTGTAGCTTCCGCTACTTCCACCGTCTGCCTAATTTTGTTCATCCTTGGGATAGGCTGTCATTTTCGCCAATTGAACAGACATTCCAGTACTCGTATTCACCCATGAATAACTAAATTATCAGAATAACACATACAATCATAACTCCTATAGCCTACCCATCTACATATTTCCTAACCGTATTTTGTTAACTTTTAATTCAATCAGGCAATGGTTTTACTTAGTAAGCTCCATTTAATACCCTATTTAATCAAATCTAACCAGAAGAGTTTAATGATTTTATCCATTCTATCCAATTTGGTTGTTAAAAATTAACTCTTACTTTTCCATTGCAGACCGACTGTCTTTTTTTGTTTATGACCGTACTTCACATCATTGAATAGATTTTATACTTTTCCTGAAAAACATTTGCACCAATCAAATCATTAGATCTATATCAATACTAAGCCCTAGTTTGATTTAATCAAATAAAATCATCAACATCATCACAAAACAAATTATTCTGCTAAACTTAAACCATTAGTTGGTCCACATCCTCCTCCAGGTGTGTTGACCATCTCATTGCCCCATGGACATTCCGTCTTCACCAGGGTGACTCTTTGCGAACCGTTGCAATGGGCTTTCCATCGTTGGCAAGGGAGGCCGTTACTAGCACAAGCCTTTGATCCCTCACTTTGTGCTCTGCTCTATGGGATGGTTGAGGCTTGTCGGTGTAGTATTAGGTGAGAGGCTTGGACCCATGTGTCGCCCTCTCCAACCATTTTCCCAATCCTTACGGGATTTTCCCTCAGATCCCGACTGCACCTCCACTGGAATGTACCATTTCCTGCCTGCTGTCACCTGTCAATGCAGACCCTAGCTATTTTGTTAGTGACCGCTTGTCTAGCCGGTCTTCCCTTTTGGTGTGACCTGTGGAATCAACAGCCTGAAACATATTGTCACCAGATAATTTTGCTCACTGAATAGCACTCAGGGTCCTTGTTTTCCCTGAAACACACTCAACCCACTTTGCTCATGTCAACAAAACAATATTTATACATTTGGAACAGAATCAGTTCTGTTCGACACAATCCATCCTGACATTCTGCAAAAGGAAAGTTTTAAGTTATGCGCTGCGCAAGGTGTGGCCTTTCATTCTGCCCTGTATCAAAAGTCTGCATGCTCTGTAAAGAAAAACAAAATGTCGAGGTTGTTGTCAGATAGTAAAGTACACATTCTTTTGTCTGCTGTGCTGCCGCGGCCTTCGCTGCCGAATCTGCCCTGGCGTTTCCTGTTGAAACAGTCCTTGTTGACTGACACTTACAGACAGCTATTTTGTTAGGGAGAAAAATGACTTCTTACAGGGCTTTTACCCAGTTAAATGCAGTGTCCCCCCAACATTTATCGTCCCACCTGTTTGATTGCATTCAGCAAATTTGAACCCCTTGGTATGGCAATTGTTACCATCCCCCTTTTGATGCATGATACAACTCGTGCATCAATTTAACATAATGGTGTTTGGGTAAACAAAGTTTTCAACACTAACCCAAACGTTGTCCTTCAGCCAAATTTCCCCCAGACATCTTTCTCTGCCTCTGAAACAAAACATTACGTAAGCCACTCCAAGCCACAATCTCATCTTCTTATCTAATAATTTGAAGGGCACTGGCCCTGAGTCTCACTGCTTTTCAGGCCTGTTATTTGGTCTCTTAAGTCAGTCATCTACAAACATTTTCCAATGTCAAAGTCATCAGTTGTTTCTATCAGGTCAGGTCATGGTGTACAGACTTGGTCAGTATCAGTCAAACAACATTCTCCTCCCTTTGTTCACAATAATCTACAGAGCTTGATGATCAAATTTCTTTCAAATTTGTCATTTGCCTTAACCCATCTGTAATGATAAAACTCTCGTTCCAGAGGTTAATGACACAATATACACACTATGGGGACAGAATAGCTCCCCTAAACAACCCATACCAAACATGAATCAACACTCATAAAACATACAGTGCTGTCACCATCCAACACACACATACACGCATACCTGACTATGAACCGCTCATATTCTCATATTCATATCTTTTGGTGTTTACTCTAAACATATTTACATTTTAAATAAGATTTTAAACTTCTCATTTTCCTGTAGCTTTTATCTAATTTTACATGGTCTCTTAACCAGTTTCAAAGCACGTTTGTTCATTATTCATTTTCTCTTAGAAAAGTCAGCTGGGTTGTTTTGGTTCATTATCATTATTTTGATTCAGCTTGCTTTAGCAGGCCGATAACAGAAAGACTGACAGAATACCATCCGTTCCTTCACTCAAGCAGTCTCTCTCACTATACACAAATAATATTTTCAACAGCCTCCTAAGACTGTAATTTAGAACCTTCATCCAGACTTTTCTTGAATCTACAAAAGCTGTCTTCATCTTTAGCCACCAACATGTCTAATGACCTTCAGGAGTTAAAACTATCTTACATATATATTATTTCAATATCAACAGTTTTATACATTTTTCCCTTGCCCATAAGGCAACCAGCATCATGTTCCTGATATAAATTAAGTTTTGTTACTGTCTCCAAAACAAACAAAAAATGACAATCACCTCATGGTCTCAGCTGGCTCTTGAAAGCCCATTCCCATCAGCTCTTTATCTATAATCTTCAACAGGGTGTTGTCCCCTGGCATAGTTGCACTTGTCACAATGAAAAACAAGCCATGCAATGAATGCGGTTTCTGGTGAAGTGGTATAGAGGGACTCACATTTCTGGGTCAGACTGCCGTAACTTCTCACAGCTCCATCTCCCCTTAATGATTTGCTGATGCTGGTGGCCTCTCCCAGTCATTCAGCGCCACTCTCATACCCATCTCACATAAAAAACACCTCCATCAGGAGATGCCCAGTGTTTGTGGCGTAATTCCCTGTCTTAGGTTGCCCTCTGGCCAGAGGGTCTTACCCGTCCTTGAGTAATTACTTCGTACACACTGGTAACCGCTCTTTTCCGTCACAAAATCAGTTCTCCTCAACAGACTCAGTTGTTTTCTGGAGCTTAGGAAAGGCACATTCAAGAGTCACCAGAGCACTCTGGACTGCCTAATAGTGTTAACACAGGGAGACAGGTTAATAACAACAGTATTTAATCACTTAAAATCTGTTAAACCTGTCCGAATCAGCAAAATCTCAGTGAACTTTAATCACATCCATCTATTCAGTGTACATCTATGTCTGTAGCCGGAGCCATCGGTCCTGTTTCATGGTGGAGGCTAAGATCAGACAAAGAAGTTACTGGCCCTGAATTAAACTAGTCAAAAACGTCACTTCTATCGTTTAAGACTTCTTTAAAGTAATTCACTTTTACTTTTAAAACATTGACAAATTTCCCTTTAAATGTATGAAATCTGAACTGCCTGTAGCATGATTTTTTTTTTTTTTTTTAACATCTCCATGTCTATGGTTTTCAACTAAAACACTGTGCCTTACTATATTATGACACATGCTCAGATAACAGCTTTTAGCTGACATTGAATTAGAGAGAGACTCTGAGGCATTCAGGACTTGTACAATGCACTCTCATAAACTTCTAAAATCAAACTTTATCTACCATCTTTTAACTCTAGCCCAGCGTAAGGCATCTTTGCCAGAAATGAACATACTTTTTATATTTGTCTTTTGCCCACATCAAGGAATTTAAACATTACAAATTTGTATCTCTCACAAAAGTGTCTCTGTCGCACTGGCAGTTCAGCCAAGCACACACCAAATTCAGATAATCAAACCTGTTTCAGCCAATCATAAGCTTATCTTTTGAAAGCAAAACATCAGCTTCTAGTTCTTTCATGGTCAACACCATTTCTCCACGTTCAAAACACTAACAAGCTGTTTGTTTAATCAGATGCCTTTCTACACATTTTACAT
The DNA here is from genome assembly GCF_949319135.1 of Squalius cephalus. NCBI lineage: Eukaryota > Metazoa > Chordata > Actinopteri > Cypriniformes > Leuciscidae > Squalius > Squalius cephalus. The sequence goes on from NC_137136.1 coordinate 35,863,107, forward strand.
TTAGCAACTGTTAATCCAGTTATACTGCTTCTACTTATTTGATCACTTCACTTATAAAAAACAAATATTATTATAGATCTGTCCTTCAAAAGGATTCCCTTAAGACTTAAATCTTTCAACCTTCTTTTAACCTTCAATCTTCTTACAACTTTCAAAGGTTCCATCTATCAACTTTCTTTTTCTCCCTCATTTACTCGCACATTCTTTTCACTTTCTTTAGCACTGCATTCACATTCTTAGTTCTTTCTCAGACGAAAACTTCAATATCGTCATCCAAACTGTTCCACTTTCAAACCCACATTAATACACGTCACTTTCACATTATCACTTTCTTTTACACCTGAGTGGGCATTTACAGGCTGACCATAATCAAAACCTTCTCTGTCACCTTGCCTATAGTTTGATCATTGAGCTTGCAAACAGCTCCAACTTACTGCACACCCTTGAAGCAGTGTGTCCCGATCAGGAATGTAAACAGAGCCACTGATAAGCAGTTCTCTGTATTCTTTTACAGTCCACCAGTGGCGGATTCAATTACAATAGCCAAATCATAATCTTCATCATTATTATTGGCAGCAATACGAGGCTAAAAAATAAATAAAAAATCAGTTTCTTTCTCTGTTTAGCCAGTCAAGTTGTTGTTTAAATTTCAAAACAGAATCAAAACCCTGAGTAAAACCTCGAGTAAACATTTTCAGAGCTTCAGAGCACAGATGCTTACAGCGTTTGCTCTATTCTGTCTCACTGTTTGTTTCAGGACTCTTCATAAAGTATAAAATTTGTACTAAATGCCATCAATTTTATTAGCACTGGTTGGAAACAGTATTCCTCTATCAAATGGTTAGTCTGCAGATTCAACTTAATGTTATCATTATTTTCTCAGTCCCACTTATCTCTGCTGTTTCACATGATTTCTTTTTTTCCTCATTCCCACATTTACTTCACGCACACACTTTCAGGTGCCGTGGGCACAGACTTTTCACATACTTCACTCTGCTTTTCATTCACACTCATTTCTTGCTTTTCATTCAAACCAACATTCAACCGTTGCTTCACAGTTTTTTACACACATGTTTTGCACAGGCACACGCGCAACAGCCCTGTGGCTTGTTGCCGTGCTGCTCAATCGACTCTTTCACCACCTTTAATCTTGTGGCACTCAAAGTTCCTTCTTTCGGAAAATCATGATACTTTATCAACTTTCCTATGTCCTTCAAGCCCTTTTTCCCATAATTTTTCTTCATTGCACAGTACACTGGTGTGCAGTATTTACTGTTGGATGTTCCCATAATGGCTGCCTTTTTCCTGTCACTATTGCACGTGGATTTGAATCTTTTATTAGCGCGCACTAACTGACTGTTCACCCAAGCTCAGAAGGTTGAAAATTAATTTCCGCTTACTCTCAATGTCTTTCTCTGGATGTTACTCTGTTTCGGCCTGGAAATCTCTTTATTTCCTGCCCTTTTTAAAAACTTTGTTCCAGTGATCAATTATTTCAGCTCCTTGAATTAATTTCCTAACAACGAGTACTCGGCTTCGGTCCGGACAATTTCTTGACCCCTGAGATCTCAATTTCCGTGCCCTTTTTAAAAGCCGCTCTTCCCCGTATCACAACGAGTACCCAGCTTCGGTCCGGACAATTTCTTGACCCCTGAGGTCTCAATTTCCGTGCCCTTTTTAAAAGCCGCTCTTCCCCGTACCACAGCTCTAGTTTCAGTTCCCAAATACAGCCATCATGGTTCACCCATACATTTTCTTAAAATCCCCAAAAGAAAATATTTTACTGTCTCTTACCAGAGATATTCTGTTGCCACTCGGATTCGTTTTCTTAATTCCAGTGGTTGCTTCCTCCAGACCCCGGCGGAACGGCCCCTCGTCCCTCAAAACTGTTCGGGGTAGGGCTGTGACTCTGAATCCAGGAGGCCAATTCACCGTCCGCTCTCGGGTCCGAAGGGCACATCCAAGGAATCCCACTGTTCTGACACCAATTGTTGTGGCAAAAATATTCATTAAACAATCATCACCTGCGTAAGAGACATTTCTGAGTCAAATTGTCTTTCAAAAGTATTTATTCTTGCAAGAAGGCCCAGTTGCCACACAGAAGTCAAGAGTACAGTCTGTGGAACAAGTGCGACGACGAGAGGGAGGGCAGAGGAGTCTTTATACTGCTTTCAAGGTCTTCTGCTTACAGGCCCTTATCTAAACAAGGAGAGGCTTCCCTGCTAGTTTTCTAATCCTGCTGAGTTTATTCTTACAAACTCACAAGTTCTAAATTGGACGGCCTCTGACCCTAGGGGTCAGAGCCCCTTTTCAATCTGCCTCCTCCTGATGTCTCACCTGTTTCCCAGTGTTTAAAAACACACACACAGATTAGTCATATGTTGGCAGACTACGTACAGTCCAGCAAAGATCATTTCAATGTCTTAATAAAGAAAATAATGAAAATCAACACTGTAAATCAATGAAAATCTAAATTTTCCATTACAGACAGCATTGTTATTTATTTTTTAAGTGTCATGTTTATCTCTGGATATAGGCTTAATGTGTGTCATTGGTCTCTACAGGTTGAGGGATTGTGGTGTGACAGATGAAGGTTGTGCTGCTCTGGCTTCAGCTCTGAGATCAAACCCCTCACACTTGAGAATACTGAATCTGTCTGATAATAAACTAGGAGACTCAGGAGTGAAGCTGTTCTCTGCTGGACTGGAGAATCCTCACTGTAAACTGGAGGAACTGGGGTAAGATCATCTCTACCATAAAGACTCGGAGTGAATAAGGATTAATATGTACAGTAGATAGTGTATACAATATATCTTTAGTGTAAGCCCCATCCGGTGGTTCAGTGACAGATTCCAGCTTGAGCCTTCAGATCCTGCCAGGCAGCGGTGAGGAGTCTCCCTGAAGAGGAACATTTACATCTTACTATATTATTACCTCCCAAAAGAAAGTAAAACTAACAGTTAACCCTCTGGGGTCTGGGGTGTTTTTGGGGTCCTTGAGATGTTCTGACATGCCCTGACATTTGTGCTTTTTTCAGTTGCTTATAAACATATTAATGGCAAAGGTGTAAATTCACTCTATATAGCACAAACAGGACTTCCATAATATGTGAGCCACATGTATGTACATGTTTTCATTTTTGAGAGAATAATGTTTATGCATGGTTATCGAAAAAACTAAAAATTAAAGTTTCTGAAATAAGGCCACAAAACACATACTAAATATGTGGCAATAAGACTTTTGACTAATGGATGTCATCGCCTAGTGTTTTTTCTTCAAAATGATATGAAAATCATCCTGCCTAATCATTCACATAAAACGATACATTGATTTGAGTTTTGTGAAACACTTTTAGTTTGGAAAGCCAATATGCGGATGGGGCGTAAACGCTCCAACAGCATCATGCATATTTAGTAGTTCACACCTGGTGAGACTACGTCCCTGCATACTTAATGAGCCATTCATTCAGGTGTGTCACCTATAGCTAACTTAAATATACAAGCTTCATAAAAATGATCATTCTAGGAGAAAATTTCAGATGGCATTTAGAGGCTTTTGCATCTGAACTCTTCATATATACACACACACATATATATATGCATGCACATACATACTTTATAATCTTTTCAAAACTAGTCAACGTCTTTCAAAACTAAAGTATACATTTTATCATACGTATTTCAAAGTAAAGGATTCATTAGTTAGTTGATGACTTTATTTTTGACAAAACACATACAGTATATATTCCTCATCTCAGTATAGCAATAGTTTGCTAAAAGCTGTTCATTCAATACAGCAGTATTTGAAAATCGATCATATTTTGTAAAATTACATTTATATTTGCATTTATGTCAAAACCTAGACACTTTTAAACATCAAAAGGACATTTATTAATATGTATTCGTGTCAAAATGACAAATAAACAGATTTTCCTATTCAATTTTGCATGGAAACGCTTCCAAGACGCTTGCGTGTCGCGTGAAAAATAGGCGTCGGTTCTATTTCTAGAATGCACGCGTTTTCCACGCGGCTCGTGCCGCGCCTGAGTACGCGCGTACGCTCGTGTACGCGCGTGCGTCTCACACAGGCAGTGTGCAAACTCTAAACTGTTAACATGGGAGCCGAAATAAAAACGGACACACCACGCAGCTGAGACGCTTACGCCACGCACCCAGTGTTTCACCAGCCTTATCCAGCGGATGTGGGCGTTTCACAGGTTTGTATGGATCGCCTCACATTTGCGTTTGAATAGCGCGGTCTCCGTAGGCGGAGTCACATTAAAACTTAATTAGCTGAGATGAGAACGACTGACATCTCTCTCTTTACATACATATTATATAAACTGTGAATATTTGTTTTTTATAAAAATTACTTAATTTAAAAGAAGATAATTCAAGCTTCATGCCTGTGTGTCTGTATGCCTGTTTGACTGAGTACAGTTACGCTGAGTTACAGTTCATTTTCGGACGCGTTTCAGAATTGACTTCACTGACGGAGAGTAGGCAGAACTCGCATCATGTTTATTTTTCTTTATTTAGCGAAAAGCACAAAACTTTGTTTTTATTATGAGCATACACAAAAAAAATACACACTAAACAGGATCGATTGATGTATAACACAAGCATATAAGATAAAAATTAATTGTATTTTTTTTTTTTTTTTTTGCACTCATACGGAAAAAAACGAGCCGGCGCGATAGCCGACCTCAGGGGGTTAAATAAACCGGACTAACTACAAACCAGACAACAGTTGCAGGATACAGTGAAGAGGTTTTTTAAAATTACAAATGTTTGCTGTAAATCAACTTGCCTTGTAATGCTTGTGCAAACAGACCCTTGTAAAAGTGTGAGCATTTCCTCAAAATGTGTGTGTGCAGCTGAAAAGAGGGAAGTGGTGTGTGTTTCACCTGAACCAGGGCTGTCACCATATCAGCTTCATCACTACATGATTATCATGGCCAAAATAACACACGATAACAATATATCACCATATCTATGGAAATCTTGAAAAAAAATAAAAAAAATGCTATGACTCAAATTCATCTTTACTTTGTTTATTTTGTGTTGTTTTTGAAAAAGAAGAATCACTCCATCGCATAGAAAAGGAACAATTACACTTAATGGGACCGGTTTGAAGTAATGGTAACACTTTATCACAAGTATACAGTATCACATAAATCATTTTCAAACTATTAGTTTATAGTTAATGAATAGTATATAAGCTATAGTTAATATATTAAGAGACTAAATATAAATTAGGGGTGGGTGGTATGACCAAAATTTTGTTTCACTGTATGACCAATTTTATTTCACGGTAACGATATATTTCACGATATAGTTATTTATATATGTAGTAATTCTCGAAAAATTGAAAAAAAGGGCTTTGTATAATAAATAAACCCAAATACTTTAGAAATAAAAAGTACTCCACCTTGTTTGATTTTTCTTTTATTTGGTAAATTATTTCTTTGGTAAACTATTTTGATAGCTGTAACGAATGAATCCTCTGGAGGCAAGATGGAGCGGACCCAAATGCAACTTTAATAATAATAAACAAAATCAAACAAAAGCTGTAAACTGGTAACTCAAAACAAGAACCTAGACAAGGCATAAACACAACTAGAAACATTCAATACTAGACAAAGACACAGGGCAAACATGAGGGTTTAAATACACAAGACTAACGACAAGACGAGAACCAGTAACAAGAAACAAAACCCAGAATGTGACATAGCCCCCCCTCTATGGGCGGCTCCCGACGCCCATCAAAACAAAACAATAGTTCAGGAGGGTGGTGGAGCGGAGGCGGACCCGGGGGCGGGATGGAGGGCCAGGCTTGTGGGGCGGTAGAGGACCTGGAGACTGCGGCAGGATGGGAGGCCAGGGCGGATTAGGCTGTGCAGGCGACCAGGCTGAAGCAGGCAGTGCGGGCGGCCAGGGCGGAGACGACCCTTCGGGTGGCCAGGGAGGAGACAACCCTTCGTGCAGCCATGGCAGAGCTGGCTGAAGAGGCGACCATGGCGGAGCGGCCTCCATGGTCCAAAAAAAATTTTTCTTGGGGACAGCTACGGAGACATAGGCTGGAGCAGGCACCGGCTCAGGAACAGACACCGGCTCAAGAACAGACACCGGCTCAAGAACAAGCACGTCGGCGGCCATCTCTGGTGAGGGCTGAGGTTCTGGGATGGAGACAGGCTCAGGACTGGGCAGAACCAGCGGCGGAAAAGTCTCTGTGCTGGACAGGACCAGCGGCGAAGGAAGCTCTGGGCTGGACAGGACCAGCGGCGAAGGAAGCTCTGGACTGGACGAGACCAGCAGCGAAGGAAGCTCTGGACTGGACGGAACCAGTGGCGAAGGAAGCTCTGGACTGGACGGAACCAGCGGCGAAGGAAGCTCTGGGCTGGACAGGACCAGCGGCGAAGAGGGCTTTGATCTGGGCAGGACCAGCGGCGAAGAGGGCTTTGAGCTTGTCAGGACCAGTGGCGAAGAGGGCTTTGAGCTGGGCAGGACCAGCGACGAAGAGGGCTTTGAGCTGGGCAGGACCAGCTGCGAAGAGGGCTTTGAGCTGGGCAGGACCATCACAGACTCTGGCTCGGCAGTGGCGGCCATCTTGTCCAGAGACACTGGCTCGGCGGCGGCCATCTTGTCCGGAGACATTGTCTCGGTGGCGGCGGCCATCTTGTTCGGAGACACTGGCTCAGCGGCGGTGGCCATCTTGTCCGGAGACACTGGCTCGGCGGCAGCCATCTTGTCCGGAGACATTGTCTCGGTGGCGGCGGCCATCTTGTTCGGAGACACTGGCTCGGCGGCGGCGGCCATCTTGTCCAGAGACACTGGCTCGGCGACGGCCATCTTGTCAGGAGACACTGGCTCGGCGGGCGTGACTTGAACAGTCTCTAGATCGGCAGAAGTGACGTGAACAGTCTCTGGATCGGCAGAAGCGACGTGAACAGTCTCTGGATTGGCAGAAGCGACGTGAACAGTCTCTGGATCGGCAGAAGCGACGTGAACAGTCTCTGGATCGGCAGAAGGGACGTGAACAGTCTCTGGATCGGCAGAAGTGACGTGAACAGTCTCTGGATCGGCAGAAGTGACGTGAATTGGCTCAGGCTTAGATAATACTTTGAGCTTGCGGGGCTCCTCATCCGCAAAGCCCACGGTAAATGATGAACCGCTCAACAAAAGGACGATGTCCATATATTGCACCAGTGTGCAGTGAGGGGTATTGGCAGGCATCAGTGAATAAATAGGATCATCCATATTATGGCGAAACATATCTTTCAAAACGCCATCACTAAATTCCACCCCATGGCAGAGCCCGCAAAATTCCTCCACATACTCAACCATTGGACGGCTATCTTGGCAGAGACGGAACAGGCGAATTGCTGGGTCCATGTTTTGGTCTAGTATTCTGTAACGAATGAATCCTCTGGAGGCACGATGGAGCGGACCCAAATGCAACTTTAATAATAATAAACAAAATCAAACATAAAGGCTGTAAACTGGTAACTCAAAACAAGAACCTGGACAAGGCATAATCACAACTAGAAACATTCAATACTAGACAAAGACACAGGGCAAACATGAGGGCTTAAATACACAAGACTAACGACAAGACAAGGGACACCTGTGAATAATAATCAGACGATTAACCAATGACAAGACACATGGCAGGATCACATGACAAACAGGGAATCACATGACAAGACGAGAACCAGGAACAAGAAACAAAACCCAGAATGTGACAATAGCTAAATATAGTAAACAAAACACTCTCATCAACTTTTAGATTAACTTCCCCCAACTGATTGGTATTAAATACAACTCATAGGCGTAATTAAACTTTAAATAAAGTGTTGCTGAATAATTTTTTAATCTCATGTTATTGCTTTACTTCAGGGTTTCTCAAACTCTGTCCTGGAGGGCCACTGTCCTGCACAGTTTAGCTCCAACCCTGATCAAACACACCTAGCTGTGACTTTCTAGTGATCCTGAATACATTGATTAGCTTGCTCAGGTGTGTTTGATCAGGGTTGGAGCTAAACTGTGCAGGACAGTGGCCCTCCAGGACCGAGTTTGAGAAACCCTGCTTTACTTCATCAATCAGTTTATAATATCTGAATATTTTATATTTAACTATTCTATTCATAATAAATTAGTTACTTTCTTTTAATTTTGTAGGATATTAGTAATACTAGTTATGTTTAAATGTGTTCCCCGGTATATTTTTGCCATGTCTGCTGCTTATTATACTGCATTTTTAAGGGGCTTGTTTTGCTCTTTTTGCGATATCTGGCAACCCCGTCACCTGGATCTTTAATCAAGAGAAGTTCAGAAGTGTCAAGTTCATCAAGTTCAGAAGTAACTAGAAGAAGACCAGCAGTCTGAAAACCGAACAGCAGCTACTTTAAGTGTTGAATAAGTAGTTTAAATTATACACACCTTCTAACTGTGTCATTATTTTAGCCCGTGAACACTGACAGACTGCGCTCCCTCTCAGTGCGTGTGCAAGCACGCGTCTTTTGCGATCAGTAAAATGCGATCGGTTAATTTGAGTGTCAAGTTGTAATCACGTATCGAATCAAATGAAGATTTTATCAGCTGGTTCAGTGGCCAATTGTTTGGAGTTGAAAATGTATAACTCGTGCTGCATATTTAGTAATTTTGCCTCAGATACAGGATTATACATTCGCTTCAACAAGCAGGTTGTTCCCAACCGCTTGCGTGTCATGCTGAATGCGATTTTCATGTTTAAAAAGTAGCTATACATAAGAGACGGAAAGATGCATTATTTAAGGTTATTTATATTCGTTACGATATTTATATATGAACTGTTGTTGTCAAGTAAGCTTCATGTTTTCCCTGTTGCGCTGCACTGCTCTAGTTGACTGCTGCGCCTATTTTCCCGAAAATATCACGTTAACAACAACCCTTTAGAAAATGTAATTCCTTTGTGGATCCTCTTGATCTGCTTTCTCCATATTTCTTTGACAAATCTCAATGTCTCAGTCTCACGCACGCTGCACGTGAGTTAACCATGCCCACTTATTTACATGTCGCAGTATACACGTAATAAAAATGACGTAACTGTCAGTGAAATGAAAGCCTTCTTTTCTCTGCATTTGAGTATGGGTCTGGTAGAGAAGTCAGAGTTGGAGGATTATTGGGCCGAATATTGGCCAACAGCAACACCTGGATTTGGCAAGGTGATGTCCAGGAATAGATTTGAGATAAGTTTGTCTTTTCTTCACTTCACCAATAATGAGGAGTGTGTTGACAGGGGTCAGCCAGGGTATGACAGGTATTTTGAATACAAAATCCCCCCAATCATCAATTTGGTCATCCCCCGGTTTTCAGCAATGTATGGTCCATCTAAGCAGCTGTCATTGGATGAAATAACCATTGCGTTCAAAGGGAAATCAACCCTAAAAATGTACAACCCAAACAAACCAGACAAATATGGCTACAAAGTATTTGTTCTGAGTGAAGCCAAGTCAGGCTATGTGCTACAGTGGTCCATGTACACTGGACAAAGTAGGCCTAATGCAAGTGATTTCGGTGCTACACACCTTATTGTCCATGAGCTGATGGCCCCGTACACAGGGAAAGGGCATGAGGTGTACATGGACAGCTATTACACCTCGCCAGCCATAGCAAATGAGCTGGCAAGCAATGATTCGGGTTTGTGTGGGACTGTCAGCAGTAAGAGGAATGGGATGCCAAAGGGCCTCACCCGTGAACAGTTACCGTTGAGCAAGGGAGATGACCCAGTCTTCATGAGGAAGGGGAAAATGCTAGCTTGTGCGTGGCATGATACAAAGCGCCTCACAATGCTCTCTACACTGCATTCCAACATGTGTTAGAAAGCGCATCAGGACCAAACACTGATAGTGGCTATAGGGAGATAAATAGGCCTGTTTGTGTTGATGACTACAATTCGTTCATGGGGGGTGTCGACACAGCAGACCAGAGAATGAAGACCTACCTCTTTCCCCATAGGTCAAGGAAATGGTACAACAGGATTTTTAATGCCATTCTCAGTGTAAGCATGGTGAATGCCCACATCATTTACTGCAGCTGCACTGCTGCTCCTCACAAGCCCCTGAAAGTCTTCATGCAGGATGTCATCACTGCTTTACTGGAAGGCTTCTCCAGGAAAGAGAGCAACAAAGGCCGAAAGTCGTCCTCACTGGGAGACTTGCCACAGAGACTCACTGAGCGCCACTTTATCTGCCAGGCTGATGGTTACCCAGATTGTGTAGTTCGCTGGAAAGGCCGCCGTCAGACAAAATACATGTGCAGGCAGTGTGGGGTGGGTCTTTGTGTTGTGCCTTGCAATGAGAGGTACCACACCATGAAACACTACAAGAAATGTCACTTGGATGGATAGGCAGTCATTATCTCTACAGCTCTATTTAAAACTTTATAAATGAAAATAACTGGCTTCCGGCAACGGTCGATGCACGTTCACGGCAGATGGTTGCCGGCGTATGACGTAACGTTTGATTTAGCTATACTTCGTTCTACGTCACAACGCTTCCTACGCTACGTCCTACGTCATACGCCGGATATTTTATATTTTATACCGGATATCATACGCCAGTGGTTCTCAACTCCAGTCCTCGGGACCCACTGCTCTGCACATTTTGTATGTCTCCCTTATTTAACACACCTGAACCAGATCATCAGCTCGTTAGGAGAGACTCCATGAACTGATTTGAGTGTGTCAGATAAGAGAGACATACAAAATGTGCAGAGCAGCGGGTCCCGAGGACTGGAGTTGAGAATCACTGTCATACGCTGTATATATACAGCCAGTTATTTTCATTTATAAAGTTTTAAATATGTATATTTTTACGACAAAACTGCACAGATTACCCTCAGAAGGCCTTCGTTTATCCCCCTGGAGCTGGATGGATTACTTTTGTGAAGGATGCATGCACATTTTTGGGACTTGAAGGAGGTGGACCCCATAACTTGACATTATAACCACTGAAAGATCTAAGACATTTTCTAAAATAACTGAAAATGTGTTCGTCTGAAAAATGATTGACATATACATCTCGAACGGCTTGAGGGTGAGTAAATCATGGGTTTAATATCATTTTTGGCCGAACTATCCCTTTAAGATGTCAAAATCGAACGTTTTAGGAAAAAACCTCTGGCGCCTAAAGGGTTAAAATGTTTACAAATTAAATTAATCACATCTTTCTGAGTTTTATTTCAGAAGCATCACACAGTACTCCATTTTCTTGTATAAATAATTCAATTACAAAAAAAAAAAAAAAAAAGTCCACCTTGTGGTGGAATAATGTAATCGATAAATGCTTTATTTTAAGCACCAAGTTTCTATTTTGATCGCTACCGTAGACATCAGTGTTTATATTTGAACTTTAAACTTTTATCCCAGTACTTCTATGATCATTTGAACTACTGTATCACAGAAATAATGACACTATTATGAAGTTTAAAATACCTTTTGTGAAGCTGTTTCATGACGACTCTCTCTGGGTCAGCGGCAGCACCAACACAGATTTGAATGTTGCGATATGATTTTGTCAAAGGTTTAATAGACAGATGAATCTGAAGATCCTGTGGGTGTTTGAATGGAGATCACAGTATTTTAAAGATGAATCATGCAGCTCTACTGTCTTATCTCTCTCTCAGCATATGAGCAGCGCAAGGGCTTTCAGTGCTTTCAGTTTCACGTCTCTTCCACACGTCCACTTGAAATGGATATTACGACACTCAACACTCATATGGTGCGTTCATGTCATCACGTAAAGATTGTATTTACGAGTTGAACGCACATGAACGCCTCCACAATAGCCGCTTTTCCACCGTCAGGCCGAACGGTTCTTATAATGGTAATGAATCCTCAGCCGAAACGTGCTGGTAGAATCCGTGAAGTAAAGTCTCCAGGATTGGTCACTTGTCTGTTGTCTGGCTGCCAGTTTCTCTGTAGCTGCTCTTAAGCGCTCTTTAAACAAAGCAATAATAAAATTAAAAGCAATAGCTGATCATTCTCCATAACCGTTCAGCCCGACAATGGAAAAGTGGCTAATGTCGTAAATACGAGTGGGAAGCTCTGGATTTTCCCTATCTTATCTTTTTGCCACATATAACTAATCATTTTCTATAAGCATAGCAATTATTGCATATTCAATAAGAGACAATAAATTTCAACTAAATTTGAAAGTTTATTAAATTAACTAAAATTATACATTTATAGCTATACAAATAATTACATACTGCATACAGTACAACACCATTCTTTGATCAGATCTTTGAAATGAAGCCATTGTGCTAAATCGTGTTTAATAGACAGCATGACCAGACCATTCAGTCTTTCCTGAGACAGTGTTCACTAAAACATTGACAGGATCATTGAATCAGTGATTTGAACTCGGTAAACCAAATCAGTTCTGTTCATGAATGAATCATCTAGACTGGTTTATTAATGGGTTTCTCCTATTCACTGCAATGAACCGACTCAAATGATTCATTCACGATTCAGACATCATTACAAATGTATATCTATGAATAGAACGACATTGTAAATGTTGATCGATTCCTCACAGAAATTTGCTCCAAGGCTTCAGAAAGCCTAAATATATTCATCACTGGACTAGTTTTATTGTTGCTTGGGGATTTTCCATTTCTGCACTGCGTCGTTTCTGAATAACCTGCTAACGAACACACACATTTGGCACACACTATAATGAATACCCGTTCTTTATAGCGCGCTTCCTTAAAGATTATTTTACAAAGTAAATACCAAAATCATCCTGGAAATTATGGAGTTCTGCTGGACCCTTAGAATCGTCCCAATCCTCCCCTGCTAACACACACACACACACACACACACACACACACACACACACACATGCTCCTTAAAATATTTACAAATACATTAAGCACACTCACACACACATTCCTTAAAACGTTAACAAATACATTAATCACACTCGCGCTCTCTCAGACACACACACACACACACACACACGTTGGGTTTCCATGTTTTTGGGGGATTTTCCATAGAAAAAAATTTTTTTTATACTGTACAAACTCTATAATCAATCACCTAATCCTTACTGATGTATTTTCACAATATGAACTAATGAGTATTTGTATATATTTCATATTGACAGCATTATGTTATTTATTTTTTAAGTGTCATGTTTATCTCTGGATATAGGCTTAATGTGTGTCATTGTTCTCTACAGGTTGAGGAAGTGTGGTGTGACAGATGAAGGTTGTGTTGCTCTGGCTTCAGCTCTGAGATCAAACCCCTCACACCTGAGAGAACTGAATCTGTATAAGAATAATCTAGGAGACTCAGGAGTGAAGCTGTTGAAGGATCTGGAGGATGATCCATATTATAAACTGGAGACGCTAGTGTAAGAATAGTTTTTAACGATTTTCATCATCATATTTTAATTTAAAGTTCAAATGGCTGATTTACCCACAAGAAATATAAGTAAATTATACCAGGTTCAGTAACACCACGTTTGTGTGTGTGTGTGTGAATATTTTGTCTGAGATCATCAGATAATGAGTCTTAAATTCAGCTTCAGTTTCTGTAGGTCTCTGAACTTTAAACTGTGTTTAATATGAGTTTAATTCTGCTCATACTGTTGTGACTGATTGTGAAAATAATATTAATGTTATTTCTGTGTAAAAGTTCAAAGTTCTGTGTAAAGACACAATGCCGCATAAAAGCAGACTTAAAATATGACGGGTCTGACCCACCTCAGCCCCTAGTATCAAAGATGACTCTGATATTGTTTTGTTCAGTGTAAATGAACGCGATCTTGTGTCGCTTTAAACTACGTCATTGTCATGACAACCAAACGGACAACCAAAATTCTCGCGGCGCGAGAATCAAGAAGCGGAAGACTAAACATCTGCCTAGCTCCATATTGTTTTAGCCAAATTAAAAAATGTCAGCCAACAAGGGACAATAAAGTAAAAGTGTCCTGTACTCAAATCGTGAAGCAAACCACCAAAATAACAGAGTCGTCGACGTGTGTAATCAATTGGCTTTCGCCGTTTGTAATCTTCCTTTGAAGAGACTGGCAGATCAACGCGCCGCTACATTTCTCTCAGATACGCTAAATGCTTATTCGCCGTCACTGTGTTATATTATATTCCAAAAATCATCTTCTTGAGGACGATATTTTCACCCACACACGACCTGCCTGAAACGCTAACGATAGCAGAATTGTTCTTTCTGTGGTGATCGACCCGGTGTAATAATTCATAATATATTTGTAGCATTTGATCCATCTGGAACAGTTTTATTAAGAAACAGAAAATAGCTATCAGTACCACAGAATTATGACAAACATTAGAGCGTGAGATCACTATATCACACAGAGGAAATCTAAAATTCTGTATTTTTATTTATCTTGAGTTTTATTTCTTTGTTTACTATTTAATTACTTTTAAATTTGTTTTATAACACTTTGTTATAACTGTAGTTTTAAAATAGTAATGTTCAAAGTATTATTTCCCGTGATTTTAATTCCTGTGTAAATGCATTTATGTTCTCGGCGTCAGAGAAGCAATAAACATTCTGTGTAAATGCACATTTTGTGATTTTATGCCGCTTCAGATTTGGTTTCTGTGTAAAGACACCTTATGTGTGTGATAATCTGAGATTTGGGTTGTTATTAACTGATATTAAATGTGTAGTGAGTGTAATGATCATTTCTGCTGGTTCTGTATCAGCTGTCCATTGTGTGAAAGTGACCTTTCATGTGCTTTTGATTTTGTAAAGTGACTTTGAGCATCAGATAGAAGCTATATGATCATGTTTGAAAATGAATTAATATAGATTATCTAGTTAGTTTTCTTATGTAAAGATGTGACAGATGTAATATCTCATACTGCATATGTGACTGTGTGTGTGTTTTACTTTAGGTTATAGATGACAGTGTGATCTTCTGACGATCATCTGATGGTGAATAAGGATCCACTACAGAGACTCACAGTCAACAGAATCAACAGAGACTGAAGATACAGTGACTTCACTGTTATAAATTCAGACTTCATTTAGATTTCAGCGATCCTCTGACAGACCTGATGAGGCGGCAGTGAAACACCTTTTATTTCACAGCAAATTACAGTTTCTCATTCATAGATTAATCATTTTATTTGTATAAATGCACAGTAACTCAAAAAGCTCTTGAGTTTTGTTACAGAGTAAATAAAGAGTCTGAATAACTCTGTGTTTGTGTTGTACCAGGAGAGGGAGACAAAGACTGATGAAATATTCATTTTTCATAATTATGAGAAGAAACAGTTCAAGCTCACTTTTAGAAAACAGTGGAAGCTTGAGTTTATACATCATGTTTTTAATAATAGTTGCATTACATTTGTATTAATGTATTAAAGGGGTCATATGATGCGTTTTCATGTTTTATTTTTCTTTAGTGTGTTATGTATGTTTTGCATGTATAAGATCTGCAAACTTACAAAGCTCAAAGTCTCCTACAAAAAGATGTTGGTGCTCGAGCCCCTTTTTCAAAATGAATCAGAAGTGCCCCTCTCAAACAAATATCAATGATAATATTGTGGTCAATAAAACAAAATGCATTCGATTATAATAAACATGACAATGTGAACAAAACTAACGACAATTTATTATTTTTTCCGAAGTGTTGACAACTTAGTGTTAACTAATAATTGATCATTGTTATAAACTGGTACTACCAACAAAATATTAGTGTATTCCTGGAGCTGGGCGTCGTTACACTACATCCTCATCGCTTTCTGCAGGACTTTTACAGGCTTTCCTCAACTCACTGAAGTGGAAGTTTGGTGCCATTCTGGGCATTATTAGAGGGGTAATTGACCAGATACAGCCTTGGATCCATTAGCGCCTGCACTAAGCCATCCGGCTGATATCTCTGAATAAGCTCTAACTTTAATAATGTTCGACCAAGGGGAAAAAGGCTTCTGGGGGGTGTTTGGCTCGAGGTCAGGGTGCAAAGGACCCTAGGTTGATTTTACTCCGAACCATCCCTTTAACTCTCTGGTTTTCTCCGGGGTCCTTTTAACTCGCAAATTACTATTCTCTTTGTCCAAATGGCATGAAACTTTGTACGGCTCTCAACTATTTCTAAATCTACATTTTTTTTTTTTTAAATGATATCTGTTTTTATGTTAGCGTGGAAAAAAATAGTCACACTCGTTGTCTTTGGGGTCTCCAGGGACCCCAGGCAATAACATGTAATTTTGTAACAGAATAATAGTTTTTTTTTTATTAACAAATGTAAATTTACTTGTTTATTAATGTTTTTACTCCACATTTGTGCAGTTTTGGAGGATTTATGATATACAGTGCTATGCATAAGTTTAGGTAACCATGCTAAAGTTGACTAAAAAGAGGAATAAAAAATCATATTTTGCAAATTTAACTTAATGCCTTATTTTAAAAAATTAGGAAAAATCCAACCTTTAAGGACACCAATTTTCTTTGTGAATGAATAATGTATCGTAAATAAATAAATGTTCTTCCTTAAAAAACAGGGTGCATAAGTTTGGGCACCACTATGTTAAATTCCCATAGAGGCAGGCAGATTTTTATTTTTAAGTATTTTTTTAATTTTTTTTTTAGGATACTATGCATCCTGATAAAGTTCCCTTGGCCTTTGGAATTAAAATAGCCCCACATCATCACATAGCATTCACCATACCTAGAGATTGGCATGGTTTAATTTCAGTTAGCCTAAAAGCTAGTTTAATGCAAATCAAACTAAAAATCAAATCAAATCTTCATTTGGGCAGACACTCGTCGTCTTTGGGTTTCCAGGGACCCCAGAAAATAACATGTAATTTGAAACAGAATAATAGTTTTTTTTTTAACTAATGTAATTTTACTCTGTTTATTAATGTTTTTACTCTACATTTGTGCAGTATTTATGCTATATTTTAAAGTTATATAAATAAATTTTTAAAAATGTTTTTTTTTAATAGGTTTTTTATACAAAAACAGCTTTTTATGTAAAATCCACTTTATAAAAGACCCAAATTTCTAAATTTCATTTAGTGGCTAAAATGATATTTTTTTACTTTTAAAACTACATTTTCCAAAATATGGGCAAAAATGTGACACTAAACCATGTACAAATATCCATCTTATCCCTATAAATGAAATTTAGAAATTTGGGTATTTTATATAGTGGATTTTACATAAAAAGCTGTTTTTGTATAAAAAACCTATTAAAAAAAAACATTTTTTAAAATTTATTTATATAACTTTAAAATATAGCATAAATACTGCACAAATGTAGAGTAAAAACATTAATAAACAGAGTAAAATTACATTAGTTAAAAAAAAACTATTATTCTGTTTCAAATTACATGTTATTTTCTGGGGTCCCTGGAAACCCAAAGACGACGAGTGTCTGCCCAAATGAAGATAATCAGAGGGTTAAGGGATAGAATTATTGACTACGGGGGGACTTTAAGTCAATATTTCAGGTCAAAGGGGGTTGCGTCACTCCCCAAGGTAGCGTGTGTAGTCCAATACTTTTTAACATTATGATTAATGATATATACAGAAATTGACACAGGAATAGGGAGGTCACTGTACGCAGATGATGGTGCACTATTGAAAAAGGGAAGAAATTAAATATTTGTAGTAAAAAGTCTGCAGGGGGCAGTAAATAAGGTAGAAAATTGGGCAAATGAGTGGGGTTTCCGGTTTTCAATTGCAAAAACGCAGGTAATTTGTTTTACAAAAAGGAGGAAAAATAGTAGAGTAAGTATAAAAATGTATGGTCATGAATTGGAACAAGTTAAAATGTTAAGATTTTTAGGTATATGGATGGACTCTAAATTAACATTTGGTATTCACATTCAAAAGCTAATAGATAAATGTAAAAAAGGAATAAATGTAATGAGGTGCTTGGCTGGGGTTGAGTGGGGAGCGAGTAGACAGTCTTTAAGAAGTATATATAGCTCATTAATAAGACCGGCAATAGATTATGGTAATCTGATATACTGCTCTGCATCAGAAACATGGATAAAAAAGATCGAGGCAATTCAGACTCAAGCTCTAAGGTTCAGCTGTGGAGCATTTGAAACATCTCCAGTACCATCTATTCAAGTAGAGATGGGAGAAATGCCACTAGAAGTTTGTAGGAGAAAGGCATCCAGTTAAAAAGGTACTGGAAAACTGTTGGGAGTATGAGTATGGAAATATAAAGAGTTTTGGCTGGGTAGCAAATGAGGAGGCACTGGAAACAGGTATAACAGAGATAGAGGTAGCTCCTTCTGTTGCAAATTCATCTATACCCCCATGGTTATACCCAATGCCAGATATAGACCTATTCATACATAACGAGATGCATAAGAATGAACCAAAATTGCCATCAAAAGTAATCGTTCAACAATACATTATTCAAGCATACAACAACATGACTCAAATATTCACAGATGGATAAAAAGATCCAAAATCAGGTAGAGCATCTGCAGCAGTGTATATTCCTCAGTACAATATTAAAATATCAAAAAGAGCAACAGATCATATATTTGTTTTTACAACAGAATTGATAGCCATGTTATTGGCTTTACAATGGATAGAAGAGAAGCAGCCTGAAAGTAGTGTGATATGTCCAGACTCAAAATCAGCTTTGCAAAGTTTAGAAAGTGGAACATCCTCAGCAAGACAATATATTTTAAATGAAATATTACAGAAGTTATATACTATAAAGCACTTAGGCATATAGGTGAGTTTTTTGTGGGTGCCAGTCCATGGCGGAGTAAAGGGGAATGAGGAAGCTGATAGCAAAGGAGTCGTTGGAAGCTCCTGAGATCATCCTCCGAGTACAGACGAGTAAAGCGGAAATTAAGGGGCTGATTGGAACTGAAGTGAAAAAGAGGTGGCAAAGGATATGGGACAATGAAATAAGAGGAAGACATCTGTATAGTATACAAAGAAATGTGTACAGGAAAAAGGATGTGATAATGACAAGATTACGTATTGGGCATACTTCACTAAACCAAAGTCTACATAAAATAGGTAAACATGAAACTGGTAATTGCGATAAATGTGGATTTCCAGAAACAGTAAATCATATATTACTAGAATGTATAGCATATAATAGAGAAAGACTTGAATTAGTTCAGTCACTAAAGGATAGGGGTGTAAGCAATTATTCACTCAAGGAAATATTAGGAGAAGGAACAAATTATGAAATACACGAGAAATTATTAAAAATTTATAAAGGATACAGAACTGGTAAAAAAGATATAATTGAATGTTTTTTTTCCTTCTCCCAAGTGTTTTCAACCAAGTAGTGCTCCATACTCCAACCCAGTAGGTGGCGGAAAATGCACCTTTAGTTGGTTTGCCAACCGCCATATAAACAACAGAAGAAGAAGAAGAAGAAGAAGAAGGGGGTTGCGTCCATAGGTTGCGTCAACCGGACTCTTATTTTGAAGTGCTGTCAGCCGCGGTTTCCGGTTGTGTGAAAGCATGCTCGTCATTGAGCGCAGCTGTTTATGGTGTTCTTCAGGTTTATTCGCACGACCAGCACACTTTTAAACACTTCATCTTTTACACTAAACAAGCCCTTTAAGAGTGTCATCATGTGTAAAGAGCTGAAGACGAGAGTGCTGCGGATTCCCCCTCACAGCTCAGAGGATCTGACGTCACAGCAACGCGGTGAGTTATAACAACATCTCCATCATGATATCAGCCGATAAACACACACTTCTGCTCGTGTTTCATAACGCAGACTTTGCCTAACCTACCTCATCCTAACCCTACCTCAGCCTAACCCTACCTTACCCTAACCCTAACCAGTAAGTTTAGAGAGTTTGAACTTGACACAAGAGGAACTTCTGGTTTCTGTGTGTAAATTGTCCTCCAAAATGTCCAGCGGTGTCTTTAATGTTTTTACTTCAGTGTCATTTCTATTATTTCGTGAGTTTATGAGCCTGCAGAAACATGCTGTGGTGTAAATTACATTTAATACTTTTTTTGTCATATTTTGTCTGCTTTTGTTAGACTACATTAGTCATGTCATAGCTGGCAATTTATGTATTAAATGACATATAATTAAAATTAACCTTTTGTTTTTTCATAATTTGCTTGTTTAAAGGTGATCACTTATTAATAGTATTATTGTGCATATTTAACAATTTTAATATAAAGCATGCTCTTTACGTGAAGTATGAAACGCTTATACTTTATACTTTATTTTTGGTGAACTGGTTGGTGATGCCGAAACTGGGTCAGTTTATATTTAATATATTTGTGCACTCACGCATTACAATTATTTCAGTCTTTGTTCAGATTTTCATGTTTCTAAAAATGTAATATTCATAACAATCTATAGCAGGGGTGTTCAAACTGAGGCAGGGGACAGGTTCAGAGAAAAAGCAGTGTAGAAATAAATAAAAAACGTGCGCGTGCACGTGAAGGTGTGTGGAGGAGAGAGAACAGAGAAGCATGAAGAGGGAAGTTTGAATTATGGCCGACACACGACCAAAGAGACGACGTTCCGATGAACAAATTGGAAAGAAGAGGGACAAGGATAAGGAACGCACGAAGTCCCGAATTTACATCGGAAAAACCTTTGAAAGGTGGCGAGAACTCCGCCGGCAGAAGGGCTTCCAATCCGACGTAGTTGCTCTGTTTTTGCAGAACAGGTAAATCCATTTTTCTTTCTAAACTGACGTTCATGTTCGCTAAACCATCACAAGGATGTAATTAGCTAGAACTATGCAGTCAGCATTAGGGTTGCAAAGGGGCGGAACATTTCCGGTAAATTTCCAGAAAGTTTCCGGTAAATTTCCATGGGAAGTTAAGCTGGGGAATTTTGGAAATATTCATTACCACGGCAACCGCTTGCACGTCCACTCTGAAAGTAACTGTACACATAAGAGACGGATAGATACATTATTTAAGGTTATTTCTATTAGTTTGAATATTGATATAGGCTATGAAGTTGTTGTCAAGTAAGCCCCGTTGCGAGCATCCCAGCTAACACAAATACGTGACTGTTACGTAACTGCAACGTAATCTGGTGACCAAACTTTCGTCGTGGCGACGTAATTAGTTACGTCGTGGCAACCGGAAAAGTGAAATTCCCAGATACGTTGCTACAACGTAACTTTGTAACGTTGTCAGCAGGTAACGGCGACGTCGTGGCAACGTTGTGGATCGACAGTCGTGTATTGGTAACCAGTTGGTCATTTTAGTTTTTAATAATATGGGCGGACATGCAGTGGTCTAATTTAACTTGTCCTCATTGGCCCAAAACTATTTTAGAGACTTTTTCAACGACATATGAACGATATACAGACTCAGAATTTGGTTAATTTAGTTCATTTACTATAGAACAAAGCACAAACAGCAAAAACAGTTTGCAAACAGGTTATACATTTAAATGAACAAGATTTTCCTCAAAAGCTTGAACATCAAACTACTCCTACACATCTTTATTTTGGTGGCCCTAATAACAAAGCAAGAATAAGAAAAGAAAAATGCAAGAAAAAAGAACAGTTGAGTGTTTTCCCATTTAACATTTAAATATACAAAGCAATTAGCACTTAAAGATAGAATCTGTATAAGCAGACAGTTTTGTTTAAAAATCGCTTGTATATTTTTCTAAACATTGTCACAAAGTTATGTTGTGGCAAGTGCATTATTTCCTTTTAAAATAATTTGATAACTTAATGACATGTATCACTATATTCTATAAAACCTTAGTTTGAAATCATTTTTTTTGTACATTTAATAATACATATTTTGTTTTTCTTCTTCTGAAGTCATAATTACAATGTCCCTTTCTTTTTTTTAACTAGGAAACTAGGCCTATTTATGATTATTCCTGAAGGCAGCATTAAACTCCTAAAATGTCAGGTGGTGGTGCAACTGTCCGAACAAATAAACAGATTAAGAAAACAATTTAAAATGGTGTCTTAATAATAACAAAATAAAAACTATGCCATCATTTTAGGTTTGAAGCCTTTCATATAATTGTTTTTTTATACATATCAGTAGTTTTAAAGCTGTTGAGATAATTGAGAAACTTTTGTCCAGCAATTTGTATATTCTCAAATGTTATTATGAATTTACAAGGTAATAACAGTAAACATGATAATGCATCGTCCAGAGGAGCCTAACTGATCTCTTTGGCAGAGTGAAAAAGTTTGTAGAGCTCTCTCAAATACTGATAAAAACTGCTAATTTCAAGTATGGGTAGGTTGGTGGTACACTTTCCATGTCAGGTGGTACAACTACAATACATAATATTTTTGCTGTACCACCTGACATAAAAACTTAAATTAGTTTAAACACTTTAAAATATCATTTAACATCTGAAAATTGTTTAAACACATTGTCTTCAAGAGTGTTGATGTCATTAGAAATCTTCCCAAGTGAGGCTGGATCCGAACTGGAGCTGCTGTAATCTCTAGTAAAATATGCTGAGCATCCTGAGATAGAAACAAGGAGACAACAGGAGAAAGATTAGCATTGCTGCTGTTCATATTATTTCAGGCAAAAGATGGTCATGTGCACTTTTTACTATTTCATCACGTATAGTGCAAGATTATGAGATGTGTTAATTGAATGCTTGGCTAAAGAGATGTGTCTTTAATCTAGGTTTAATTTAGGATAGTGTTTCTGGGCCCCAAACATTATCAGGAAGGTTATTCTAGAGTTATTCCCTTACATTATATTGAATTAATAGGAAATCATCTGATTTTAAAAAGAACACATGGCCTAACGAGTCAGCATTTTAATATTTGAATACTATACATTCTTACAATGCAAACGTCCTAAACATTTCTGAGTATTATCAATGTTGAAAACAGTTGTGCTGATTAATCTTTTTGTGTAAACCAATGTAAAAGTTTAATCCATTTTCTTTTTTCTCTCTCCAGGATTCATTGTTAAATAGACCCAACATATACACTACTGTTCAAAAGTTTGGGTTCAATAGAGTAAAAAAAAAAAAAAAATCATATTTTATTCAGCAAGGATGCATTAAATTGACCAGAAGAGAGAGTAAAGATTTCTGTTTCAAATAAATGATGCTTTTTTTTCTTTCATTCATCAAATAACCCTGAAAAACACAAAAATATGAAGCAGCACTGCTGTTTTCAACACTGATAATAATCTTAAATGTTTCATCTATGGTTTTAGTTTTACTTATTCACTTATTCATATTGCTCATACAGTGTCACTTAAGTTTGGATGTCAAAACTTTCTTAAAATAAATTAAATAAATAAAAGTAAATGTAAATATGAGAATTTAAAATAACAGATGCATGGTGATATACAGTAGGTGACAAAATAATGTGAGAAAATGGATATGAAGTTATTTAATGAGCTTCCTCACTTCACCTGTTTCCAACTTCTCTGGCAGCAGCTTTCTTCAGAAATATTGAAGTCGTGAAGCTTCCCCTCTGTTGTAGAAGGATTATTTTGTTGCTCCTGAAATCACAGAACTAGTTTTATCAATTTGTGTTTACCATTGAGCTAAGTTTCAGCCAATTTTCACACTCTATGTAAGTTGTAACGTTAAGTGACGTCATCGAGTACGTTTATGTTAAATACGTATATGTTAAATAAATTAGCTCACTTCCAAACTAACTTATTTTTTACAAAACTATCAAAACCTCTCATCTACCCATAAAATGTGATTAAAATCCTAAACTTTCATATAAAAAGCTCAAGCTATGAAGTTAGCATAACGTTATCTCTTCTGAAAACGGTTGAGATGCTAACGGACTTTTTCCGAAGACACTAAACCATTTCTATAAAGCAAATATTCAACAGAAGCGTGTCACTTACAAGTACGAGAAGTGTCAAGAACAGTTGTGTGTATTATTTGTGTGATTTTAGAGACTAAACTCACCTGAAAGCAGTGAAAACAACAGCGAGAGACGGAGTTCTGCCGCTTTGTCAGTTGCAGTCAGTGGGGCGGTCGGTGACGCGCCGTTTCCATGGCAACTCATCTCCGCTCCAGTGTTTGAGGGCGACTCGAAGGTTCACGCGCACGCCCATTAAAACGTCAAAGCCACGCAACATTTACAAACATAAACATCTAGAATTATAACCTTACTTGAATAGAATGAACGTATTTCAAACGTACAGAATACTAAACAAACAATTGAAACAAATAAAATATTTCATAGAAATGCAGTCTGAAAAGATGGTAATGAAATTACGGGCCCGTGACGTTGCAGTTCCGTTGCCAGTAAGTCATGAAATTACCAAGTTATTACGAATAGAGTACGTATCTGGAACGTAGTTGGTTATCTTATAACCTTAGGAGGACGTACTGACGACGTTGTGGGTTGGTAATATGATGGTAATGAAATTACGGTCCTGTTACGTTGCAGTTCCGTTGCCAGTAAGTCATGAAATTACCAAGATATTACGAATAGAGTACGTATCTGGAACGTAGTTGGTTATCTTATAACGTTAGGAGGACGTACTGACGACGTTGTGGTTTGGTAATATGATGGTAATGAAATTCCGAGCATACGACGTTGTAGTTCCGTTGTCAGTTGGTAAGTCATGAAATGACCAAAAAGTACGAATAAATTACGTAACTGCGACGTCGTGTGTTAGCTGGGATGTGCGTCTCTCTAAACTTTCAGTGTGCTGCACTGCTTTAGTTGACTTCTGCGCCTTCCCCCCCGAAAATATCACCTTAATTTTGAAAACGTAATTCCTTTTGTGGATCCTCTTGGTCTTTCTTCATGTTTCTTTGACAAATATCAGTGTCTCAGTCTCACTCACGCTGCACACGAGTTAACCACGCCTACTTATTTACATGTCGCGGTATACACGGAATAAAAAAATCTGTTACGGTTGACATTTTCTTCCGTGGTAACGATATATACCATCATACCGCCCAGCCCTACTTATGTGGTAAATAAAGTTATGGTAGCTTATTTAGCATCTAACTTATCAGCTTGCTATCTACTAGATGAATACATTTGCATGTGATATTTGCAATTTAAACATTTAATAAATATATTTCCCCATAATATCATCAATACATGTGATGGAGGCATGCACAGTGCCAGTAGGGGGTGTGGTCTCAATAGCCATGCAGTGTGCTATGTGCATGTGATTGAGGAATGGCATGAATATTCAAGTGTATTTGAATGGCATCTGTTTGTTTTAGTCAAGATGATGCTAAAATATACTTTCCTCAACTATATTTAAGTTCCCTATGAAGAGCCAACCCTCAACTTTGAAAATTCCCAGTTTATTCCCATTTATTCCCATAAATTCCTGTTAGGGATGTCAACGATTAATCGACGATCGATTAATTGTCGACAATACATTTAATCGATACAACTTATCGATCATCGATTAAGCAGGTCTTCATGCGCGTGCGCGCTGCTCAACCGCGAAACATGTAAAGCGAGCGCGCCGGAGTTATGTTTGGGACCATTTTACACCTTCATCATGACTATAAGTTTGCGTGTGTATTCGCAGCCTTTTGTTTTGTGCAAATGTAAGTTGTAATACTGTTTATTTTGTGTATGCCTATCTATATCTGATTTATCTCACATTGGATGCGTTTGGTTAAGAATTAACTCTGTAGTAAAGCGTCAGCTTCAGCGCGCGCAGCTCAAACGGCAGTGCACGACTAATAATGACTATTGGGACTGTAATATTACATAACATTATAAAGAGAACAATACTGTAATAAAACGTGAATTATTTGGGTTTAGTTGCCGTGTCGCGTTGCTCCGCGTCCACAACATGAGTAGGCTAGTTCTGAATGAATGGCACGTAACTTAGTTCAAGTTCACAGTTTGTGCATGAATTTGCGTCATTTTGTGCAGATATAATTTGTAATATTATGTTTATTTTGAATATATCTGATTAATCTCATATAGGATGCGTTTCTTTTAGATAAATAATGTGCTAGCAAAGTGCTCCAGTTTAACGGTAGCAGATTCATTCAGCGCGTGCAGTTGTTCCAGGAAGAGCGCGTCCACAACAGTCACACATTATAAGCGCATACGAGGCGGCGTTGGTGACACGTTGTATTAGTAGTTAATTATATTTGATTATTAAATAATTAATTTAATTATCAATCACATCGAAACATTTTACAATCCTACTAGCCCTTTATTTATATTTAAAACCATTATCATTGATTTGGTGAGGAACATAGCGTTTTGAGCAACATTTGCAGACAGGCATGCTGTTGGCCATAGCCACTGCAGTAGACGCATATCGCAGTATTACGGCTAACGATTAATCGATTAATTGATCGTTAATTTAAATGACGATCGATCATGGGAATTTGTGAAAATTGACATCCCTAATTCCTGTTAATTCCCATTAATTCCCATGGAAAGTTTCCATCTTTGAAAATTCCCATAATTTTGCAACCCTAGTCAGCATTAACTTTGATGAATACAACATGTATGTTTCTAGCAGCGATCAATCTCTATTGTAAATGATCAAGAAAATTCACAATAGGGCGACAATTTGTGTGAATAATTGTTTTCATCCACTGTTTGTTATGAATTTGAATGTTCATTTATAGGCTATTGACAACGTAGACTAAATTTGTTTACGACGCTGCCGTTGTTTATGCTCACTGGGAAACGCGAAGCTAACGTTATCTTGCTATTATTGCGTCCTTGTATGGGGACGAGACGTTGTGGCGAGACACATACCTCAGGTGGCGAGACGATTTTAAGATAATGTTTCTCTTTTTCTGCATTCTGTTCTGCAATATATAAAAGCATTTATCTAACTTGGCGACATTACTCATTGAATGAAGTATCAGTAAAACTTAACTTTGTTTGTACTTGACTCTTTTGACTTTCCTTTATGCCGGGAGGGGAGGGGAGGAGGGAGGAGACAGGATGAGGAGGAGGGAGGGTCTAGCTAGCCTCCGCTTTGTTTGACAACAATTCGAATGTCAACAAGAAGTAACGTCTCCCGGGATCACTTACAGCACCTTTAAACCAATAAAAGTGAATACATTTGATTAAAATAATTTAAATTTCATCTAAACAAAACAATAATAACTTTATAAATACAACTGATAAAAAAATAATGAAAAATAAATAAATAAAATCAATGGTAAAAAAAACAAATAAAAAAAAAAGATTAAACTTAGGAAATAGATTAAATTTAAAACTGCATAAATTACATGAAGTATGATTTAAATAGATAATGCATTTATATATTTGATTAATGTTGTTTTAATTAAAAATAAATGCATGTACAATATATATATCGTGATCGTACATCTGCAAATTTGCAGTGAGTAAAGAAATTAAATGCTGTAATGTAACATAGGCTAACAGAAAAACTATTATGTGTGTCGCATGCAAATTATCATATTTTTTTATATTTTTTATTTTTAATATTTTTTTTAAATATTTTTTAATCATATTAAGCCCTGGCCTATAGGATTAATGGATCTGAAAATACAAGGTTTTTGCACAAATTAAAATAGGTAGCAAATGTTTGCATTTACGTAGCAAATGTTTCCAAAACTTTTAATGCGAGTCTATCAATAATTATCTATTATTATTATTATTATTATTATTATTATTAGCAATAATAATGAAACAAATGTGAATGTTGGAGCCTGTGGATGTACCTGTAGTGTTCTGATCCGTGTTTCTCCGGGTGTGTGTGTTAGAGTGTGTTCTGGAGGCCCTGAGGTCCACATCAGCGGCTCTGAAGAGCGGGCAGGTCGTGGCTCTTCCCACCGATACCATCTACGGTCTGGCTTGTGTGGCCCAGAACTCGTCCGCCGTACGAAGGGTTTACGACATCAAGGGCCGGAACGGGGACAAGCCTCTCGCCATCTGTGTCGGGGAGATACAGGACATATACAGGTGCAGTTCTGCAGCCCTCTAACTCTCTGGGGCTCTTCGGGAAAGTTTTACGTGTTTTATTTTTTTATTTTATTTTTTACTTCATTGGAATTGTACAAAACTTGGTGAAGGTTTTGGCACTTGCTATGTGAACACAAAAAGTAAAAAATCATGGACATGATTCGAAAAGGTTAAATGGTCCTGAAAAAAAAAAAGTCACATTTGTTCGGTTTCATGGTCAAAAATGAATTTCACGAATGTCCTCTAGTGGAAGCGTGTGGTACTGCAGCCAAACAAGAGTTTCTCACTGAAAGCTAATTTTTTTTGTGATATCAACCTCAAATTTGGAACACAGCGAGATTAGATTTATTGCTTTGATTTTCTTGCCGTTTTAGAGTAAAATATGATTTCGAAAATTTTTATTTTTGTGCATTTTTTTTTATAACAATACACGTAAAATTCTGTTACTTTTTTTTCTAAGTTCACTTTTTAAAACTTTTTTCATGTCAGCAATAATCTGCCAAGTGTCGTGTTTGAAAAGAGATCAGACTTCAGTCTGTTGCTTTAAAGAGTTCAAGATTTAGGCTACCAGTTTAAGTTGGACATTTAGTTTTCAGGGGCCTCATTTATAAACGTTGCGTACGCACAAAAGAAGGCGTACGCCGCTCTCTACGCAATAATTGGTATTTATAAAAAGCAAACTTGACGGGAAAATGTGCGGTCTTTCACGCACACTCTGACCCAGGCGTACGCACAAAAACGGGTGAAATGAGAAATGGCGACACCGTCGGCAGATGGAAGAAACACGTGAAAGTGTGTGAAACTGTAGACCGTTGTGTAAAAGAAATGGCAATACTGCCTCTCATAAATAACATGAAGACTTCACAAAGCAAGCCTTACAATTAACAGCCTACACGAACACCCGTTTGATCGATCTGCAGTGTAAAACAAACAAAATCAAACGAAGATTACAACAGAAATGTAAATTAACACATTTGCTAAAAGAAAAGTGAAATATGTTCTGCAATAATATTGGCATGTTATGCAATTCATCCTCATAACACATCTGTAGCTTGTCAGATGCAATCAAATGGATGGTAATAAAATGCCATGATGCCATCACAATGCGTAATGACGTGAGTGAAGTTACGTTTCTTGGTTTTCCTCTCTGTGTTTGCCATGATTTCGCAATCGATGAATATTAACTTGTGGGCGTTTCACGGACTATGTATGGGCAACTATGGGCGTGACATGAAGCCGCAAAAGCTGCGCTACATTTAGAATTGATTGTGATTTATTAAGGGAAAACTGCGTAGGATGTGCGTGCGCACGGTTTTATAAATCCGAGTATTTCTGTGCGTACGCACGTCCTATGTTTCATCCGTACGCCACTTATGACGCAAATCATACGCAAAGTTTTATAAATGAGGCCCCAGGTCTGTGCTCAAAAAGTGAATAAATGGATTATAAATACAGCGTAAATATAATTTAGTATAAAAAAATCCCCTAAAAATACTAAATATTAAATAATAAACATTATCAAACTAAAATATATTACATTCATTTCATTGACAAAAAAAATAAATAAAAATCGGTCATTTCCAGCCTTTTGTTCAGCAAGGATGCATTGTTCATCAAACGTGACAGAAAAGTCATTTATAATGTTACGAATCATTTCTATTTCAAATAATGTATCTCAGTTTCCACAAAAATATTGATAATAATCATAAATGTTTCTTGAGCATCTAATCCTCATATTAGAGTGATTTCTGAAGGATCATGTGACACTGAAGACTGGAGTAATGATGCTGAACATTCAGCTTTGATCACAGGAATAAATTACACTATATATTCACATAGAAAACAGCTGTTTTAAATTAATATAATATTTCACAATATTTATGGTATTTTTGATCAAATAAATGCAGCCTCGGTGAGCAGAAGAGACTTGGTTTTGTTGTTGCATGTTTTTATTATTTATTACTTTATTTTTGATCTAGTGCAGTAATACTGATATTGAGGTGTTGATGTTGATGTGCTGTGGTGTTGATGTGGTGTTGATGTGGTGTTCGTGTGGTGTAAGGCCTGCTTCTGCTGTGTGCAGGCTCTGTAAAGTGTCTGTGAAGGAGGATCTGCTGTCGGATCTGCTGCCGGGACCCGTCACACTCGTTCTGGAGAGATCCGACACACTGAACGCGGATCTCAATCCCTTCACTAAGGTTAGGCTCTCGGAAACACACCCCTAGACTTAAAGTTTACTTTAACCCTCTGGGGTCTAAGGTGTTTTTGGGGTCCTTGAGATGTTCTGACATGCCCTGACATTTGTGCTTTTTCCAGTTGCTTATAAACATATTAATGGCAAAAAAAAATTACACACTATTTAGCACAAACAGGGCTACCATCATATGTGAGCAACAAGAATGTACATGTCTGCATTTTTGAGAGAATAATGTTTATGCGTGGTTATTGAAAAAACTAAAAACTAAAGTTTCTGAAATAAGGCCACAAAACACATACTAAATATGTGCCAATAAGACTTTAAGGCAATATGCGGAGTGGGCGTCAACGATCATGAATATTTAGTGGTTCGCACCTGGAGGCAATGGGACCCGCATACTTAATGAGCCATTTATTCAGGTGTGTCACAAGAAAGAATGCAAGAGCAACAGTTGGAAGCATCTCAATTCTTTTTTATTTTTCCACATATTGTGCTTGCAATTTGGCCTATAATATCCAAGGAAAACATGTCTAGTAATTGTGCAGTTAATTCTCATACTGTATTTTCAGTTTTGGAATATTTATCCTCTCCCCAAATTTGTCACTAATAAAACACAATAAAAATTATTTAAAGAAAAGGCTTATATTTACCTTTTAATAGTTTGTTTACATCTACCTTGTAAATATATTTTTTTATTAAAAAGGTTACAATTACAACAACAATTCAAGTGTAATCTTTCTTTGTAAAAACTAAAGTATACATTTTATCATACATATTTCAAAGTTAAGGATTTGATTGATTATTTGATTACTTTATTTTTGACAAAACATACTATATTTAACATGAGCAAATATTGGCAAACAAAAGCTTATTTGAGGTGGCAGATATTTTACAGTAAAAATGTATAATCTATCCAAAACTAATCAACGAAATGTTGTCTTTCATATGTCTGTAACATAGGTCTTTCATTTTTATTATAAGAAATATAAATGTTAATTTGCAGTTTAATACGTTGCTTATACAAATACATTTTATTTCAACATATTTCAGTCGATTTTTACTCAGTATAGCAATACAGTTTGCTAAAACCGAAACATTCATTCACAAACAGAAACGCCTGACTGTAACGTTGTTTTTATGAAATATTAGGGCATATAAATGTTAATTTTCAGTTTAATACGTTGCTTATACAAATAGCCTACATTTTATTTCAACATATTTCTGTCGATTTTTACTCCACTCAGTATAGCAATACAGTTTGCTAAAACATCATCATTCATTCACACAGAGACGCAATTTAAATTTAAACTGTCTTTTTGCAAGCTGTGGTAAACAGCGCGCATCTCTGCGGCTGCCGTTCATTCATTCACAGAAACGCGATTAACTTGAGAAGGAAAAAAAACTTACTACTAGGGCTGTGTATTGGCAAGAATCTGGCGATACGATACGTATCACGATACATGGGTCACGATTCAATATATTGCAATATATTTCGATACTGTGCATAAGGCGATATATTGGGATTTTTTTTAAGTAAAATATATTAAAAATATTTTAAAAAAGACATGATGTGCATAAAAGTCAAAGAAGTTTACTTTAGGTAAACAATTCAGTACACAGAAAATCAAACTGCCAGTTTGGAATTGTGGTTCACAGGTTCTTAGTGAGCAAATTTTTATATGCTCAAGTAGGCCATAATAAAAGAAAATAGGTACATAGCCCCTGTCACAATACAAAACAACAACGTGAACTGGACGAAAATGAATGAAAGTGGATGAAAGTGAACAAAATGAATGTGTCATATATTGAAATCAAGTTTTATGTGCTAAAAGATTTTAAAAGAACTGGACGCGCGAATGAGGCGAACCGCGCCGCGCTAAACGCCTCGTGCCGCAGGACCTCCAGACGCGCGTAAACGCGTCTTTGCATTGACTTAACATTGAAATCACTCGCGCCAGATGCTCTATTCGCATTTGGTGTGAACGATGCACGCGATTACATTTAGAAATAGACAAGCTTTGTTTCCAAATGCACCAAGCAAAGATATCCTTTCAATTGTATAAACCAGCCAATATAATCACAATAAACACATCCAAAATGAAATATTTAACATATATATAACAAATGCACAATGTCTAATTTGTAAACAAAATGATTTGCGCACTAAATCCAGCATAAACTCCGGTACAATTTTCATATGTTTAAACTCTCAAGACAGACGTCACATCCCGAACCTCACAGCAATTGGCTGCGTTTTTCGCTTGATATTTGTATAAAGGAACTGCCCAACTTTTTGACGCTCTCGGTCGCTCTCAACGCTTTCTCCGGTCCGCTGTCAATCCTAAAATGTCCAGTGGACACGCACCGTTATAGGCGAGCCTGGCGAGGACACTAGTGGTGCGTCTCAGCATAGCTATCTAGTGGTAGGGATTTAAACAACATAAGCGCGAACCACTGTCTTACGGTCTTGCCATGAATATTTTTGGACGTAAAAAAAAAAAAAAAAAAAATCGATATTGCGTTTTTGAAAATCGATACAGTATTGCAAAATAAAATATCGCGATACTCAAGTGTATCGATTTTTTCTTACACCCCTACTTACTACAGTATTCGGATCCTCTCTCCTGCAATACTCTGCACTCCGCACTCTGAGGTAGATTTTCCATTATTATTATTTCTCACAGCGCTTGTGTTTTCTCGAGCTGATGTGGGCGTTCACAGGTTTGCTTGGATTGCCTCAGTAATTTGCGTTTGAATAGCACGCGCTCTCCGTGGGCGGGTTCACATTACCTTTGAATGAGCTCTAATTAGCTCGACTGGAATCGCTCTCTTTTAATACAGATTTCACAAGATAAGAATATTTGTTTTTTATATAAATTACCTCATTTAAAAGAAGAGAATTCAAGCTTCATGCCTGTTTGACTGTATGCCTGTTTGACTGAGTATTCGCTGAGTTACAGTTCATTTTCGGACGCGTTTCAGAATGGTCTTCACTGACAGAGATAAGGCAGAACTCGCATCACGTTTATTTTTCTTTATTTGGCAAAAAGCACAACACTTTGTTTTTATTGTGAGTATACACAAAAATAATACACATTTAACAGAATCGATTGATGTATGAAACTTGCTTGTAATATCAAAGTCAACAGAGCAAAATTAATTTCTTTTGAACTGAACTGAAAAAAAGCGAGCCTATCGCGCCGGCGCGATTGTCGACCTCAGGGGGTTAAAGCTGCAGTCCATAATGTTTTTGGGTTAAAAATGATCCAAAATAAATATTTGAGCAAGTACATAACCAGCCAGTGTTCAACACTCTCTGCTCGCCTTAGCTCAGTTCAAACCGGTAAACTTGTAATAATGTGTTTAACTCCAGTGGTACTGGTGGAAAAATGAAAATGATGTCATTAATGACTTCCCCCCTCATGTCACTCCAAACCCGTAAGACCTCCGTTTCTCTTCTGAAGACATCTTAAGATATTTTAGATTTATTCCGAGAACTTTCTGTCCCTCCATTGTAAGTCAATGGACGTGTCACTGTTCACGTCCATAAAGGTAATAAAGACATCATCAAAGTAGTCCATGTGACATCAGTGGGTTATTTAGAATGTTTTGAAGCATCGAAAATACATTTTGGTCCAAAATTAACAGTCCACATGGACGCACCAGATAACACATCAGTCAGCAGCGTCCACGTGGACTCGTGAACGTGGATGGAAAACAGACCGGAAGAGAATACAATAAACTAGTGAGTCTCCGTGACGAGTTTGCCCTGGATTTCGGGATCGCTCAAAATGTCCGGGATTCGGCTTTTGCGTTCTACAGTCGGCATTCATCACGTTTACTGTGGCGAGCAGGACGAGGCTGACGGCCGCGGGAGAACGGCGCGAGGCCGGTGGCATCATTACTGAGACGCGCCGGTCTCGCAACGGAGGTGCGGGAATTTTCTTAGCAATGTTAAAACGCACATCAACCGATCACTTGTTTAGCGTTCATGTAAACACTACATTCAGATTCACCAATCGGAATGAATTCAGTGAGATTGAAACAAGAGGTGTGCATGTAAACAATGAATGGCGACCGCAGAACGCAAAAGCCGAATCCTGTACATTTTGGACGATCTCGACGGCCGGACAAGTCCGGGAAAAGGAGGATGTAACCCCTACTACTCAGCTTTCTCCTACTACTCAGCTTTCTCCACAGAACAAGAGCCTGCTAGCTTAGCTTCCAAAGAAAGACGGCTGACTGTGTGTACAGTCTGTGAGTGAGATCCCACCCTCTATGGGCGGGTTGAACACATGCGGGACAGCGCCTCCTACTGGCTGTAGTCTTTAGCCTCTGGCCAAAAAATCCTCCGATGACGCAAAATGACGATTATTTTGACGAGGATTTTTTCCAGACAAAAAATACATAAATCTCTTGTCTCAGGGGGATATGAGGGTGGAAAGCACGGTAATTCGAAAATACTACAGGTTTTCTACTAATACAAAGCTTAATGCTAAATCCTGAAGTATCCCTTTAAGTACACTTAAGTGTGCAATATTCTCTGCATGTACAGTTTTAAAATGTACTTAAAGTCCCCCTGTACTCAATAATCGTATCTAATAAAACTCATCTTTCATCACCAAAATGACATATTTAAGTGTTTTTTACTTGAAAGAAAAGTCTTCATGCCTTAAAATATCTTGATTGTAACTCGACACCCTTGCCTCATTTAGTATACGTGGTTCTATGAATATGCAAATGAGCCCCGCCTCCACTCACTCACTCAGCTCAGAGATCCACTGGTTGACGATCACACGTTGATCTGATTGGTTACAAGGTAGTTTGTGACGTCAGAAACACCAGCGATTTCAAAGCGTGTTTCTGAGACTGTCTTTGGTTCACTGCAGTTTTAAGGAGGAAATACTCAGCAATGCTGTCGACTTATGAACTTACACATGATTTGTCTTAAAGCAGATTAAAATCACCACATAGACACATAAACAACATTAAAAGCTGGATTTACACCACAGGAGGGCTTTAAGATGTGAAGTGTACTTTAATGTTGTTGTGAGTGTTTAAGACCCGTGTCACTAATGTTGTGTTTGCTGCAGCTCATCGGGGTCCGTATCCCAGATCACCCGTTCATGAGACGCCTCTGTCAGATGTGTGGCGAACCGCTCGCGCTCACCAGCGCTAATGTCAGCGCTCACACCAGTACGGTTGCTGTTAGCGTAAGCACACGACTCCACAACTCCCAGTGCTTTCTCAGTGGGCTTTGGTCTGAGTTTGACGTGTGTGTGTGTGTGTGGTGTTCTGCAGGAGTTTGAGGATCTGTGGCCCAGTCTGGCGGTTGTGGTGGACGGAGGCCCGATTGGAGATCAGAACCGCTTGGGTTCGACAGTCGTGGATCTGTCCGTGAGTGGCAGATACCGGATCATCAGGCCGGGATGGTGAGTGACTCTCAGAACCTCATTAACACGTTCATTAGAGACTTGAGTTGCATCTTCGCTGCTATAGGAGGCAAGAACAGAGGAGTGTGAAACACACTCGTGAACATCTGCGGACGAGCGTCTGCTTCCGGTGAGGTTCTGAACTGCGTGTCCCATGAGGCCACAGGAGTGGATGTAGTGCATCTAAATGTCATTCATACTCTATAAAACATACTTTTAATGGTTGTGAAGTGTTTCAAAGCAAAGATAGTACCTACTATACAGTATGTGATTCCGGACGCAGTTTTAGTCTGCAATGTATATTAACATTGAAATATCACTAATTGACAGCAGTGAGTGATTTTATCTTGGTCTCGTTGTTTAAGCAGATTTATTAGGCTGCCGTCACTTTAAGAGCTGCACGGATCCAATATACTGATACACACACGTTTTCTAGCTCAACTGTTTATGTTCACTTCAGACATAACCGACTGTGTTTACGAGGATAATTACCAAAGTTACACAATAGTGGTTGTGGTGTTTACTTCAAATTTTTAAAAAAACTTTTTTTAAATGATTTATTTATTGTTTATTAGGGTGCCACGATATTGAAGAACAATGCGATAACTCATTAAATAATGCAATACGATAATGCTTAAAGGGTTATTTAACAACAGAAACTGAATAATCAAATGTTAAAATAAAACACGGCTTAGTTTTCACTGTATGAATTAAATATATCCTGATTCTTGTTTAAACTACAAAAGTTATTCAGCCGAGAGCAGTTAGTGATTTTCTGTCTTTTGTTCATGACACCAGTTATAGCAAGCCGTTGCGATATGCATATTGCGATACATTTGTGATATATCGATAATTCGATGTATTGTGCAGCTCTATTGTTTATTAAGCATTTTCAATGCAACTCAAGGTTGACACACAAGTGCTGTACAATACAACTAAAATCTGATACAATACAAATACAACAATACAAAAGAACACAACTCAACACAATATAAACATTAAAAGCTGTTACCAACACAATACCTGGTTGAAAGCTATTGATAAAAGGTGTTTAAGCAGATACTTAAAACTCGGCAGAGAAGAAGCATTTTTAATCTAGATTACAGGATCTCAACAACCTGTTTGGTTTATGGATAGAAATTGCATCTGAAAGATGAGACTGTGATTTATTATGTAGAGACTTAAAAACAAAAGTTGTAATTTTAAAAACACCTTCTCCTGTGTTGTGTCTCAGCGCTCTCTCTGCTACAGTTGAAGTCCTCGAGGGCAAGCATGGGCTCCTGGAGGATCCCGTCGATCAGTGAGTCTCAGAGCGGAGGGACAAGCGGCCCATGAAGAAGAGCTTCTCTGAACTGGGGCTCATGTTTTAGTTTTGAGTTTGGTGCCTTAAATCTTCCTCTCAGGCGTTTGAATCCACACACACGTCTGGGTCAGTCTATACAGCTCTCCAGTTACACTGTGTATTATGTTGGGAATATTATTATGAGTTGATTGATATGTTAAAGTACAGTAATACTTTAGTTTTTTTGTTTTTTGTTATTATTTATTGCAGTTTTAAACTCTAGTGATTGTCGAGTTCAGAGGAGTCAGTTGTTCTCTGGCAGAGCAACAGTCAGAACCTGAATCTGACATGAACTTTTATTTATTACTGCACGTTTTTTTGCATTGTGGACCAAAGCAAAGTCAATCATCTTATTGCCATCTTTTTATTTTAATTTTATTTTTGCAATAGTCCCTCGCATTTGGTTTTTGAAATTAAAAATATTTTGTCCTTGCTGGCTTTGTTTCATTTTATTTCATACATTTTGTTTGTTTGATCAATAAATAATGCATACATAGTAATTTAACCCTTAAACAGGCAAGAGTAGAAAATGATAAGCAACAAATAATTTCATGTCTTTTTTTATATCATCTGGACTTAAGTAAATCATATCCAAAATAATTTTTGAAAAATGTTATGTATTTTGGAGTTTATGAGTTGTGACTCCCAGATCACATTGCCTGTTTAGGGTATAAAAAAAGGACCAAATCTATAACTGTAACTGCCATTGCATGTTTAAAACAATTATATCCTATACTTCAACTCATATAATGTTGACATATTATATATCATTGGAAAGCTTACAAACTCAAGATTTAGCCTGTGAAAACCGTTTTGAAATCGGTGTCAGGTTTCTTATTACAAAATTTATTTTAACTACTTTATAATAAAAAACTTTTCTAATCTTGACAAAACACATATTGTCGGAAAGGTCTGAGACTGTATTGAGACTAAAAATAAATTAATTTGTTACAAAAACTATTTTTGGTACAGCTCCTAAAGCATTCTTGAATTACAACCATTTAAATTGGGATAGTGCAATATTACATATATTCTCAAAAAGGGGGATGACAGGTTTTTAATGTTGTTGTTTTTCAAATCATGTGACCAGCATACTCAAGACAGACCAGGCTGTGATAAATGATAAAAGTGATAAACTATGTTACACCCAGATCACATTACCAGTTTTAGGGTTAAGCACATTCCTCACATTATTTTAACTAAAATTCAAAATATCTTAGTTTCATGCATAACCCTTTTAATCCAGTTCTAAATACCTTACTTTGGGTGTCTTTGACCTCTTGTGGAAAATAAGTAATATAAGATTATATTTCATGACTCTAGATGGCCTTATATGGAGCAATTGAGCCGTTCCGCTGGGTCCTAAAGTCAGAAAACTCAGTCAGTCAAAACTCCTCAAATTTTTTTTTCCAGAATTTCAGAACTCTTGAATTTCCTTTTTGTGTGTGTGTGTCTTTTTCAAAAAAAGTGACTAGAAATGTTTTTTATATGCAAAATTTAGCAACTTTTTGAACAGGCTGCATGTAACCCCACTTATTCAATAGGGACTAAATAAATTATGGCTAATAAATAATGACTGGGGATGCACTGATACCACTTTTTCCAGAACGTGTCCGATACTGTCATTTTTGGTAATCGCCGATACCGTAACCGATACCTGTATTTTCACTGCATCTGTAATTTTTAAATGTATTTAGAGAAACCAAAATTATATAAATCATATTATTTGGCTAAGTTATTTTCATGCTTAATAAAGCCTGCTAAAATGCTTTGTATGAACTTCTGTTTCACTGTTCATATTGCTCTATCATATTTTATCTTTCTTTTAAAGGGATGGTTCAGAGTAAAATCAACCCAGGGTCCTTTGCACCATGACCTCGAGCCAAAGAATGGCACCAAACTTCTACAGTAGTACAAATAGGTTCTGTACTCATAAAACGAGGCATTGGAAAGTTTGTAAGTACATCTGGGCCCGTATTCATAAAGAATCTTAATGCAAAGAGTAGCTCCTAGTGACAAAATTCTAAGAAAATTCTTAGAAATGTGGGCGTTTACTCTTAAAATTAAAGAAAAAATCCTAGTAAAGAAAAAAGTAATTCAGAAAGCATCTTAACCCTTAAAAGAGGTCTTAAGGTCAAAATTGTTAGGAGTACAGACGAGGACTTTTAAGAGGCTTAAGAGTTTCTTTAGCAGAGGAGAAAATGGCAGAAAGACGAAGAGGGAGAAGAAATGTGTTGCAGACAATGGATGACAGTGAGTTAATAAGAAGATATATATTAGATCGTGCAGGGATCATGTTTGTGACTGATCTTATTAGAGACACGCTAACATCTCCAACACAGCGCAGAAATGCCATAGCGCCTGAAATGAAATCACTACATTACGATATTTGGCAACTGGGAAAATTCCATGTTTGATTCATTAAAACCAACATTCAAACCACCATTTAAATAGACATGCCAACAATCAGTGTAATTGGAAAGAGTGGAACAATTTTTATCATTCTAAGCCAAGCAAATACCTTATAGGAAATTAACAGCATGGTTAATAAAATAAGGATATAATGTGTGTGTGTGAGAACGGTCAAATAGGAAAAATTATGCATGTAATTTCAAAGTGAAGGCTTAGAATATATCCTATACTTAAAATCACTTTTTTCCCCTTATTGGACAACCAGCCAATCACAGTCTTCAAAAGATTGTGTCATCCATAGCAACGGGGTCAACCCCGCCTCCTCACTAAGATGAAAGTTTTTGTCTTTTCCTTACTCAGAGTTGCTCTCAGATCGGTCCCGAATAGCTCTTAACCTAAGACTCCTGCGTAAAAGTTTTTAAGCTAAATTAAGAGTTTTCTGAGAGGATTCTTAGAATCTTTATGAATACGGGCCCATGTCTATATAGTTTATTGAGAAGGGGGAACTAATCTCGTTTGCCATGTGCGACAATCTCTTTTTCCACAATATACGGGTATTTAACAATTATACCAACATCCTATACACAAACTCATATTAACATCAAATATTCAGATATTTAAGGGGCTTACCTGAAAAGGGGAACATAGAAATATTATAACAGTTATACACCATATAAAATTATCCACAATATACAATACTTTTGTATATTGCATTATACACTGCGTTTGCATAGGTGGAGATTTTTTCGTGAGAAATACAAGTACGAAATAATCCACAAAATTACTTGTGAATGAGACCCACTGTGTGTACATGTGATTCATTTAAAATACTTTATTAGCCTATTCCAATATCCAAATATGATATAAATCTCACAGTGGGAAAAAGGGTTTATATGTGACGTGCTGCCTTTGCATTTGATCATTGCACACTATAAACAGGCATTAGCTGAATAAACGTTAGCCAATACAAACATAATAGAAAACAGTTGACAATGAATAATCACCAATAAAAGCAAAACAAATCGCTTATCATAAAAACAATATGAAGTATAAATTAGATGAGTCTGACACAACGAGTGGTTGTGTTAACGTATCCGTCATTTAATGAATTTTAAAAACACAGATTGATAATACAAAAAACAAACTAAACCTAGCACGTCAATTTAAATTTTACAATTATCTACAATTCTCACACAGCACAGACAACGATAATTTTTAATCCATAAGTAATATGGATTTTTTTTCTCCATTAGGTCACCTGATGGAGTTTTTCGGTTCCTTGCCACTGTTGCCTTTGGCTTGCTCAGTTGGGGATATTTGGGGATATTTAATTTAATTAATCAATCAACGATACTATTGATCAGCATTACCAAACGTGGACGTTCCACTAGAAACAAACATTGATGTATTGTTTTAATTTAATACTGTGAAGCTGCTTTGATACAACCTATGTTGTGAAAAGCGCTATATAAATAAACTTGACTTGACTTAATAACACACTAGTTTTCATACCAAATAAATACGTAACATAATTAGGTACTTTAGTTATTATTTAACACAATAATGTAACATGTAGGCTACGTTTCACAACACTCAGAATTAATAAATAAACGGCTGTTTCTCCAGACTATGCTTGTCAGTTATCCACAAATCACAGATTTCAACTTTATTTAGATTTATTGTTCAGCATTACTTGAGCATTTTTATTATTTGCTTGGCTGAATGATGTCTTCCTCTTGTTTGAGTGACTATGAGTGATGGAGTATCTTAAATTAATCCCATAGACAGTAAAAGAAATGGACACAGCGACCCCATTGGATTCAACTGAGAAAAGTGAAGTCAGTTAGAAGCTCTCACTTCCTGATGGCTGAGCGACTGCGCAGACTCACACTGAGCTTGACGACGTAGATGTGACGTGAGCAACGCATCTGTCTTCTAGTGGCTGTGCCGAGAGAAATCTGAATCATTCCCTTCCGAACCTTGCAGAGGCGGAGAGTGTGAGTAGGAGCTGTCCATGAGCTGGAGCAGGAGCAACTTTATGACTCTCTATGGGCTTCTCCCTTGACTTTATCTGACTTTATGCCTCCACGTCCCCCCGATTGACTGCAAGCTTCTCCTCCTGTCTATACGGTAATCTCTCTACTGTGCGACAGAGAGTCGCGTGGTTATGATGCAATCATTAGCCTATTTTTACAAAAACTGCTTCTACGGGGCCATAACGTAAGATACAAGGTAATGGAGCCTTTTATACATTGTCGTGTTTCTTTAGAAATAAACAACGGATAAATAGAGTCTTTAAACGCCTCAGATGTAAAGTTATTCACTGTCAAAGTGACGCCAAAATGAATGGGAGTCAATGGTTTGCTAACAGCAGGTCATGGCTTGTTAGACAGTGAAGGTACGCTCTCCGGATGCTGGATTCTCCCCTTGATTAATCCATGCGATTAAGCCCATGTGATTGTCGAGGACTGAATCCAGCGCTATGATTGGTCGAACTCTTGTTCTTTTGCTGTTGCTTGATGAGTTCTGCGATTGCACAGTCACCAGGTTTTTGCGTAGTTTAGAGTGACAAATCGAACCAGTGTACCCAAAATGTGTACAGGTTGGCAGGTCTGCTACAGGCTTTTTTTTTTTCAATTGATTTTTTTACAAATTCATTTATTTTTTGCATTTTACTAAACTTTAAAATAAAATCTTTAAATCAAATTTAAATAAAGTCATAA
This sequence comes from Squalius cephalus, assembly GCF_949319135.1. Lineage (NCBI taxonomy): Eukaryota > Metazoa > Chordata > Actinopteri > Cypriniformes > Leuciscidae > Squalius > Squalius cephalus. The sequence goes on from NC_137136.1 coordinate 35,905,073, forward strand.
GCCCCAAGAAATTGGTTCACAGTGAATTTATAACAGCTATGTGGTGTTCACTGTAAAATTATCAATAAGTTAACATGTTTGAAAAGAGAAAGTTTTACATTGATACAGTATATCCAAAAACTTATAAAAGCCTAAGGAAAGGAAGAAGAAAGGCATCTGTGCTTTCTTACGGAGAACAGGGAAGGCTGTAAACAGGGCTCAACAGTGCGGGGATTTCACTTGCATTTGCGCCTAAAAATAGATATGTGCGAACTTGAAAAATTATTTACGAGCACAGTGCGCGAGTGACGGGCTGTTCTCAATACACAGAACAACAGCGCAATGAAGCGAAGCATACCATTGATTTCACATGGAAAGCAAGCAAGAGGACATGACTGGGTCGCGACTGTGCGATGTGAACATAGCATGATGACGCGCTTAACTTCATGCAAATGAGAGCGACGATTCGCAACCAATGAGCCAATCCCTGAAATAGTGTGGGAATGTGCGGGAACTGCTGGATTTTAAGTGAGAGTCAAGTGAGGTAAACACTTGAAAAAAGTACAATAGTTAAAAATGAAGAACATAAATTTTTATTTTAAGCGAAAAAGAGATGAGGAGAAAGAGGAATCAGGTGAGGGGGATATGGAAGGTTTCTTCACAAGATTCACCTGAAGCTGAGAACAACTTTAGCGAACCTAAGGTGACCACCGCTGTCACTTCAGCGTCCACTGGAGCCGGCAGAGGGAGTACATATACATTTAATTGGATTAACAATTGGATTAACATTTTCCCATGGCTGGATTTCGAGAACAACCTCATGTTCTGCAAATATTGAAGAGGGCAGAAACAGGCTAGCAACCCATTGTTCGTGTCAGGAATCCACATCTGAAAAAAGATAGCGTAACGAAACATAACATCTTCCAGTGTAGAGACCTGTACCTGCCGAGACAGGAGAAAGCATCGAGCACGGTGTCCACAGCCTTGAAGAGGCAAGTGCTGCTATCTGAGGAGAAGAGGAGGCAGCTCAGAAAATATAGATAAACATTGCATACTTCATTGCGAAAGAAGAAGAACCTTTTGTCAAATTTGGGCCACTTATCAGACTCCACCACATGAGTTAACACGAGTTGACATTAATCCCACATACGACAATGATGTAAGATGTGCGGAGATGATCGGTCAAATTGCTGACATAATGAGAGAGGGCCTGTCAGTGAATCTGAAAGCCGTGAAGTATCTAGCCGTTCTAATAGGCGGAGACGCTGATATATCCAACACCGAATGCGAGATTGTTTATGTGTGCTTGTTGGAGGATGGGAAGCCAGTCGATCTCCTGGTCGGACAACAGACCCTTCAGCACTCCCATGCCACAAGTAAGCTGTTTCTCTTTATAGGCTTTATTCTTGTGTAAAGTTGAATAGGGCTACAATAATTATAAAACTTCGTCTCCGGGGTATAAAGTAAATGAATCCTTGCCATTACGTTTGTTAACAATCACTTCGCTACAACTTCATATCTGTGTGGGCTTTTGCCATGTAAAACGTTCCATGATGTACACCAACTCGAACACAAATTCTATACTTTCATTTATTGCAACTTTATTTTGGCACAAGAGAGAGACAGTGAATTGTTTGTTTGTTATTTTCTTATTTTCACGGACTAGAGCTGGCAATACTTACCGTTCAAAAGAAAGAGCCAAAGATGTCTGTTGTATATGATCTTCTACATCTGATACGGAAGACTTATCACTTCAGCGGAAAATCCAAACGAGAGCTCTACATCTCGGACAAGAGCTTGGTGTGGATATTTGTACACCAGCTAGCGTCAAGGGAACTCGCCGGATCCCCCATGTCCACAGACCAAGCCCAGTACTCAGTTGTTCTGCAACACATGGAGCTCCTGGCCTAATTTACAAAAATAGGTTAAAAACTCAAATTAACTTTTAGAATCAAGTAATTGACAGATGTTGGAGGAGAAAAATAAATTAACTTAAATTAACTTACACGTTTACTGTGTACTTGTTTACTCACTACTTAACAGATAAAGCAGGAAATGGATAATGCACTCTTTTGTGTATTCTGCCATTTTCTCTCTGACATGTTTGAGGAGCTATCCTCACTTAGCCTTGCAAAGGAATGACCCGATCCTCCCCCGAGCCACATCAGAGTTGAGGACGACAGTGGCCAGACTGGAAGCACTGAAGTTTAGGGCAAAGGCCGGAGGCATGCTGGAGAAGATCCAGACCATGCTCGCTCAGCAGAAGGGTAATGAGAGGAGATTCCAGGTGTGTTAGGATGAGAGTTTGTTAGGATCGATGATTAAGACAGATTCTCAGTGTGAGTGTCACAGGCCGGGGGGGGGGGCCTTACCCTCCCCTTCTGAGCGTACCACCTCGAGGAGTTACCCAGAGACACCAACAGACCAGACAAGATAATCAGTATCAAAAACTTGTATTTTATTTAGTTAAAATAAGTCCAATCTCAAACTAAAATCACAGGCTGACCCACCTCTCCTTCTTCGTCAGGCTGCGTGGGAAGTTCGCACAGCGATTCCTCTTCGGACAGACAGAGGCATGTAATGGAGCAGATACTGGTAAGGATTCGCGCAGCGGTGATTGTGTTGAGGCAGGCACTGGAAATTGACAACAAGGGAGGGGGTTACTCTTCTCACAGGACAGCATCAATTATTTGAGTGTCACCTCTTTTTGGGACGGGGGGAGGATAGGGCAGGGGATCATCAGACGCAATGCAATAATAGTCAGTCGTAGATGGCAAACGGGAAGCTCTCTCGCTCTCCACGGGACACACCAGCTAGCTGGGGGTCTCCCTCCTTCCACAAGCCGGCGGCAGTTCAAATACAGCGACGGACAGTGACTTCCCCACAGAACAGTGATGGCAGCATTCAATGGCGAAGGGCAGTTTCTCTATGTTCGCAGAACAACAGTGGTGAGTACAGGATTCAACAGTCAACAACTGGGTTTTCTTACCACAGGACGGCAATGGCAGAATACAGCGGCGGATATACAGGATGGGGCTGCATTCCTGTACAGCATGCGCTAAACACACAGCAGTTAGTAAATTTCAATTTGACCTTCGAGACCCACGAGTATGCCAACTGGGGAACGGGCAGACATAAAATTACAGTTTCCACGCCAGTGCACAATTCAGTCACCTCAAATGATCACACGTGTTCACTTCACATTAAGCACTGCAACTCACATCAACTCACAGTGAATAAGGTCTCTTCTCGTGGTCCCAGCCGACTCTCTCCGCTCAACTGTCAAAACTGTACATCCAGGGCTGTGTAGGTAGTTGGCTATGGACACACAATTGACATTAAAAGGCTTCAAACCAGATCTCACTGAACGCCGGGGCGGCTTCACCGAGCTATGGCGGATAGCGGGCACTACAGGCATTAACTTCCTAATATTACTGGCAGATAACATTCATCTGTTCGATGAGATAACAGTTCAACCACACCGCTGATCTCCAGCTCTTTCTTCTTTACATGCAGTCTTTCCTGTCCTGTACGATCTGCCCTCTCGTCTTGTCATACCTCAGTTTTGATCAAGTCCGCTTTGCTTGTCTGCAGACAGAGCATCTTTTCATAATGCCACTCTCCTCCGCTTCGGCCAAAGCCGAGCTCGCCAGCTGCCCGCTGCCTCCGTTCTGCCCTTCCGCTTTCCCGCACTGCCCGGAACGCTGCACGCCGAACGTTGAAATAGCCACTTCATAATCCACTGCAGCTGTCGCTCATCAACACGGGCAGCCATGACAGGCCACCGGAACCGGCCTGGTGTCCCGCCGGAACTGTCTCCCCACGGGAACTCGTTCAGTTAATTATGGTTCCTAGTTGTCACTCCGTGACATGAGAATCAATGTTTTCGTTGCACAACACAATACAAAAAAATAGAGGATAAGGAGGGAAATGCAGAGAAGATTGGACAAGTCTTTAAAAAAATAGAGGCTGACAAATAGCCAGACATTTCATTGTGTGTTGGTGTGTGTCTGTCTGTCTGCCTCTCTCTGTGTGTGTGATGTGTGTTATTTCTGTTTTAGGGAATAACACTGAAGGGGAATCTGAAAGGCTTCACAGACCTCACTAATCCCCAACCTGCAGATCGGGGGGCAACTTGGCTGCAATCCAGGATGAGTGGCAGGGCCTGAAAACCCTGGATTTATCCGGGTTTGACTGGGCGTCATCAGTCGATCCGTGTCCATCTGGAGTCGAGCTGCCGGTTAATGCAGATCCATCCAATTCTGAGACGTCATCGTTCTCCGGTGAATCCCTCCTGGAGTTAATGTCTGACTCAGATGTATCCAGTCTAGAGTAAGGTTGGTAATCAAAAATCGATACCAATTCTGAAAATCGAATACTTGAGGCCAGGAATCGGATACTTGTAATAAAATTAAAATTTCGATTCCTCTTATTGATTCCTTTGTGAGCATTTCAATATGACTTTAAATAATTCAAGCGTGAGACGACTCGCTGTTTTCTGTGCTGTGTATCAGTATACTGGATCTCTTAAAGTGACAGGAGCCTAATATTCCTGCCGTCTCTATAATAACACTAATATTCCTGCTATCGTCTCTATTATAACACTAATATTCCTGCTGCCGTCTCTATAATAACACTAATATTCCCGCCGTCTCTATAATAACACTAATATTCCTGCCGTCTCTATAATAACACTAATATTCCTGCTATCGTCTCTATAATAACACTAATATTCCTGCTATCGTCTCTATAATAACACTAATATTCCTGCCGTCTCTATAATAACACTAATATTCCTGCTGCCGTCTCTATAATAACACTAATATTCCTGCAGTCTCTATAATAACACTAATATTCCTGCAGTCTCTATAATAACACTAATATTCCTGCTATCGTCTCTATAATAACACTAATATTCCTGCTATCGTCTCTATTATAACACTAATATTCCTGCTGCCGTCTCTATAATAACACTAATATTCCCGCCGTCTCTATAATAACACTAATATTCCTGCCGTCTCTATAATAACACTAATATTCCTGCTATCGTCTCTATAATAACACTAATATTCCTGCTATCGTCTCTATAATAACACTAATATTCCTGCCGTCTCTATAATAACACTAATATTCCTGCTGCCGTCTCTATAATAACACTAATATTCCTGCAGTCTCTATAATAACACTAATATTCCTGCCGTCTCTATAATAACACTAATATTCCCGCCGTCTCTATAATAACACTAATATTCCTGCAGTCTCTATAATAACACTAATATTCCTGCTATCGTCTCTATAATAACACTAATATTCCTGCTATCGTCTCTATAATAACACTAATATTCCTGCCGTCTCTATAATAACACTAATATTCCTGCTGCCGTCTCTATAATAACACTAATATTCCTGCCGTCTCTATAATAACACTAATATTCCTGCTATCGTCTCTATAATAACACTAATATTCCTGCTGCCGTCTCTATAATAACACTAATATTCCTGCCGTCTCTATAATAACACTAATATTCCTGCCGTCTCTATAATAACACTAATATTCCTGCCGTTTCTATAATAATATTCCTGCTGCCGTCTCTATAATAACACTAATATTCCTGCCGTCTCTATAATAACACTAATAAATAACACTAATATTCCTGCCGTCTCTATAATAACACTAATATTCCTGCCGTCTTTATAATAACACTAATCAAACAACACAAGACAAAGAGAAAATTCACTCGTTCTTCACTGAATAACTATAGTAACTATTTATAATGTATATTTTATTTATAAACTGCAGTGTTATTTTACATTTGATTCCAGTTTTTACCTGACAATCTTAAAACACTGTTTATTTCAATCATATATCTTTGTTCAGTTGTATCTATTTGTTGCCATTGCTAATTTTTTTATGTTATTTTTTAATTACTGAGTGTTTACTTGTCTTTAATAATGCTTGAAATTTATATTAGTTAGGCTAGTTGTTTTTCTATGGTATTTTAAACCACAGGTTCCTTGTGTACTGTAAGTGTTCTTTAGCCTGTAGATTTTTGGTTATGATATTCAGCTACAATTAAATGTTTTGCAATAAGACTAAATGTGAATGATATCGAAGTTTTTTTGTTTAACCTGATTGGAACCGAAATTAGGAATCGGATTCGATCAGCAGAATCGAAATCAGAATTGTTCAAATTTAAACGATACGCAACCCTAGTCTCGATCTGTCACCACCTGAATATCATGAACAAAAACTACCCTCTACGAGGCATGCTTACGCCCTGAAGTGGAACCTGTTCGTTGAGTGGTGCTCTTCTCACCGGGAAGACCCCCGAAGATGTTCGATCGGTACAGTGCTTTCCTTCCTGCATTATGGGTGGAGCGAGGGCTGTCTCCCTCCACCCTCAAAGTGTATGTTGCCTCTATTGCCGCACATCATGATGCATTTGACGGGAGATCCGTGGGGAAGCACGACCTGATCGTCAGGTTCCTGAGGCGAGCGAGGAGACTGAATCCGCCTTGCGGGGCTCTATACCCTCCTGGGTTCTCCTATTCCTCTATACCCTCTTGGGACTTATCTCTGGTGCTAACCGCACTGCAGAGACCTCCCTTTGCGCCATTGCAGGCAGCACAGTTAAAAGTCCTGTCTATAAAAACAGATATCCTGCTTGCTTTGGCCTCTATCAAGAGGGTAGGGGACCTCTTTGGTTGACGAATCGTGCCTGGAATTCAGGCCGGCCAACTCTCACGTCATCCTGAATCCCCGGATATGTGGCCAAGGCTCCTACTACTCCCTTTTGGGACCAGGCGGCAAACCAGTCAACAATAGAAGCCAGTCAACACCGTAAGCCCTGCTCGAAGTGTCGGCTTGCTGCGCCTCCTATGGACTGGATATGTGCGCCATTCTTCCTCCCGTTGAGTTCCTCCACACCCCTCGGCAACGGACGTGGCGGATTTTAGCAATGTTAGTACACCAGCATTTGTCATTTAAGAATTACCTCTGATAATTATGATTTCCACACATTAATTCTATGAATTCATTATATTAACTTAAAAAAATATCCAAAAGTGGCAAAAAAATACATAAGAAATTATCACAGTATATTCATAAAGAAATAACAACAGCTGTGTCATATTCATAGCTATGAATGATCAGAAGTTTATATTTCTCAGCAAATAATCCATTCTGACTGCAGAAATGGATGATCTGAAAACATTAGCATAGCTTTTCTACGTTTACCATATTGTGACAAATCAACCGTTTGGTTGAGCACGTTTTTGAAAAATTATTAAAAACATACTAAAGTTTTTTCATGGCACCAATTAACATAATTTTGTAAAGTAAGGGCTCTTACAGTGTAATATGTAAAAAAAAAAAAAATGGTTACCTTGCAAAATTTCACCAAAAACAGTTCATATGGCAGGAGTGATTCTGACATCCATGTTAGAAGAAGTGTTGTGACAAGTGCTGTTGATTGACACTGTGACATCTAGTGGATTTTTTTGGCATAACATACCTCAACCAGGTGGTAGAGATGGCTCAATCAGCTCGAGATAAGTTAGGTACTCCTCTCAATAAAATGTAGTGACTCAAAATGTGCTCAACCATTTGGTCGAGCAGTTAAAGGGATATTTTGATATGACGCAAGTGTGAATAGTGTGTGAGATTAATATATTTTTCGAGTTCATATTGGACTTTTATCCGACGCATCTATGAATGATTCTGGTGTGCGAGGCATCATATTTAGGTAATTATAAGGTAATTTTAATTGACAGCACAGTGTACACGGGAATTATTACAGTATATCTGATGTTCATCAATAGTAATGAGAAACAATAAAATGCAATATTAAATTTTTCTTAAAATGAGAACAATTATCAATAAGTCATCTTCTGCTTGAATAATTAAGCACTGTTTCTTTGAATATTTTTTTTTCTATTCCTTGAAATAACGAAACATGTCCATAGTGTCAAACTTTAATTTAAAAAAGTGTTTTCAAGAATCTTTATGACTTTAACAACACACATTACACAATTATCACAGAGAAAAAAAACATTTAGCTTCTAACCAGACATTCAATAAACCCTATGTGACACTTCATCATTGCTTAACTCTATGTGACCTATTCTTGATTTACTTCATTATACAATACATTCAAATGTACTAATTTAAACTGCTGTGAGAAAATCCACGTATTTGCTAAAGTGTCTTAATACAATTCAATTTAACATAATATTGACTGTTAACGTGTCACACAAGAAAACATGACATGGTGTATGTGCATGAAAACTATCAGAGAAATGTAAATCTTACAGATGGAAGGAGTCAACACTGTTGAGCTCTACATGTACATTAATACAGCTATGAACGTTTTGAAATATTTTTTTACCATCCCTGTAAAGCTGCATCTAATTCATTATTTCACTGAATAAGCTCTCGTAAGAAAACTTGATACATTTATTAAGAGGAAAAGCTTGTGTTTCTGCTCCCCCACATTTAATCACACAGTTAGCATATTGTAGTTAACTCACTGTCTCAGCAAATAAAAACATCATTAAAAAAAGATTCCTAAATCCTGTTCTGAATAATTTAATAAGCACTATTCTGCTGTATATTCATGTTCATCTGTGTTTAGTGTGTGATGTTGCTGTGTGATCATGAAAAAGCTCCAGTTCTTCTCTATATCAGTGTCAGTGTTTCTGAACTCCTGAAACGCCTCCATTGTCGTCTTGAGTTTCTTCCGGGAACGAACACGTCACAATATTCCTCGTTTAAATAATTAATTAGCAGAATAAAGGGGCGGGGCCTGGTTGAGTTAGTTAGTAGTGTGTTAAACTGACGGTTATGGTAAGGGGCGGGGCATTTCCCAAACACACTCAAAGCGCTTGACCAATCACAACACACTGCTCCAGCCGACCAATCAGAGCACAGTGTGCTTTTCAGAAGGAAGGGCTTCATAGAGACAGGAAGTGAACAGAGCGTTCCTGACAGACTGGGAAGAGAGGAGCCGCAACAATGGAGAATATGAGGAGAATAATCAACATTACAGCAGGAAAACCTGCTCTAGTAGAGCCTGAAAACAACATCAAGACTTTGTTAAAGGGCAGAATAGGTCTGCTTTAAAAATGGTAAAGATATTTCTGTTCTCCAAAATGTTGTCAAAATATATCTGACAGCAGTTTCATTTAAAATGCTCAGGACTATATTATATTAAATGTGTTAGTATCCAATGTCAATTCTGTAATACTAGAAAAACTCTGAGAGAAGAGTGTAATCTGAGCGTGAGCCTCAATTATTTTCTTTTTCAATGCATTTTCCATTCATTTCTATAGAACGCACAGTGAAGCGCGAAAGTCTGAGAGCGTGAGGTGATGAAGCGCGTCACACGTCTTCTCTCGGGCGAGTGTTGGGGGATTCAGACTCGAACACATCATCTTCCAATCCTTCTTCTATTGGCTTCATAGTCGTGGATGTTTTTGGCAGAGGATTTTTCTCTGGAGAGAGAAAGAGAGAAACACAACACTAGTTGTCAATGTTCAACGTTATTTCATAATAAAAGTATCTGGTTACATATTAAGATTGAAGTGTAATGTTTTATTATGAAGTCATATGGAGGCAAAACGTATCATTCTCTTAAGGGTATTAACTGTTTCCACAGCGCAACAATATCATCACAGTAATGTGAATACAAATCACTCAAACAATAAAGATACCACTCTGTTAAATACACTGTGCATGTTATATATCACACTACACTTCTTGTTCTGCTGACTTCCATTCATACGCATGTGAACGCGGGAGATCGGAGAACGCTGACCTGCTCATTTATAGCATTACATTACAGGCAAGTGGAGAAGATATTTTTTATTTAAATTATTATTTATTATATGTTTAATTTATTGGAGTGTCTGAAGAAATTCTGCGTGCCCAAAGTCTAGTGTGACCATGGCAGTATTTTTATAGTGACATTGATTAATAAAGTCTGAAATGCATGCTTTTATTGTGCATTAGTTTACACACCCCTTTCACACTCTTGCGAATGTTCGTTGGAACTGTGTCTTCAGGAGACATTAAACTACAGTATGTTAGTAACGACAGAGCTTGCAACCGTAGTTGGCTAACAATGCTTTTGGCAGGGGTCGTACAAAGTGCTTAAAGTGCTTGACTTTTGGCAACTGAAGTCCTGGAAAACCCTTGAAAACAGCCATTTTTATGAATAAGTACTTGAAAAGTGCTGGGATTATTGAAAGACAATATATTGGGCAATGTATTTAAAATTTTATTGATAAAACAATCTTTTCACACTAAATTAACGCTGGAGCCCGTCTGATATAGATATAGAGGCATTTCGCATGGCTATGAGTGTGATATTGCTCATATAAATATCTTTATTCATGCAAATATATGATACAGCTTTTATTCTTCAAGTCAATCATATATTCAAGGGGGAAAAATTGCATGTGCTGCACTTTATTTGTACCACTTTTTTAGAATTTAATAGATAATAAAGAAAGAGATTGTTTGATAAGTGAGATCTCTGATCGTAGTCCTTGGGGAAAAACAGTAGTCCCTTTCCCTGAAAGTCCTGGAATTTGGTTTTACAGCATCTGTACGAACCCTGTTTTAGGAAACGCACTCCTGGTTAAATCACACGAGTTCAGCAAACAAGGCGTTTTTATGTTATATATTCAAGAAATCGGTTGGATTGTTTGTCACTAGCCAAAGCTGAACTGGAGAAACCATGAACCCAGTGTCTATTTAATGGTAAAACATGAACAAGAGCCTCAGTGCAGTTTTATATTCATGGGCTCTGAAGATTTTTAAAGATTTTTTTTTCTGGTAGGAGGTCGTATTCTGCCATCATATCCCATCATGCCACACATATCAGCTCAGGTATAAGGCATCTTTACATGCTCTAATTTTCGTCAATTGGAATGAATCCAATCCGATGAACCCTAAATATTGCGATCTAATCATGTATTTGTTTACAATTAGTAGATTTGTGCATTTATATGTATTTCCAACAAAACTAGTTTTGGACTGGATCAGGCTGTGTGTTCTGTGTGTTTTAGCAGTGCGTGATCTGTGTGTTCTGTGTGTTCTCTTACGAGAGGTTCTCTCGTATTGCGTAGTTGCTACGCTACGGGAAAGCCTTTCTTTCTCGAGATACTGAAGCCAAAAATTATCCTTAATTTTTATAATCTTGTCAACGCAGTGCGGCAGCCTGCAGACCTAGGGCAAGCTTACTAGCGTGCCCATTGGCTGCCCTGCGGCAACTGCAGCAGCCTACCGCTGAGCCCTTGGCGTGACATCACGACCAATGAGCGCGCTTGGTGCGCTTAATGCGTCACAGCCCGCGAAAAGGGGTGTGGCTTGGCGTATATAAACAGGGCTCGGAGGCTGCTTCTCTGATTTCTGTCTTTTCAGCGAAGCTCTTCGCATCGCTGCTCTCTGAGGAAGCCGCCGTCGAATCAAGCGACCAGCACGCCGAGGATCTCAGCCTGAGGACGCCGGCCGCCTTCAGCTTTCCCTGCCTGCTTCGCTATCCGGCGAATATATCCTTTTACTGCTCTGTGTTGTATGTGTTTGTGTGTTCGCCCCGCGACACACTTTGCATCTAAAAGAGCGCGAGGCGTTGTTGCAAATGCCTCGCTCATCCTGTGGCTCGTGCAGAGCCTCGCTCAGCGACGGAGACCGCCACGTGGTCTGCGCTCTCTGCCTGGGCTTCGACCACGCAGCCCGCGCCCTCTCCACGGGCGGCTGCGAACAGTGTGAGGACTTGCCGATGTCGACCCTGCGGGCTCGACTCGCCATGTTTGATGATCCTCCACCTTCCCCGGCTGCCTCTTCAGGGCCACGAAAGAAGAAACGCCGCTCTCAAAGGCCTCCCGAGCCGGTGGTTATAGCTGAGCGCTCGCCGGAGCCCCTCCCGCGAGCCTCGCTCTCTCCTTCTCCCCCGCCCTTCACCGACGCGCAGCGGCCGGCCACTGCCTGCACTGCCGTCGCCTCAGGGGATGAAGCAGATGACGCTGCTGACAGCTGCTCTCTGCGTGCTTCGGACAGCGAGGAGTGGTCGGGCTCTCACCGCTCCGCCTCCTCGACTCCAGAGTCTGGCAGGTCCCGCTCCAGTGTCGACGCGGAGCTTATCCGCCTCCTCACCAAAGCGGTCGACCGACTGGGATTAGACTGGTCCCCACCCAAGGAGCCCGCGCCGAACCGACTCGACGGGTGTTTTCTGCCTAGCCGCCGCCAAGCGCCAGCCTCTAGGTCAGCACCCTTCCTGCCCGAGCTCCACGCGGAGCTATCGAAGTCGTGGAACGCGCCCTTCTCCGCTAGACTCCGCTCGTCTGTCTCCTCGGCCCTCTCCCAGGTGGACGGGGCCGCCGAGAAAGGCTATACCGGCATCCCTTCCGTTGAGGAAGCGGTGGCAACGCACCTTTGCCCGCCGTCTGCTAGATGGCGCTCAAAGTCTGCCCTGCCGTCCAAAGCCTGCAGGACCACATCAGCTCTCGCCGGCCGCGCATTCGCCGCCTCCGGCCAAGCTGCTTCCGCCCTGCACTCGATGGCTGTTCTCCAGATCCTGCAAGCCGACCTCCTCCGCGAATTGGACGAGAAGGGCCCGGATCACACAGCCTTAACAGATCTGCGCAGCGCGACGGACCTTTCGCTCCGCGCTACCAAGACCGCTGCACAAGCCATCGGCAGATCTATGGCCGCGCTCACCGTCATCGACAGACACTTATGGTTGACGCTGGCGGATATGAGTGAGTCAGAACGCGCTGTTTTCCTCAACGCCCCGCTCTCGCCCACTGGCCTCTTCGGCCCTGCGGTCAGCGGGATTGTGGACCGCTTCTCTGAAGTACAGAAGGCGTCGCAGGCTATGAATCTCTTCCTGCCCCGCCGCTCGAGCCCAGCCGCAGGCCGCTCTCAAGCTCAGCCTCCTGCGCGCAGCTCCACACAGCGCTCGTCTCGGCCGCCAACTGCTTCGCAGCGACGCCAGGGCGGCCGCCCTAGGTCGCGCTCAACCAGCCGTCACAGACCGCCGCCCCCCCGGGGTCCGCGTCCCAAGATAACGCTGAAGTCTGAGCCCGCGAAGTCCTCCTAGCACCCGCAGGGAGGAAAAGATGGCTGAGTCCCGCTGTGGCCGGACCGCCATCAAAACGCCCAGCTCTGTCAGTCCCCTCAGTACAGGCTACTGCAGCAGCTTACACCGCAGCCAACGAGCCAGTAATACCACTCGCTCGCCTGCACACAAACGCCGTTTTTACGGCGGCCCAAATAAATCTCAGAAAGAGTGTAAATTCGGGTTTTCCGGCTCCGGCCGAAGGTGTTGTAAGTGTAGAAAATGTGCCCACTCCCACGTGCTCACTGCTTCACACAAACACGGTCCCCATGGTAACGCGTTCAGAGCGCTCTCTCATAAAGCGGTCACACACCGCTCGAGTACTAAGTGTAGTAAATGTGCCCACAACTCTGTGCTCACATCTACCCGTAACTCGCTCTGCCACTCGGTTACCCCGGGCAACAACGGCTCAGGCCGAGAGTATTATAAGTGTAGAAAATGTGCCCACTCCCATGTGCTCACTGCTTCACACAAACAGGGTCCCCATGGTAACGCGCACAGAGCGCTCTCTCATGAAGCGGACGCAAGCCGCTCGAGTATTAAGTGTAGAAAATGTGCCCACAACCTTGTGCTCACACCTACCCGCTGCTCGCTCTGCCAGTCAGTTACCTTGGGTCACAGACCCTCTAAAGCTCCCAAACACTGGCCATGTCATAAGTGTAAACTCTGCGCCCGCTCACGAGCACGCGCACTCACTTTTAGACATTATAATCCCCACGCCACTCTCGCGCCTGGGATGTTTGACAGCAAATCACGCTCCATCCGATGGGACCGAGCTACTGAATGCTGTTCAGTCGGCCAATACTGTTTACCAGCCCCCGTGTTCGAGCACCAGCGGCGCGCACGCCGCTCCATCCTATCTGATACAGGTTCCCCATCCCGCGCAGCGCGGCGATCTGAACCCAGAGACCATTCGACCCCTAGCTATGCATGCGGAAGCATGGGAAGCGATTCAGGGCGCGTCAGAATGGGTGCTGAATACTATAAAACACGGCTATTCGCTTCAATTCGCTCGTCGCCCTCCGCGCTTTACAGCACAGACGGAGACGAGAGTGAGTTCAGAAGCTGCGCACCTGCTTCAAGCAGAAATAGCGAAGCTGCTGCGCGAAGGGGCTATAGAACAGGTTCATCCTTCTCTGAGCGAGTCGGGCTTTTACAGCCGCTACTTCCTCGTACCCAAGAAGGACGGAGCGTTAAGACCTATTTTAGATCTGAGACATCTGAACAAAGCCCTCATGAGACGGCCGTTCAAAATGATCACAACCAGAAAAATCCTCGCGCAGATTCGCCCAGGAGACTGGTTTATCTCTCTCGATCTAAAAGACGCATACTTTCAGATCCAGATAACTCCCCGTCACAGGCCATTCTTGAGATTCGCCTTCAACGGTCGAGTATATCAGTACACAGTCCTGCCCTTCGGCCTGTCTTTGGCACCCCTTACATTTACGAAATGCATGGACACGGCCCTCGCTCCCCTGAGAAAACAGGGAATGCGAATACTGAATTATCTGGACGATTGGCTTATTCTAGCGCAGTCAGAGACGGAACTTGTGTCTCACAGAACAGCGCTTCTCAGCCATCTGGAGGAGCTGGGTCTCTCGGTCAACTGGACCAAGAGCTCGCTATCGCCCCGTCAGTCAATTTCCTTTCTTGGAATAGAACTGGACTCGGTGGCTATGACGGCCAGACTGTCGGAGCAGCGCGCGCGCCGCATCCGCCTCCTCGCCGCATCCCTCCAAATAGGCAGCCGGGTTCTGCTGAGGACATTCCAGCGTATCTTGGGGCATATGGCCTCAGCTGCAGCAGCGCTCCAGCTGGGCTTACTGCGCATGCGCCCGCTTCAACGCTGGCTGAAAGCGCGCGTGCCCCACCGAGCCTGGGCGGCCGGCGGCTTGCGAGTCAGAGTGAATCAGGGCTGCATTTCAGCCCTGCAGCCCTGGCTGGCAGCCGAATGGTATCTCACGGGAGTGACTATGGGAGTGATTTCACACCGGAAAGTTGTCTCGACAGACGCTTCCAACCTAGGTTGGGGAGCGCTCTTCGAAGGCAGACCGGTCTATGGCCGCTGGTCAGACCAGGAGAATCTCCTACACATAAACTGTCTAGAGATGCTCGCGGTCGAGAAAGCGCTCAAACACTTCCTCCCATTCCTCCACGGTCACCATGTTCTAGTCCGCACGGACAATACATCGGTAGTGGCCTATGTGAATCGCCAGGGCGGTGTCAGATCAAAGACGCTCTGCACCCTGGCGGAACGCCTCCTCGTGTGGGCTCAGCACCTTCTGCGCTCGCTGAGAGCCGCGCATGTGCCTGGCCACCTGAACGAGGGTCCCGACAGACTGTCCAGGGACAACGTTCCCCCTGGGGAGTGGTCTCTACACCCCCAAACAGTCCAGTCACTGTGGCGCCGTTTCGGCAAAGCGAAAGTCGACCTTTTTGCGTCAAAAGACAACGCTCATTGCCCAGAGTTCTTCTCGAAGAACGAGGACGCGCTGGCCCAGACCTGGCCCAGCGGCCCGTTGTACGCTTTTCCCCCGGTCTCTCTGCTGCCTCAGGTCATCGAGAGAATCAGGGAAGCGCGCCACTCAGTGCTCCTCATAGCCCCATGCTGGGAGAACCAAGCTTGGTTCCCGGATCTAATACAGCTGGCAGACTCAGCCCCCTGGCCGATACCGGTGAAGAGAGACCTTCTCTCTCAAGCCCGCGGCTCGATATGGCATCCCCATCCAGAGCGCTGGTCTCTGCATGCGTGGAGCCTCAACGATTACACGCTGATCTGCCAGACGGGGTCATGAACACGATCATCCCCTCTACGAGGCGGCTCTACATGTCGAAATGGTCAGTGTTTAACAGATGGTGCACTGCTAAGGGGCTCGATCCACAGACATGTGGGGTATCGCGAATACTGTGTTTCCTTCAAGAGCTACTGGACGCGGGCAGGTCCCCCTCCACGCTCAAAGTCTATGTTGCGGCCATTTCAGCGCTCTCTGTTTCAGAGCGGGGCCGCGCATTAGGAAGGAACGAGTTCGTCATCCGCTTCCTTAGGGGAGCCAGGAGGATGAACCCCCCGCGACCCCCCTCGGTTCCTATGTGGGATCTTTCTCTGGTCTTGGAGGCCCTGAGAGCGCATCCCTTCGAACCCTTGGAAACTGTGGATATGAAATACCTCACGCTCAAAACCGTTTTTCTGATAGCACTGTCTTCAGTCAAACGAGTGGGAGACCTTCACGCGTTATCTATTAACGCCGTGTGCCTCGAGTTCGGACCTAATGACTCCAAAGTCATTCTCAGACCGAGGCATGGGTACGTTCCCAAAATTTTGGGCACTCCCTTCAGAGCACAGGTCATTTCCCTCTCAGCCCTGCCAACGCACGGCAGCGAGGCCGATAGTAATCTCCTCTGCCCGGTCAGGGCGTTGAGAAACTACATTTCACGGTCCGCCGCTTTCAGGCGCTCGGAACAGCTCTTTGTTTCGTTTGGTGGGCGCACCAAGGGTCTCGCCGCCTCGAAACACAGCCTGTCCAGATGGATAGTGGACGCTATTGCTGTGGCTTATGCGTCTAAAGACCTGCAGTGCCCATTGGGCATTCGAGCTCACTCCACCAGAGGCATGGCCTCGTCGTGGGCGTGGTCCAGCGGGATTCCCATTCATGACATTTGTGCAGCGGCAGGCTGGGCCTCCCCCTCCACATTTGTTAGGTTTTACAACCTGGATGTTCCCGCCTTGCAGGCGAAAGTGTTATCAGTCTAAGTCTCGCGTATGCCGGCCCACTATCTATGCGCGGGCTACGGTGAGTGATTTAGCTCTACTGGTTGAGCTGCACTATGCAGGGAATTGTCAGTTCGGACCGGCCGTGCCGCTCCTAACCCCCTAGTGTGTGCTTATGTACGGCACTAGCCCTCTTTGGGCCGCCCGGCTCTCTGCTATCACGTTCCCCGGGCTCTCCCTGGGACTCATTCAGTGGATGCTGGGCGCGCACGGCTTTGACAAGGGCGTTCCCGTAGCGTAGCAACTACGCAATACGAGAGAACCTCTCGTAAGAGAACGTTTCGGTTACTCACGTAACCTCTGTTCTCTCTAGAAGAGGGAACGAGTATTGCGTAGCCCGCCGTGCTCGCGCCACGAGCTCATTTCGCTTCATGCGACAGAAACCAGAGAAGCAGCCTCCGAGCCCTGTTTATATACGCCAAGCCACACCCCTTTTCGCGGGCTGTGACGCATTAAGCGTCGTGATGTCACGCCAAGGGCTCAGCGGTAGGCTGCTGCAGTTGCCGCAGGGCAGCCAATGGGCACGCTAGTAGCTCGCCCTAGGTCTGCAGGCTGCCGCACTGCGTTGACAAGATTATAAAAATTAAGGATAATTTTTGGCTTCAGTATCTCGAGAAAGAAAGGCTTTCCCGTAGCGTAGCAACTACGCAATACTCGTTCCCTCTTCTAGAGAGAACAGAGGTTACGTGAGTAACCGAAACGTTTTGTATTGTGTTCATGCTTGTTTGTCCTCTGCTTTGTTGGTGGATAATATGTATATCTTGTATATCTAGTCTGCCATGACAAAATATATGAACATTATCATATCTATTAAATACCTATTGCACTGTATCAAACCGTAATGGGACATGGTGTTGGAAAAAATATATTGTATTATTTTTTAAAGCTTTTGTGTTCACCAGGAAACTTTGTGTTTGCTTGAAAAATTTGGGTGTAAATCTAAATTAAATCTGTAAGGGCTTTATAAACATAGAAAACAAAAGGGGTGTGCAAACCTCGACTCTATACATGTGGAAGGACACGTACAGTCAGCTGGTGGAAACCTGACAGTGACCAGGAGCAGCCGACTGGACATTATCCCTCATCATACTCATAAATAAACATATGGACATGAAGGACTGATGTGAATTGAAAAAAAGAGAGTGATAGAAAAGACATGAAACTACCTATTTACATATAACACGTGTGTGTCGTGCTCATTATAACATGACCAGATGAATTCAGGTGAAACTGTGGCATGATGTTATTGGGAAAATCAAATGCAGTTTGCCGAGTGTTAAAGGTTAACTTCATCACAGCTCTGGTTATCAGAAGTGTTCTGAGCACTAGAGGGATTAATCTACTTTCTGGTTATGTTTCAAAATGACAACTGGGTCATTTTTTGTTGGGGTTGAGGAAGAGAAAGACAGTGAGATAAAAGAGAAACCATCTTACAGCCCGTCAGGCCCGATCTGAGGTCACAGCTAGAGGAGGAACAGGAGGAGAGACATCAGGGATTCGCCCACAGCACACACTCACACACTCATCACACCAGTGCAATGGACTACTTGCACAACTACTTCTGCGTTGTACTCATTACATCTCGGGGGTTTCCGGCAACAGCGTTCAGCGCATACATACATGAGAACGCAGATTATTACTGTTTAATATCTGAATCAACATGCACCAACGCTACATTCTTCTAAATGTCATAATCATTTGTTAACAAACAAGTATTCATTACTTCAATACGCTCATTGTTTCTGCTTTAAATTATTACATAGTTAGCTAATAATGTATTAATTTAAACAGTGATTTTGTACATTTCTGAAATACATAACTTAGACAGTTTCCTCTGATAACAGATCACTGTAAATTGTAATATGGACTCATGCATTTTCTGTAAAGCAGCTTTGAAATCATGTGTTTGTGAAAAGCGCGATACAAATAAATGTGAATCGAGTATGTTGTATGGCTGCCAATTGAATAAAATAAATAATAATGTTCTCTGCCTTGACATGAATTATCTGGAGCCTGCTGAAATGTCCCTTAAATATATATTTTCTTTACAATTGTGCAATCTGAATAATAAATAACTATATTTCGCCACTATCCTGCATCAGTTCAGTGCTCGTCTGCTCATTAACAGTGTTTTTCTCTTGATCATATCTCATACCTGTTGAGTTTAACTTTTTAAATGAATTTGACTAATAAAGAAGGATTGCTTGTGTGCGCTGGTGCTTTTATTCCAGTCTTTTAAAATAGTTGAATGAATTGATACGTGGTACGTGCCTTAAATAAATGTAATGATGTTAGTATTTAATTCATCTTAAACAGTAACACACACACAGCGTAGAGGAGAATGACAGGCAACTACTTTGAATATTACTGAAATTTTTTGAGCAATGAAAAAAATGACAGAATAGTGATTAAAATATTTAATACAAATAAATAAATGTTCATACTGATCTGATTCATCAGGTCTCACACTAGTTTAGACGACTGACTTTGTGGGATTAAAACCTCATGTTTCGTTGAGTTGGGAAAATTCTGCACACAGTAATCATCAAAATATCTCTTTTCTTGTCTCTGAAAATGTCAACATTTTTTAAATCTTCTTGCAGACACTCCTTTTAGTTTGCGTTTATTGAACTCGATGACTACAAGTGCATTGAAAATATACATAACCGTAAATAATTGAGATGTATTATATCAAACGCTCAAGTAGTCCGCTCCACACGTGTATCTCTATGAGCTCTCACTGGCACAGATGCAGTTCAGAGGAGATGAGGACGAACGCTAGAGAGGTTTATGACAGAGACGTGTGTTGTGTTATATCAGCGTTTGTGGGCATGAAGGGTCTAATGTCAGGGCACACAGTGGTTAGTGGGGTTGGGTATCGCTTTAATTTGAAAGATTCCGATTCCAATAAGGAAGGAAAACAACAACTTCAATATCATTCACGTTTAGTCTTATTGCAAAACTTTTAATTGTAGCTGATTATCATGAACACAAATCTACAGGCTAGAGAACACTTACACAAGGATTTAAAAATACCATAGAAGAACAACTAGCCGAATTAATATAAATATCAAGCATTATTAGCATTAAGACAAGTACCGTATTTTCCGGACTATAAGTCACACTTTTTTTCAGAGTTTGGCTGGTTCTGCGACTTATATATCAAAATGAATTCATACTGACTGACAAGAACCAAGAGAAAACATGTCCGTCTACAGCCGCCAGAGGGCGCTCTATGCTCTCCTGTAGCCCTGAACAGTTTCACTGAAAACAACTGAAAACTGAAAAACTGTTCACTGAAACATTAACTTAAAGGTCCCGTTCTTCGTGATCCCATGTTTCAAACTTTAGTTAGTGTGTAATGTTGTTGTTAGAGTATAAATAATATCTGTAAAATTATAAAGCTCAAAGTTCAATGCCAAGCGAGATATTTTATTTAACAGAAGTCGACTACAGTGAACGGTTGATTTGGACTACATCCCTCTACTTCCTTCTTTAATGACGTCACTAGAACTGTTTCTTGACTAACCTCCACCCACAGGAATACACAAAAAAGGAATACACGTTTGTCGCCATGTCGTCGAGACGCTGTTATTTTCATCCCGAGTCAAATCACCTTTGTTTTGACCCGCCCTGATCGAGTTCACAGCCATAGATGAGACGTTGTAGGTGTTGTGTGGCTGGATGTATTAATCCACATAGCTCTCTCTATTTACTACCGAAATCTGAGGCAGCCGCTGAAGACGAGGTGGAATTATTTTGTTTTTAAAGAAAATGGTCCCTCAACTCTACCGAAATTCGTTTATGTACTCATCTTTTGTGTGATGTACAATAAACTTTATTAAACTCATCAGTATATGTTTGATCATCATTCGGACCTGGTCCGAAACAGCAGACTTGTAGGCTATTAATAATGGATACATACAAGCAGATGAGAAGAAGGGGATCTTTTGAGGATCATACATCTTGTGAAAAGGGGCATAATACAGGACCTTTAAAGACAACTGAGAAAGACTGAAAACAAACAAAATGCCCCCAAAAAGAAAATCCCATCCTTGTTCAGAAGCGACACCGAGGATGGAGAATTCAGTGGATTCAGTGATGTGGAGTGAGATCGGGAGCTTGGTGAACTTGCTTACCGGGAACTTGCTTGTTGGACTCGCTGGCTTGTGTTAATTTAGGCTATTCAGCCTCACATGTATATGTTCTTTATGCTGTTGTGTAGCTGAACAACTGTTAATGTGTTACGTTAACATACCAGTCACCCGTTCAGCCTGTTGTTCTGTGTGCTGTTGTGTAGTGGAATAACTTGCCGTTCCAGATTAAATGTCTGTTCTTGGATTTTGTGAAATAAATGTATGAATAAATGCGACGTAAATAGTCCAGTGCGACTTATATATGTTTTTTTCCACTTCATTTTTTAACTGATGCGACTTACACTCCGGAGCGACTTATAGTCCGGAAAATACGGTAAACACTCAGTAATGAAAGTAAGTAAAAAATTAGCAATCGCAACAAATAGATACAACTGAACAAAGATACGATTGAAATAAATAGTGTTTTAAGATTTTCAGGTAGAAACTGGAATCAAATGTAAAATAACACTGCAGTTTATAAGTAAAAAAATACATTACAAATGTAGTAACAAAAGTTATTCAGTGAAGAACGAGTGAATTTTGTCTGTCTTGTGTTGTTTGATTAGTGTTATTATAGAGCAGGAATGTTAGGCTGCTGTCACTTTAAGAGCTGCACAGATCCAGTATACTGATACACATGAAAACAGCGAGTCGTCTCACGCTTAAATTGTTTAAAGTCATATTGAAATGCTCACCAAGGAATCGAAATGTTAATTGTATAACAAGTATCCAATTCCAGAATTGTAATCGATTTTCGATCCCCAACCCTCGTGGTTAGTGCTTGAAATCCAGCGGTTAGTGATGATCCTGTAGCGCGAGAGACTTACGCAGTGAGGATCCGGTGGACCCGCCTCGCAGGATCTGGTTGAGCACGTCGTCGGTGTCGCTGGTGCTCGCCATACTGTTCCTCATCTGCATCATGGAGAGCTGAGAGCACAGGCTCGGCTGGCGGTCCATCTTCTTCACAGCCTATGGTACAGTCAGCATCACTTCAGTTAAACCCAGCTGACACACACACACCAACCCAGCTGACACACACACCAACCCACACAGCAACATAAGCCGCGTTTCCACCGCAGGAACTTTCCCAGGAACTAGGGACTTTGGGCTGCTTCTCGGTGTGTGTACACCGCAGGGTCTAAATGAAGTTCTGGGTAAATATTTCCCCCTGTGAGGAAGTACTTTTTCAAAGTTCAGGAGCTTTCAGGGGTGGGGCTTGGGCACTGAACATGCCGATTGGTTGAGCTCATGCCGCATTTTGATTGGTTGACTACACGCAGCATCTAATTTCAACCACCATTTTTTTTTAATCTGTTGCGGCGCGTGCAGCACCAGTCGTCTGCTATTCGAATCAAGAATGGAGTTTAAAAAATACGACAGATGGACCGACGACGAGGTTCAGACTTTATTAAGCTTAAATTCAGAGGATAAATCCAGTGGGAACTGTAAAGTAACAGTCCTATGTCACCGGACTAATTTGCCTAATCTTCTCGGTACTTTAGACCTGGGTGGAAACGCAGACAGTGACAGTTCTGGGGGAAAACAGTTCCTGGGACAAACTGTTCCGGGTAATTTCGGTGGAAACGCGGCTATAGTGTCGGCCCAGATCCGGCCCACATCTGGTACATGTGGATGGCATGCGTGCCGGATCTGGGCCGACACTATGATGCTGTCTGGGTAACAAGTATGCATTGAAAACATTTTATGAAAACGCTATTTCTGAATGTTCTCTGAAAACCAGTTCTTTGAAAATGAGGGACCTAGGGATGCTAGGGACCGATATGAACATTTTGTCCGATACCGATAACCACCGCTAATTCTTTATATTTAAAGGCCGATAACCAATGTATTGGCCAATAAATCTAAATTCAGATTTTTATGTAATTTTTGAGCGCCTGATTACAAAAACAAAAGTCTCACCATTTAAAGCCATGACCCAAACACACAATTATATATAATGTTCTCATTATAATTGTATGTAGCTGATATGACATAGAAAACAGCTGTTTTACTTTTTTACATGTATATACTTTAACATTTTTACTGTATTTTTTATCAAATAAATCAGAAGAAGAGACCTTTTTAAAAAAAAAGTTTTTTTAAAAACATCTGTATTATGCCAAACGTTTGACCAGTCGAGAGTCACTGAATCCTGACCTTGTCGCTCAGGGTTGGATCATTGAGCGAGTAGAGCTTGTTGGTGATGTCTTTGCCGATGAGGTACCGGAAAACCTCGTTCAGAAACGACTCGGACTCCAGGAAGTACGTCAGACGCTCCCTCGACCAGCACAGGATCTTGCAGTTTTCCTCAGCACTGATCGTCACCTGGATAGTCACATGACAGATCATTATAGAGAGTGTGTATTACAGGGTTTGTACAAGGTGCTTAAAGTGCTTAAATTTGACTTTTTGAAATTGAAGTCCTGGAAAACCATTGAAAACAACTATATTTATAAAAAAAGGTACTTAAAAAGAGCTTGAATTATTTAAAGTCCTTGAAAGTCCAGGAATTGTATTTTACAGCATCTGTACGAACACTGATATTAGTTTCCTCTTCCTCAAAATGACCAGAAATGTCAGGAATGTGATATCGTCACATATGTATATATATATATAGTGTCGGCCCATATCTGGAACATGTGGATTCCACCAGATGTGGGCCGACACCATGTTGCTGTCTGGGTTCTTTTACAATATACAGTATATTATGCAATATGATACAGTCAAACCAAAATGTATTCAGACACCTTCAACATTTCTCACATAATCACAGTTTATTCACTATAGTTTAAAAAATGGTAATAAAATATGAGCAGAACTCAGAGTTATGAACTCAGTTGATATTTGACTGGTTTTGTCCGTCCTTCTGTTAGACTGTCTCACACATGAATTATGTTGAATATCTGTCAGCTGTTAAATTTAACTACACAATTAGATAATACCAGTTTAGCTCAACCAATCACCAAGCAATGCTTCATTGTGTTCAGTCTGTGTGTAAAAAGAGCATTAGCAATTAAAGAAAACACACTTCAGCAAAACATGATCAGCTCAAAGTGTCCCAATCATTTCTGGCCCCAGATTTTTACTGGTAGTCTAGGTATGAAGAATTATTGTGTATAATATGTCACAGTTTACGTACTATTTTTACTATTTTGCTCTCCTCACTTACACAACTGAACTATAGTGTCCTGCACACACTAGTAGAAAAATATAACAAATTATCAATAATTTTTGGTTTTACTGTAACTATGCCAAATGCTGTGGTAATAACAAGAAGCACATATTCAATGAATATTATGTATAAATATCACTCTTACCTGAAACCTCTCACCCCTGTTCAACTGCGTGGACCTGAACTCAGGAGAGTCGATGAAGGCATTGGTGTAAATGTTATGCAAGAAATGACCGCGGTACGAAACCTTCATCCTGTGTGTCGAGTGCATAAACGTGGTCATAAGTCATGCAACACACAGTATTACAGGAGATCTCCACTCGTGGGGAAGTAAAGCACGTACTTTCCCTTGAGGAGAATGCTGAGGCGCTCGTCCACAGACGTCTTGTCTTCCGCCGCGTAGATCTGGCTCTTCTTCAGGGTCTGGATGGTGCAGAACTGGCCCGTGAGTCTCTGAAACAGAGCTTCTCGTACGTGTAGAGGCTCGAACATGCGCTTGTACACCGACTTCAGCTCCCTGTCGATCTTAATCTGGAGTTAAACAGCACAGACAAACACTCAACTCACATTTAATTGTATCGCGCTTTTCACAATACACATCGTTTCAAAACAGCTTTACAGAAAATGCACGAGTCCACATTACAATTTACAGTGATCTGTTATCAGAGGAAACTGTCTAAGTTATGTATATGTATCAGAAATGTACATATACAAATCACAGTTAGCGAAAAAGGTATTGATTTAAACAATATAATAATTTAATGTAGTAACAATGAGCTCAATGAATACTTGTTTAACAAATGATTATGACATTTAGAAAAATGTAGTATTGGTGCATGTTGATTCAGAGTTTGCATCATCTACATCTACAAACATCTATATTGAGTTTAGCAGAATTAATTAATTAATTTCTCATTGGGGAAAATCCCTGTATATCTTGAATTGTGGAGTAATTCTAACAGTGAACGCATGCACTCTCAATGTCCGATTTCAAAACAGTGTTTACAGGATGAATACTGAGGGTTTAAGCTTTCGAATAATACCTCATTTATTAATAAATATAATGTGACAGGATAAAGAGGCGCGAGTGTATCAGTGATATCCAGCCTGAACTCACCGGTCTGCGTTTATAAAGCAGAAAGAAGAAGTGCATGAAGTTGACCAGCAGGAAAACCACGTTCCACACCATCACATCCAGTGTGCATCTGTACAGCGCGGCCCAGGCGATGAGCAGGGAACAGCCTGAGATCACAGATCACATGATCAGAGAACATCTCAACCTCGCCACATGTGCTCTGAGAAACCTGAGAAAGGGAACGAAAACTGCGTCGATAAGACACTTTGGGGAACGCGCTTAGCGTAGAGGCTCTGAAGCATGAATGAAACTAAGCCAATCTTGATTGGTGTTGCGTCATGACGTAACGTGTGACGGCATACACAGAAGCTATAAAGGGACGCCGGCACACAACAGAGTTACCTTCTGCGATGAAGCAAGTCGCTCCCAGGCAGGGGAAGGCGTGGCGGAGGGACGCAGTTCTCGTTCCCTTTCTCAGGGAACAAGGGTTACAGTCGAGTACCCACTATGCCACAACGAGCCCTGACTGTCCCAGTGTGAAGCTGCACACAGGCACACTTAGGACGAGGCCTGGCGTAGAAGGAATGTCCAGGCTATAGAATCCGATGAATGTATGAGGGGTGGCCCATCCTGCTGCATCGCACACTTTTTGGATCGGGGGCCCCTGAAATGAGGGCTCTAGAGGACGCCATGCCTCTGGTTGAATGAGCCCTCACGGCCAAAGGTGAAGGCAAGCTGCGCACCTGATAGGCCATAGAGATAGCCTGAACGACCCAGTTACTGATGGTCTGTTTGGATGCGGGAAGCCCCTTCTTGGGCAACCCGAAGCACACCAGCAACTGGTCTGACTTCTGCCATGAAGACCTCTTGACATAAATCTTGAGCTCTGACAGGGCAGAGTAAATGAAGTCTTTCTTCATCTGCTGTCACGTGAGGTGGAGGATGAAAAGCCTGCTGAACTGTAGGCCGTGCCACATTTAATGGCACTTAGGCACATTGCCCGGACTGGGATGCAAGATAGCCTTAATGTCGCCTGGAGAAAACTCCAGGCACCCATGAGATATAGAGAGCACCTGAAGATCTCCTACTCTCCTCAGAGAAGTATAAGCTAATAAAAAAGCTACCTTGAGGGAAGGTTCTTGGCCTCAGCCGACTCCAGTCCTTCAAGAACCACTGCTAGGTCCCATGTGGGAACTCCGGTACGAGCCCCACGGAGGAAATGTACGACAAGCCGATATCTACCCAGAGGCCCATCACCCAGAGGAGCGTGGAAAGCCGCAATGGCAGCCACGTACACCTTGAGTGTGGACGAGGTAAGACGGGCCGAGAGGCAATCTTGGAGGAGCTCCAGCACTGAAGCCAACCGGGCACTTAACTGGGTCCACCTCACGCTCTCTACACCAAGTGGAAACACATTCCACTTTAGGCCATACAATCTCCTCGTGGAAGGAGCTCTGGAACTGAGTATGGTCTCAACCACTCCAGCCAACAGGCCAACCTCTAGGTACTGAGGCCCCTCAGGGGCCAGGCCCAAAGTTTCCACAGATCTGGTCGAGGGTGAATATTGAGCCCCCGGCCTGTGGAAACAGGTCCCTCCTCAGAGGGATCTGCCAAGGCTGGCCTGCCTTGAGTGCTATAATGAAAACCATACCTGGGCCAGCCAGTATGGGGCAACTAGAAGTAGGCTGATCCCGTCTCAACGGACCCTCTCCAGAACTCCTGAACTCTCCAGAACTCCCGCAGAGCGATCGGGGGAAAGCGTACAGGCGTAGCCTCGGCCACGTCTGTACTATGGCATCCAAACCCTATGGGGCTGGATGGGTGAGAGAAAGCCACAGTGGACAGTGGGACGTCCCTCGAGACGCGAACAAATCCACTTCCACTGAGCCGAACCTCACGCAAATCAGCTTCATCACCTCAGTGTGAAGTCTCCATTCCCCGGGCCTCAGCCCCTGCCTCGACAGGATGTCTGCTCACTGATTCTGGTCCCCTGGGACGTGCATTGCTCTGAGAGATAACAATTTCCCCTGGGACCACAGGAGGATCTGATGCGCCAATCTGGATAGAGGGCGCGATCTCAGAACCCTCTGATGAATCAAGTAGGAGAACACCGACACATTGTCTACATGGTGACCCCTGAGGTCTGGGAGGAAGCTCCTCAGAGCCCTGCCATCCATGACCGCGCCCCAGCCCGTGAGGGAGGCGTCTGTCGAAGAGGATTTCCAGCGACATGATGCTCCCAGCACGGGGCCTTGGGACAGAAACCAAGCTTTTTTTCCACATAGGGAATAGGGAATGAAGGCATCTGCGCGTAACCCTGATCATGCGGAACGGGTTCCCCCTCAGGGAACCACCACTGCATGGCCCTCATGTGCAGCAGACCGAATGGAATGACGTTGGACGCTGCTGCCATGAGCCCTAACACTCTCTGAAAATGTATACTGGTCACCGTGGCCAGGATGGACTCGATCCGTGCAGGAGACAATTGTGCCCGCATCGTGACCAAGTCCCACGCCGCTCTCAGGAACGTGGTTCTCTGGGCTGGTGCCAACACGCTTTTTTTCGTGTTGAGCCTAAACCCCAGGTTCTGGATGTGGGCAAGGACGACATCTCAATGCCGAACTGCCAGCTCTTGTGACTGGGCCATAATAAGCCAGTCGTTGATATGATTTAGCACCCTGACAACCCTTTTTGAAGCCTCAGCGAACTGTCTGGCAGAGGAACACACTCTATGGCCTTTTTTACCAGCAGGGAGTTTACTTCCTGTTCCAGTACCCGACCCTGCACTGGGTCGGCTGCATTCCACACCCACCCGTTGAATATGGGTGGGCTAAATCGAACTGCCCATTGTGTGCAGGACCCAAGGAGAAATATTTGGCAGGTCTTGCCGCTTTGAAATATTCTACTAAGGGAACCAGCCTCTCAAGACTGAATTCGGGGATTATTCGAGATTCGCTCTCAATCCCCTGAAGCGGCTCTCCGGCAGGGTTTGGTCGAAGCGATTCTCGATGTGCGGACGCGAGCGCTGCCTGGCCGCAAGCCTGTGGGGCAGACAGAGCAGCGTGCGTTCGCTGGAAACCGATGTGTCCCGAAGCGCACTTTACGGCGGGATACAGACATTTCCTGAGGGCTCCCCAGAGGGGAGGCTCTTTCGGTTTCGTTCTCGACACCCTGAAGCAGAGGACCGGCTGGGAATAATCAAAAACAGTTTCCGTGGCGATGTGCGGATGCGAACACTGCCTGGCCGCAAGCCTTTTGGGCGGGCACTGCAGCGTGCATTCGCTGAAAACCGATGTGTCCCGAAGCGCACTTGACACTGGATACAAACATCGATTTCCTGAGGGCTCCGCGGAGGAGTGATTCTCCCTGTCCCTCCACGGGGGAGACAGCCATTTTCGTCTCGTTTTCGATACACTGAAGCGGAGGGAAAAATCGAAAACGATTTCGACGTTCGCTGCTCATCATTTTAAGATCATCCATCAAGATTGGCTTAGTTTCATTCATGCTTCAGAGCCGCTACGCTAAGGGCGTTCCCCAAAGTGTCTTATCGACGCAGTTCGAGTTCCCTCGAAAGGGAACTGCAAAGCTTGCATAGGAATTACACTTTTTTTTTAATTTAATTAAATACAAATTAATTTTGTATTGTAAAATTAATGATGGATAGAAGCACTTTTATCATGGACAGATGCACTTTTATGATGGACAGATGCACTTTTATCATGGATAGATGCACTTTTATGATGGATAGATGCACTTTTATGATGGACAGATGCACTTTTATCATGGATAGATGCACTTTTATGATGGATAGATGCACTTTTATGATGACAGATGCACTTTTATGATGGATAGATGCACTTTTATCATGGATAGATGCACTTTTATGATGATAGATGCACTTTTATGATGGATAGATGCACTTTATCATGGATAGATGCACTTTTATGATGGAAAGATGCACTTTTATCATGGATAGATGCACGGGAGCGCGCAGTTGAAACTGCAGTGTTGTAGTGTGTGTGCACGAGCGTGCGCTGTACCCGTGATCAGCAGCAGTCTGAGCAGGATCATGTGCAGTGTGAGGGTGGTGGGGATCAGCAGACCCACTCCGAGGCTCAGGTGGGCCAGGTGGAAGAGCAGGTGATGAGACTGGTCCCAGTCCTGGCATGACGTGGCGTTCGCGTCACCGGGGAGCACGGGCACGCTGGAGAGCAGTGGAGATGAAGTGTAGGACAGAGACACGGACATTCTCTCGAGCTGAAGAGGAGATGCAGGAAAACTGTTACAGCTCACACATGCACACAGCACAAAACACGCAGAATGGTTCCTTACAGAAGAGGCTTTATGGTGCATTTTACTACACAGGAGTGTGTGTTTCATGTCAAATGGTTCTCGTTGCTTGATCTAAATTGATTCAAATTCACAAACATTTATCTTACGTGAATAACACATATATATATTTACAACTGACACATTCATAAAGCAAAAAACACGACAGAATGGTTCCTTACAGAAGAGGTTTTGTTGCATCTAAGGTGCTACTTTTATTCAACTTAATTCACATTTATTTGTATCACGCTTTTCACAATACACATCATTTCAAAGCAGCTTTACAGAAAATGAGTCCACTTTACAATTTACAGTGATCTGTTGTCAGAAGAAACTGAAAAACTACAAAGTTATGTATTTCAGAAATGTACAAAATCACAGTTAGCTAAAAATGTATTAATTTAAACATGTAATAATTTAAGGCAGAAACAATGAGCTCATTGAAGTAATGAATATTATACAAGAGTGTGCGTTTCATGTTAAATTGTTCTCTATGCTATAAATGTAAGTCTGCGCTCCGCAATAGTTAGTGACGTGAAAACACTGAAAAGTCACAAACCGAGAACGCGCACAGAACTATCCAGGAGATTTGCAGTCAGTCAGTGACCTCCAGTCAACTTTCTACGGACACACACGTGTATCTGCTGTACTCCGTGTGAATCTCACACAGCTCCAGTTAAAAAATACATCGATGGCACTTTAAAATACGTTATTATATATTAATTACAGTATTGTCTACTCACCGGAGTTGTCGGTTGAAGCTGTAATATGTGCGCAGTCTGGAGGAATGTCCAGCAGAAGATAACAGACTGTGCGTGTGTGTGTGTGTGTGAGGAGCGCAATGACAGGCATTGACTTAAAATGGGCACAAACCAAGCGGCCACTCCTCTGCGCGTGCACGCAACTCCACCGCTAGAGGGCGTCTGTTTTTCCTCAATACACTATTTAATAGGTTTATCTAATCTGATTTACACACACACACACACACACACACACACACATACTACTAACCCCCACACACTCCCCCAGAAACAGAACAATCTCAGGTCAATAACAGTGTTCTGTTTCATATGACGGACGTTAGATGATGTAGTGATAATACAGAGGAAATTAATATGAGAGCTTATAATATATATTCAGCTAAATGCTGAAAGTGAATCTCTCATCCACCCAAACACAGCGTTTCCACAGACACAGACACACAATGCTCAACCACTTCTCCTCCAGAACAGTTGATTCTCGTGATGGTTCTAACTTTGATTTCTGATCATTCAATTAAATAAAACAATATTTTTGGGGGAAAACATCCCAAGTGCATCCCATAAAACTCGTCTTTGATCACCAGAATGACATATTTAAAGTTTTTTCCTTGAAAAACAATTCTTCATGCCTTAAAATAGAGATAATCAGATGCATGTCAGGTCCGTGTAATGTGCGTCAGGTCTTAAAGTGACAGCAGCCTAATTAACTTGCTGCTGTCTGTGTTATTAATGTTAATTCAAGTACAAAAGACAAAGAGAAAATCACTCACTGCTCTTGACTGAATCACTTTTGTAGCTTTAAAGGTGCAGTAAATGATTTCTGAGAAACAATCTAAACAGTAAACAACAAGGACAAGATTTTTTTGGGAAAACATCCCAAGTGCATTCAAGATTAAAAAACAAAACTCTTCTCATGAGTCTCTCTCCGCCGGTTTGGCTTCACTCTCTTCCAGCACTCAACAGGGTTCACTGGTGTTTTCTCCTCCCGGCTCTGGGGCGTGACAGAAGCTCGGTAACCGCAGATCATAGCGGAACCCGCGCTCGTCGAAAGCCCTGTCGTTCAGAGAGAAGAGTTTCTCCGCGATGTCGTTGCGCACGAGCAGCGCGAAGATCTTGGCAATGTAGCGGTGGCGCGCGAACAGCAGGTAGAGCTTCTTCCTTCGCCACGACACGAACCTGGAGCGCGTGTCCGCGCGCAACGTCACCTGAACAACACAACACGGCCCGTTACAAACCACACAGTGGGAACGCATAATATGAGCTATTTAATAATCATTCACCTGGAAAAATCCTTCTTCTGAGGGCCTGAGGGAATCCCACTCTGGAGAGTCCAGGAACTGAAATGGATAGATGAAGTGCAAAAACTCCCCGTTCACCGTCACCCGCATCCTATTGTAGAGAGAGATAAGCAATATCGTCTACTATAATATGCTGATAGTTGTTTTAACGATGAGCGATGTGACATTAGCGGGTATGTATACTTTACAGAAACACACCTAGAGCGTGCACGCATACACTACATGATGTAGTCTAGTATAGTTCTGTGCTTGCGCATTTAGAGTGCACGCTTTAACTGCACGATTTAGCCTATTAAAATGCATTTAAATGCACCCAATTTTTAAGATAAGGGGGCAAAAATACCTCTGTATTTTATATAGTTAATCAATATCACAAAAAGAGTGCCAGTTTTTCTCCAAATAGTATAAGCATGATTAATGTGACATTAATTTTATCCAACAGTTCAATAAACAAGAAGTTATTATTAAGTGACTTACATTCTAGACACAATATCGCCTGTTTTTGCTCTATTTCACCAACGAAAATAGTTCCAAACAAAGACATAGCAACGTTTTGTGTCTCTGTTTCATTACTGAATGAACGATTCAATGACTCACTCATTAAGACAAATGCTTTGTTCCTGAATGATTCAGCCGTGGTTTGAAACTTAATGACTGCCATCTACTGGCGGGTTTCACTTTTATAGTATTATTATTATTTTATTTTTTTAACCCTTTCAATATATCAATATTCCACATTTTATGTTTAAAGGTGCTCTAAGCGATGTCACACGTTTTTTTAGGCCAAAACATTTTTTGTCACATCCAGCAAACATCTCCTCACTATCCGCTACCTGCCTGTCCCCTGAACACACTGTAAAGACACGCGGTCTCTGTAGACAGCCCAGGCTCCACAAACGGCAAGAAAAACAAACTGGCCCAGCCTGGACCACGAAACATAACAAACAGTGTTCCAGCCTATAACTGACAAGAATGATGTGGGGGTGGGGAGGGGGGGTTAGTGTGCATGCACATCAAGGGGGTTGTGGGGTGGGTTGGGGTGGGTTGGGGTGGGGTGGGGGTGGGGGGGGGTGGAGGAGAGAGAAGCATGAAGAGGGAAGTTAGCTAGAGGAGAGATGTCCTAACATGACTAACGTTAAAATTGCATATTCTTGAGAATTTTGATATGGCCGACACACGACCAAAGAGATGACGTTCCGATGAACAAATAACAAAGAAAAGGGAAAAGGAGAAGGAACGCGGAGTCCTGAATTTACTCCACCAGCAGAAGGGCTTCCAATCCGACATTCAGCTGGCTCTGTTTCTGCTGGACAGGAGGGTAAATCCAGTTTGTTTTTCTAAATGTTTCATGACTGTTTCAGGAAGCACGGAAGGGAGGCGGAGGGGACGGGATGAGGAGGAGCTAGCCTCCGTTTTGTTTGACAATACTTCGAACGTCAACAAGAAGTGACTTCACCCAACATCGCTTAGAGCAGCTTTAAAACATAAAAACATTATTTATGCATGTGTAACTGCAGGTGAAATGCATGCATGTTCCTCTGAGGGGCATTAAACAGTCTGTGGAAATGCTTCTGTGTATTGCAAAGATGAATTTTGTTGATACTTATTTAATTTCCCAGACAGCAACATAGTGTTGGCCCAGATCCGGGCCACATTTGGTACATGTGGAATCCACACGGCCCAGATCCGGGCCACATCTGGGCCGACACTATGTTGCTGTCTGGGTTGACTGGTAACAGTCCTATTGTTTCTTAGCTGATTAAATGTAAGAATTTGACACAAAATATGATGCATACTTTTAAATAAGTTAAAAGAAATGGCTTTAAAAAGCTTTTTTTTTTTAAATCCTATAAAAGGTAAAAAAGCGATTTAAACTTGTTGGAAAAGATCATTTCTGTCACTGCTCCGACCTGACCACCGCACACAATATGAAGAATATCAAAAACTGTTCACAGCAGTCCTAAACCTGCCAAAGTACCAATACAATAAACACACTCAGCAAAATATTTAATTATTCTAATTAGTCTAATTATTGTTATCGATAAAATCCCAGAAAATATGAAGATATCATTTTTTGTCAATTTCAAACACCCCTACATACAGTCAGAAGCATCTTAAAGGAGTAGTTCACTTTAAAATTAAAATTAGCCCATGATTTACTCATCCTCAACTCATCCTAGGTGTATTTCATATTCTTCTTTCAGACAAATACAATCAGAGTTATATTAAAAATGTCATGGTTTTTCCAAGCTTTATAATGGCAGTGAATTGCTGTTTCTGTCAATGCGTTTGTGTAAGAAAAATATGAAAATTTAAAACTTTATACAGTAAAATAATTTGCTTCCGGCCAAACGAACATACGGATTCGAGTCTAAAGCGCAACTTATGCGAGTAATGCGACGTACTGCTGATTACGCTATGCCATGGTGCACTACGCTACTTCTTATGTCATGAGTTGCGTAAGTTGCACTTTAAGCGTAAAGTAGACTGTGTATGTTCATTTGGCTGGAAGCTAGACTTTTACTTTGTAACGTGTTCGATATGGATATTTTTCTTACACAAACGCATGACTTCGCTTCAGAAGGCCTTTATTAAAGGAGAACTCCGGTCAATTTTAACATTAACATAAATTTGGAGTGCTGTCAATACAGAGAACAACGACAAAAATCGGTGTTGCCTACACCTTGTTATCCTCTTTTTAAAATTTGCACCCTGTTGACTTCAATGGGGCAAGTTTTAAACCTGCTTTTAGCCTCTTAACATCCTTGATGTGTCATTACAAGTGCACAGCCAATGTGAGTGATTCCTTCAGAGTGAACACGAGTGAATCTGACTGCAGTAGATGTGAAAGATATGAATAAAAGTGATGTTAATTCAGCCAGCGCACATACCTGTATTTACATCCTGTTTTCGGTCGAAGTCCACAGTAGTCGATTGTCGAGTTCACGTGCATAGGTTTAGTTACCTATGATCACGCGCGTGAACTCGACAATCTTGCCCCATTTAAGTCAACAGGGTGCAAATTTTAAAAAGAGGATAACACGGTGTAGGCAACACCGATTTTTGTCGTTGTTCTCTGTACTGACAGCACTCCAAAATTTACAAAAAAATGTTAAAATTGACCGGAGTTCTCCTTTAAACCCTCAGAGCCTGTGGAGCACTTTAATGATGGAGAGATGCACTTTTATCATGATAGATGCACTTTTATGTTGGATAGATGCACTTTTATCATGGATAGATGGATGCACTTTTATCATGGACAGATGCACTTTTATCATGGACAGATGCACTTTTATGATGGATGGATGCACTTTTATGATGGATAGATGTACTTTTATGATGGATAGATGGATGCACTTTTATCATGGATAGATGGATGCACTTTTATCATGGACAGATGCACTTTTATGATGGATAGATGCACTTTTATCATGATAGATGCACTTTTATGATGGAAGGATGCACTTTTATCATGGATAGATGGATGCACTTTTATCATGGACAGATGCACTTTTATGATGGATAGATGCACTTTTATGATGGATGGATGCACTTTTATGATGGATAGATGGATGCACTTTTATCATGGACAGATGCACTTTTATGATGGATAGATGCACTTTTATGATGGATAGATGCACTTTTATGATGGATGGATGCACTTTTATGATGGATAGATGCACTTTTATGATGATAGATGCACTTTTATGATGGATGGATGCACTTTTATCATGGATAGATGCACTTTTATGATGGATGGATGCACTTTTATGATGGATAGATGCACTTTTATGATGGATGGATGGATGCACTTTTATGATGGATAGATGCACTTATATGATGGATAGATGCACTTTTATGATGATAGATTCACTTTTATGATGGATGGATGCACTTTTATCATGGATAGATGCACTTTTATGATGTATGGATGCACTTTTATCATGGATAGATGCACTTTTATGATGGATAGATGCACTTTTTTGAGCTTCAATCTGATGGTTGCAATGGTTGCAATCCATTGCCGTTATAAAGCTTGGAAGCGTCAGGGTGTTTATTAATATAACTCTGATTGTATTCGTCTGAAAGAAGAATATTATATACTTGAGAGTTAGTAAATCATGGGCTAATTTTCATTTAAAGTGAACTACTCCTTTAATACTCACCTGCCTGAGAGCAGAACTGAGAGTTTGTCGATCGAGGTTTTGCCCTCGATGGCGAAGCATTGCTCTTTATCTATAGTGTGGATATCGCCGTCACAACACTCAACGATCTTCCCATAGTGAGTTAAGGACACCCCCAGCTTTTTGAACATGTAATCGTAGAGATCCTGGAACTCCTTCACGAAAGTGACTTTTCTCAGTCGGTAGGACACGTGCACGAGCTGCGCGAGACTGAGGGCGAAGAGCGCGAAGGCCCACGAGAACGAGTCGCTCGTGCACGGGTCGGACCACGACCAGATCGAGTAGCACAAAAAGCCCAGCGACAAGAAGCAGAACATGTAGAGTAATCCATAAAAGCCACTGCCTCCCATGAACCCTAAAACCAGCAGGATATGTGCGAGATGAAACATTGATCCTTCGGGATTTTCCTTCCATTCTGCGCACACTGGATATTCCAGAGACTTGGTCGCGTTATTCTCAGGGAAATTAGTCAAAGGATCCATGATGGGAAAGAAGAATCAACACGCGCGCTGTATATTCTTCTCTCTCTCGCTCTCTCTCTCGCTCTCTCTCTCTCTCTCAGAGATGTGATCTGCTGTGAACACACACACACACACACACACACATAGAAACCCGAGCCTGCAGACACACACAGTTTTACTGCGCACAGATTTGGAAACGTAATGGACTTCAAGTTCTCAGTTGTCATTAGTTCGAGTGTGTATGTGACTTTGTCTTGGATGTGTTTCTCCTAAAATCCCTGCTTGAGATCTAGGCTAAGTTATGAATACTTTTGGAATATTAGATCTAATTTTAGTATGGCATGATTTAAATCATCTGTATGTTAAATCACTGTCTATTTCTATTAGCAGTGAATGAAGTTATAGGGCTGTCAAAAATAACTTGTTTTTTCTTTGCAATTAATATTTTCAGTTTAACACGTTAAAAATATTGGTAACAAAAGGTTCAGTTTGTTAACATTAGTCAACATGAACATGAAAAAATATTCTAGAGCATTTGTTCATCTTAGCTAATATTACTTTTAACATTTACTAACACATTAAACAATCGAGAGCGAAGATGTTCTGCATGGCCTGTCCTGATCAGACAATCATTCATTCATTCAAGTGCTTAGTTTTCATCCTTACAGTGAAAACATTGGAAGATCTGAAGCTCTCGTCGGTTTGATGGTGTTTATGCTACAAAAATGGTAAAACGATGTGCGTTTGGTTCTTGTAACACTGATTCCAGGATCCTGAGAGGGTTTTCATGTATTGAATCACCGTACTGTTCACCAGCGCGTTTCAAAAGTGTAATAAGATTTGAGCGAACGGACCAATTATCTGCGTATTACGACTGAAGCCGAGAGGTGGTCCTTCTGGTTATTTATAATATCACTGATGTGGGTGCAGTAACCTGGTTCCCTAAGGATTCAACCCCAATCCCAATGAAGACGAAAACATTCATTTTCTGATTGTCACACTTTAATTAAGTTACAATTTAAGTTAGTGAGTCCATGCTAACGTACAAACCTAAATAGCTAACTGTTCTCACGTCATGTACAGTGTAGGGCAAAAACACATAAACGAAGGTCTACATGTCAGTGCCTCATATAAACTGGTTAAATGTAAATTAATTTAATCTAACCCTGCAGTACATGAAGAGTGTTGATCCTGGATGTTGTTCATCTGAAATTGTGAAGAGCGTATCATGAGCTTCTCCCACTTGATCTGTAAACCCTCACTTCCAAATTAATCTTGTTACCCACCATATTTATTTTGAATATTTTATATATCCCTCCATGGCATATTTATGTCCCACTTGATGCTCCTCGGCGAGAGGTGGTCCTTCTGTGTCCAAAATGTATCAAAAACATCTTGGGACGAGGTTTTCACACTGACGGCTGTCATTGTAAGACAGTTAGCAACTCCGTTTGTTTTTCCGAGTTACTACAGCAACAGTAACTAAGGGAGGCGGGGCTAACCGATAGGTCACTTTAAGGTAAAAGTTTATCCTTTAATGGGCCGAGATTGATCTCTTTCTCTTGTGCCCCCTTCAGCGCTGTGAGGTGAAGGTGAGAGTGTGTTGTTCATGCTTTTCTGTTATAGGAATATGTTCGAGGTGTTGATACCTAAGCTTAGTCTGAGGATGGTCACAACTAGGGTTGCCAACTTTGACACTATGAAATAAGGGACAAAAGGTGGCCTGGTTTTGTGTGAATATACAGTGTATGGTTTTAAGCCATTTGTCATAATGATAGCTAACTTAATAAAATATGAATTCATAACTCTCACGCCTCAACGTACAGCAGGTTTAATAATAGTTTGTTAATTTACAGCAGCTTTAACACAGTCCTTTAATTGAACCATTACCCATTACCTTTACTTTTTGACTAAGACAAAACACATGTGACTCCTGCACTGTAGGTTATCCCCTTCATGTTAATCTCGCATGTGGCAAACTAAAAATAACACAGCTTCTGTATGCTGTAGTTTTGCAGAGGAATCAAATAGCAGACTCAGAACGTGCAACCTCGGCGCACACAAACAGTGGCAATAAATGCTTCACATTCTTATTCACTCAAACTATATATAAGTTGGAAAGCAAAACTTGACAAAATAAAACATTTAAATGCAAAAGAAGAAGAGAGAGGCATGACTCTGCTCACCAAGTCTACTTTTTCCATGGATATTTTTGGCTGCTCTTGACCGATTCAAGCAGTCTTTTGTCCTTTTGCGCCGCCAGAGAAAAGTCCTTACATGACAGGTCACAGTTCACAGATATTCAAAGTTCATTTTTGATAAGCTCTGTGCTGCATCTGTTTCTGAGTCTGACCATTCAATGGTCATCAGAGAGAAAAGGCATTTGAGCCTGGCACACTGAGGACAAATGAGACAATCCTGAACATGTTGATCAAGTTTGCTTTCCCTACATTTTGGGAAACTGCGACCCACTTCTCACTGGTGGATTTTGTGGGATCCTGTGTGGCTTTCTTTATTTCTTCCTTGCTAGCACAAAACTCTTCATAGAGTTGGTCCAGACTCACTGTCTCTGTCATTTAGAGGGCAACCAGCACCTGCTCCAGGTCAGGGAAGGAGAGCTCCTCATGTAGGGCCTCTGGCTTCAGCTTCATCATCACATTTTCTGATGAGAAATCAAACCATTTGTCAATGTATGCAATGGCAGTCATAGAACTTCAGAAAGTCCTTTGTTTTGATCTCTGTGCTGACACTTGTTTGTCCATCACCATCTGGTCTGGTATCCAAAAAAGCTGTCTTCTTTCCGCTGAAGCATCTTCACTTTGAATTTTCCCACCTCCTCGTAAACATCTCGTGCCAAACACACCCCACGTTGTAGAAAAAGCACAGATAAATCTCAGCAGCTGCAGTTTTTTCTTCGTCCTCAAAAATCCTCCTCAGTGCCACAGGACAGGCCTCCCCAAGGGACCTGAAGTATGAGGTGAGAGATCAACAGCCGGATGAAGAGACAACCATCGCGTGCAAACATGACGCAGAATTTCACGCCACTCAATGTCAACAAAGGCAAAAACGCACGCAGTTCCTCTCTCTGGAAGCAGAAACTGAGAAGTGGCTGTAGATCTTTAAAGCCAGAGACTCAATATCCACTGAGAGCTGATCACAGGCGTGCTTACAGGTGTTACGGGCAATTAGCTTTCAAAATGCGCCTGTTGGCACTGCTCAATAACTGGTAAACAAGAGTGGTGTTTTCCAAAGTTAACATTGCCATTATCTGCCGCTTAGGCTGTGATGTGTTTTATATCCAGTTCGTACATTTTCAGGCAGTTCATCAGAGCTTGATGAATACCATTTGCAGTTTCATCATTATCTTCGTAAAAGTCAAATCAAATCAATTAGGCCCAAAATACGGGACGTCCCGGCTAATATGGCAACCCTATTCTCTTGAAGTTGTCTTGAAGATCTCCCTATAGTGAAGGAACAAGGGAAGGCCCTTCTCAGATATCCTTTCCTTTCTGTTCTTGTCATATTTTCTGAACTATAGCGAATAAACTGTGATAATGTGAGAAATATTGAAGGTGTCTGAATAAATTTTGGTTTGACTGTATGTAACCCCGGTTCCCTGAGAAGGGAACTCAACGCTGCATTGCTTTGCCATACCGCACACACACCTGTGTGTCTTCCTTCAGACAATTAGAACCTGATTGTGTCTGTTCGTGTGTCTGTTTCTAGTCTCGCGAACTCGCTGACCTGTCATCACGTGACCTCTTCAAAGGCCAGTTTCATTGGTGTGTTGCACACATGCTTCAGACACCGGCTCACGGAGAGGCGTTCGCATAGCGTCAATCAGACATGCGAAACCCTTGGATGATTTGTTTGTTGTTGTTTAACAAAGTGCATAAAAAGTCATGCTTATGGTTAATGTTCTAAAATGACTAGTTCCTCTATTATCTTAATCTTATTGATAGCCAACAACATGGGTTTATTCATTCTTAAAGTCCCCTTGTGGTGAAAATCCAGCTTTTAATATTGTTTCTATGTTTGTGTTTTTAATCTGCTTTAAGACAAACCATGTGTAAGTTCATAAGTCGACAGCATTGCTGAGTATTTCCTCCTTAAAACTGCAGTGAACCAAAGACAGTCTCAAAAACACGCTTTGAAATCGCTGGTGTTTCTGACGTGGTTACCTTGTAACCAATCAGATCAACGTGTGATCGTCAACCAGTGGATCTCTGAGTGAGTGAGTGAGTGGAGGCGGGGCTCATTTGCATATTCATAGAACCGTGTATTCTAAATGACGCAAGGGTGTCAAGTTATATTTAAATGATTTAAAATGATTGACTGTAGGGAGACTTTAATTTATGTGACTTTAATAAATTTCTTACTCTATTAAAAATAATGGAATATTTCATGCTCATGGTTATTTACATTTCTTTTGGTGTCTATATAAGAAAGATCCATGAGGTATTCTGAGAATACAACAAAAACTGTTGTCCCATGCTTAAAACCCCTAATATATTAAATTTCACAAGTTCACATGTACATGAAATCGAATGTAGTAATTTATGCGTATTGGCGTGCTGTCCGGGAGAAGACTCAGAGCTCGGAATCTGGCCCGATCCCAGAGTACTCCCCCTTTTGACTGGGATAGAAACCCAGCCGAGAGTGAGGTGACGGGGTGGTGGAGGGGTGCTGTGAAACTGCCATGGGAAGGCTATATTTATACCGGCTTCCTCGTGCTGATTGGTTGATTACCTGAACGTGCTCCTCCCGAACTTTGTACATAAAACTTCATTTAAAACCTTTTCAACTGACTAAAAAAAAATGTTGTGATTGGTAAGAGGTATTCAACAATTCATCGATTTGGAATGGAATTTACATCACAAAATATTCCCAATTCCCCAAATAGGCTACTTGAGAATAGTAATGAAGTAAATCGAGTGCTTTATACTCCCAAAATTACATACAAAACATATAAACATATTTGTTATGTTAATATAGGTTGCATTTACAATCCAACGTTTTTCAAGGACTTTGCTTCAGGTTTAAAGGAGAATGTCAGGCAGTGGCTGAAACATCTCAGTAATGAGGCTTGAGATCAGGACACCGGGACACTACGTTTCTCCTTGGGATGCAAATCAGGGTGTTTCAGTTTTGTTCTGGTTGAAAATAACTCCTGGTTAACAGCCAATCTCTCTCTCTCACACACACACACACACACACACACACACACACCACACTCCACAGTCTGGCAGCTGAAGGTGCCTTTCACATTCTGGGGTAAAACACACTTCACCCGAGGAGGAAATTTAGGACAAACCGTCTCTACGGACTCAGGGATCAGTGGAAGTGCTAATAAACATGGCATCCTCTGAATCTCTGTGCTTTTCCTCTGTATAAACATGGAGATCGTAGTAGAGTGTGTTGTTCAGAGCTGAGTGTGTTGTTGAGAGAGTGTGTTGGAGGGTCAGACATGAACTGGCTGTCAGACACCAGCACATCTATATATAGATCCACACCCCAGACCCCGGATCCCTGTGTGTGTGTGTGTGTGTGTGTGTGTGTACTTGTACAACTATCTTTGTGAGGACCAGTTTGAGTGTTAGACCAGTGGAGTGAGGACAGAGAGAGTAAAGGGAGGACATGTTGGCCGGTCCTCAGTCTCTGAGAGACTTTAAAGGCCTGTTTGAGGGTCAAGACTTGGTTTTAGGGATCAGGTTATAATGAGGTCAAGGGTCGGTTTAGGGTCAGGGGTCGAGTTAGGCACTTAGTTGTGATGGGTAAGGTTAGGGTAAGCGGCTAGAGATTGCATTGTGTCAATGAATGTCTTCATAAAGATAGATGTACAAGAAAGTGTGTGTGTGTGTGTGTGTGTGTGTGTGTGTGTGTGTGTGCTCTAGTGTCACATACTCCAGCAGATCTACAGTCCACTCTTAACCCTTATGTGCTGTTGGGGATGTTTTCATCCACTATGGGGTATTTTTGAGTCTAAATTTGGCCATAACTTTTTCTGTGTTTCAGCAAATGGAATGATTTTTGGTGACAAATCTTATTTTGACACATATTTTGGGAAAATGCTTTGAAATTTTTCAAAAACTCAACAGTACACTGTGGGCAAATTTACTACCCTTTCGTTATGTTTGTGGCTGAAAACAGCCACTACTTTAAACTGCTGTAAAAATTTATCAGATAAATATTTTTTTCAAATTTTTTTGCATAAATCTATTAATCAACCTCAGTCCTGCTCAAAAATACTAAATGTTTAAAAAAAAATCAGGATTTTAACTCTTTAATTGCCAAATTTGTAAATTATGTCACTGATTTGGGAAAAAAACACACACAAAATGACTCATTTTCAATATAAAATGTGATTGTGGACTGGATTTTTTTTACCTTTTATCACAGTCTTGGACATGTCAAAGATTAGAAACAACATTGGTTTTGATGCATTGTTAGTTTTTGTGCAGCATCAGATTTTAACTTTTTCTCCCTCATTTACTGTTCGTGGCTGTTTTTGCCCCATTGACTTCCATTATAACCACATTTTTTGATTGCAAAGCCATGACACCATATAATCATGCATTTTTGATTGTTGGTGGTTTTCCCTGTTGGGAAGAGGTAAAATTTGTCATTTTTACTGTTGATAACCGGGTGGCACCATTAACCCTTTAGATAGGCCTGTGCCAAAAAAAGCTTAGTTTCTGGCTTTTACATGGAGTTATATGGAGTATAACAGCATAATAAAGTGTGTGTGTGTGTGTGTGTGTGTGTGTGTGTGTGTGTGTGTGTGTGTGTGTGTGTGTGTGTGTGTGTGTGAACTCACC
The DNA here is from genome assembly GCF_949319135.1 of Squalius cephalus. Classification (NCBI taxonomy): domain Eukaryota; kingdom Metazoa; phylum Chordata; class Actinopteri; order Cypriniformes; family Leuciscidae; genus Squalius; species Squalius cephalus. The sequence continues at coordinate 35,948,176 of NC_137136.1, forward strand.
TTGATGCGTCTGAGAAAATCAAAATATGCACCTCAGCTCTCAGAACTGCATGGAGTAAACAAAAACAAAGTAAGTGTATTTATGCACCTGCTGCCTTTTGATGGTGAGAAATGCAGACTAAACAAAAACAAAGCAAGTGGATTTAAACGCGTGCATGCAAGCCTGCTGGTCATTTGATGGTGAGAAGAGCAGCAAGCAACATGAGAAAGGGCTTGACTTGTAGTGAAGTTTTAGAGATGATTATGCAGCCTGACCCCTCCAGCGAGCTGCAGGATGTATCGTCTTCTCCCTCTGACACCACAGACTCAGGAGAGTCAGATCCTGATTTGGATGTGGCACCCTCATCATCCTCTCTAGCTTCCACTGAAGGCGAGGAGGATTCGGAGGATCCTGGATCTGGGTGGATTGGGAGAAACGGCGAAGTGTGGTTTTCCACCAACGCGGAGACAACTCCCTTTCTTCAGCCTGCCAGAGGCATGACTCCAGGGCCGACGCGCTATGCCTTCGCAAGGGTCCAGAACATGGATTCCGTGTTCAATCTGTTTTTTACGGAGGAGATGATTGACCTCATTGTCAGCATGACTTGCGTCAACACATACATGTTTGTACAGTCATACAAACATGTATGACTATGCCTTGTGATGGCATAGCGCGTCGGCCCTGGAGTCACGCCACTGGCAGGCTGAAGAAAGAGAGTTGTCTCCGCGTTAGTGGAAAACAACACTTCGCCGTTTCTCCCAATCTACCCAGATCCAGGATCCTCCGAATCCTCCTCGCCTTCAGTGGAAGCTAGAGTGGATGATGAGGGTGCCACATCCAAATCAGGATCTGACTCTCCTGAGTCTGTGGTGTCAGAGGGAGAAGACGATACATCCTGCAGCTCGCTGGAGGGGTCAGGCTGCATAATCATCTCTAAAACTTCACTACAAGTCAAGCCCTTTCTCATGTTGCTTGCTGCTCTTCTCACCATCAAATGACCAGCAGGCTTGCATGCACGCGTTTAAATCCACTTGCTTTGTTTTTGTTTAGTCTGCATTTCTCACCATCAAAAGGCAGCAGGTGCATAAATACACTTACTTTGTTTTTGTTTACTCCATGCAGTTCTGAGAGCTGAGGTGCATATTTAGATTTTCTCAGACGCATCAAGGTGAGTTCACACACACACACACACACACACACACACACACACACACACACACACACACACACACACACACACACACACAATCACACACTTTATTATGCTGTTATACTCCATATAACTCCATGTAAAAGCCAGAAACTAAGCTTTTTTTGGCACAGGCCTATCTAAAGGGTTAATGGTGCCACCCGGTTATCAACAGTAAAAATGACTAATTTTACCTCTTCCCAACAGGGAAAACCAACAACAATCAAAAATGCATGATTATATGGTGTCATGGCTTTGCAATCAAAAAATGTGGTTATAATGGAAGTCAATGGGGCAAAAACAGCCACGAACAGTAAATGAGGGAGAAAAAGTTAAAATCTGATGCTGCACAAAAACTAACAATGCATCAAAACCAATGTTGTTTCTAATCTTTGACATGTCCAAGACTGTGATAAAAGGTAAAAAAAAATCCAGTCCACAATCACATTTTATATTGAAAATGAGTAATTTTGTGGTTTTTTTCCCCCCAAATCAGTGACATCATTTACGAATTTGGCAATTAAAGAGTTAAAATCCTGAATTTTTTTTAAACATTTAATATTTTTGAGCAGGACTGAGGTTGATTAATAGATTAATGCAAAAAAAATTGAAAAAAATATTTATCTGATACATTTTTACAGCAGTTTAAAGTAGTGGCTGTTTTCAGCCACAAACATAACGAAAGGATGTAAATTCTAACAATGCACAAGGGTTAAAGCTGCTGTTCGATACAGCCGGATGGGCTCAGATGTGAATATCAAGAAAACAGAAGTCCTCTGCCAATGGTCATTGGATCCCCTACAAAAACCTCCAGTATTTACTATTCATGATTCCCCAATCGCCACAGTGCCACACTTCAAATATCTTGCCAGTTATTTATGATTGTGTGTATCTAGATAGTGATCTAGTGAACACAGGATCAAGCAGGCTGCATCTTCATCCGGGAGACTGAGGAAAAGAGTGTTCAGCAATGCTAATCTACATCTACACACAAAGATTGCTGTTTATCAGGCAATCTGCCTCACCACCCTCCTGTATGGCTGTGAAACATGGACCATCTACGGTCGACATCTGAAAATGCTGGAATATTTCCACATTAGATACAGCGCATCCTCAAAGTGACATGGCAAGATCGAGAGCCACATATTGAGATCCTGAGAACAAACACTGTTGGAGTGTAGAGGCAACCCTAACGCTCCACCAGCTCAGATGGCTTGGTGATGTTGGTCATGTTGTGAGAATGCTGCCAAGTCGCCTTCCACGTAAGATACTCCACGGCCAATTACATCTTGGCTCCCGATCTGCAGGCGGTCAATAAAAGAGGCTTAAAGACCAACTAAAAGGCTTTCTTAAGAAGTGTGTGATGAAGCCCACATCCCTGGAAACCAGTGCAGCGAACCACAGCTCTGGCAGAACGCAGGACAGAGTTACGAAGACATCAGAGAACGCAGGCCATGCGTGTGTGTGTGAGTGTGTGTGTGTGTGTGTGTGTGTGAGTGTGTGTGCCATGCTTGTGTGCGAGTGTGTGTGTGTGTGTGTGAGTGTGTGTGCCATGCTTGTGTGCGAGTGTGTGTGTGTGTGTGTGAGTGTGTGTGCCATGCTTGTGTGCGAGTGTGTGTGTGCCCTGTCTGTGAAAGTCAGTGTGTGTCCCGCATTGGACTATACAGTCATCAAAGAACACACAAATTATAGGAGAAGTCATCATCGGACGACGATGGTCTACCCAGGAGAAGAAGTGTGTGTGTGTGTGTGTGTGTGTGGGAAAGAGAGAGAGAGAAACAGGGAATTAGAGCATAGCAATTGTGGTGTGAGGTCTGCAAAATGTATCCAGAACTTCCATGATAATGAAACACTACGACAGCATGTGTGAGTGTGTGTGTGTGTGTGTGTGTGTGTGTGTGTGGTGTGTCAGTGACAGATGAAGCACCTGTTCGCTCATTAATCTCCAGAACAGCTCTGAGTCTCGGGCCCGAGGACACCTTCGCTGAGAGAGAAACACACACACGCTGAAGCCTGTGCGATCCTCAGAGTCTCTGACAGCGAGTGGAGAGTAATAATGCTTTAACACACGCCTGGATCTGTTAAATTAAACAATCTGTATGGCATCTGTATGGTATGTGTGTTTACAACAGTGTTATTTCAGTGTCAATGAGATACTATTGGTTTCTGTATATATTATTCATATTTAGATTTTTTTTTTTAAAATATGTCTATAGTTTTTATTATTATTTTTGTTTCAGTTTTACTTTTAGGTTTTAGTACATCAAGTTAAAGAACTGAAAATGAGAAATATAAAAAAAAAAATCGGATTTTATTTCAATTAAAGATGAAAATACTGAAAGTTATTTTTATCTTTTTACTTAGGCCTAACGATAATAACCCTGGTATACACACATAATGACATTCAATTAGAGATATACTGTGATCATGGACACTGGAAATATATAATAGCGTAATTTAGCTTTATTTACATAATATTGTAATGTTTCCTCGGTCATATTTCCAGTTGTGAAGTTTTGTGTCAGAGTCAGAGACACATGTTGAGTTTAGACTCGAGTGTGTGATTAAAATACACCACAACACCATCTGTGTGTGTGTGTGTGTGTGTGAAACCCACGCTATGGCTCCTCATGACACATGATCTCAGGCTGATGAGAAACACACTTCAGACGCCCGTTACTAATGAGTGAATCCTGCGGATTCATACAGTGATACACATTATAAAATGGCTAACAATATAGCTACAAATGAATGGTTTTACTAGCATGCAGTTGAGGGGGAAATGGTACAATAAGCCTAGAATAAATACTGTGTATTAATTTAAATTTGTCTCATTTAATGTAACATCGATTTAAAAATCTGCAGTTTTTATTTGGACTCAAAAACCTAAACACACACACACACACACACACACACCCTTTGTTCTCATGTTTTCTGCAAAAATGATCTCTGGAGCAGGAAATGAAAAAGACTGAAGGGAAAAGTATAGTCTCATATGAAAAGGAATATGACAAACAAACAGCAGACTATCTTTGACACAATGATGTTATTTTATAACTGTGTAAATGAGGCACAGAAGAGCCTAAGCCAAACCAGTTCCCTATTCCTGAAATCTGATGGCTGGTATAAATGTTGCTCCAGGACCAACAAGGATCCTTCTCGGTGAAACAATGGTCAGTGATCGTTTTAAAATAATTGTACATAAAATGAAGGACATTTGTGCACTTGTGATGCATCAAACTAAGGCTTGAGCTAAGAAACAATGCAGAGTCTCCAACTCCTACACACTCGCTCTACACACACTTCAGCCGCTGCAATCATAATCAAGACTGTCCCAGAATGCCGAGTGCAGTGTGTGAGGTGTGTGAGGTGTGTGAGGGTCAGTGGTGTTAATCAGTGGAGGACAGCGGGGGTGTTCGGACTTCTGATCATGCATATTATTAATGACGCACAAGAACCACTCGAACATCCTTCAACAGGCTCTTCAACTCAGCATTCCCTCCAGTCATTATTATAATGTGTGATGCTGAGACAGACCTGAGCAACAGAGCACAACCTTCAGTATTCCGCATCGTGACCTTTGACCCCTGAGGAGCCGCTCACTGATGTTTATTGTGCGCCACCTGCTGGCCGAACAGTTATATGGTGCTTTGCTCTCCTACTTAAATCAGGTTATTCCTAAGAATATAGGACCAAGACATTATTTATTATTATTTATCATGTAAATAATTTTTTTTTTTTTTAATAAAGCCATTACAAGTAAAACCTATATTTGAAGGATATAACCTGCACTACTTTTCAAAAGTGAGATGTTTAAAGGAGTCTCTTCTGCTCTCCAAAGCTGCATTTATTTAATCACAAATAATGTAAAAAATTGTGAAATATTATTCCAGTGTAAAACAGCTGTTTTCTATGTGAATACATATAAAGTGCAATTTATTCCTGTGATCAAAGCTGATGTTCAGCATCATTACTCCAGTCTTCAGTGTCACATGATCCTTCAGAAATCACTCTAATATGATGATTTGATGCTCAAGAAACATTTATGATTATTATCAGTGTTGAAAACAGTTTATATTTTTGTGGAAACTGTGATACATTTTATATTTCAGGATTCTTTGATGAACAGAAAGTTCAAAAGAACAGCGTCTTGGTGAATAAAAGTATATATATATATATATATATTTCTGACCCCAAACTTTTGAATGGTCTATTGTATAATTAACAGTTTATGCATTGCGTTTCTACTTTTTAATGGCACTTTTGGAGTGTAAAGTCTTAAGCAGGATCATCAACAACATTTCTTTCTCTGATCTACTGAAATACAAATAAGTAAATAAGAAGAGCTGAAGAACAATGCATTACAACGTACTTGATTTTTATTATGTACTACCAAGAAATACATTTACTTGTGAGAATCAAAGCACTGTGCATCAAATCATACACAACATTAAAACACTTTATTTTAGTTCATTTAAAGAAATAAATATTTCTTAAGAGTATGTATTTTGCATAATTTCAGAGAAAAATGTACCAAGACCTGCAACAAAATACAAGTTGTAAAAGGAATTACATTCATGCAAACTGAACTCTTGTTTTAATGCTGTACTGTATTTGCTCCAGATAATTCACAGACAAACATATTATATAGAAACTATTCTCTTACTATCAGTGTTTAACACTTGAGTGCAGATTTACACACAATTTACATTTCACACACACACACACACACACACACACACACACACACTCTCACTTTCACACAGACAAACACACACACACACACACACACACACACACACACACACACACACACACACACTCAACACCGGAGCAGGATCCAGTACTTCTGTCAGCTCCAGCTCTCATCTTATCTGATTGCTTGCCAAATGATTATAGCAAAGATGGTTGCCACTAGCGACATAACAAGAGCCAGGATACACATCCTCTTGCGGGATTTTCTCTTAAAAGGAAAAAAAAAACACAATCATGAACAGTCTCTACCAGCACTGAGACGTTAACATAGCATCTGTCACAAATGTGTGCAGGTGTGATGGCCATACCTGATAGTAAGCGGCGTGTTGGATCTGCTCGGTCCCTCGCTCCACATGCACCTCTGCGCTCTCCACGTTAGCTTCAATGCTATCTGTGCATGATGACATAAGGAAAGCAGGCTTTAACATGTGTGAACGAATGAACCTGTGCAGAAAAATGGAGAGAGAGAACTAGTCTGACCCACCTATCATGTCACCTTGGTCATGGATCATGACTGCGAGATCCTTGAAGATCTGGTTCACATCCATGATGTCTGACTGAATCAAGAGCAGAAGGCGGTTGAGACACTGTACAATAACTCATCACCCAATTACCATTATCAATAAGTGATGACAATGTATTAAAGTGTGCGTTAAAATAACACCAGGTTATATCTAATTTAAGCTTGCCCAGACAGCAAAGTACATACTGACGACCCAGATCCGGGCCACATCTGGAACATGCGGATTCCAGGCGTACCAGATGTGGGCCGGGTCTGGGCCGACACTATGTTGCTGTCTGGGTTGTCGCTTTAAAAAAAAAAAAAAAGTCACTAAAGGGGACTGAAAAGTTGCTAAGTTGGTGGTTTATATACCTGTCACAAACTGCTCAGAGACACACGGGTTGAGGATCCAAATGCAGCTGTTTATTGGGGCAATCCAGAATCATAATCCAAAACACAGGCACATTTTCAAAACCATAAGGCAAATAATCCAGATAACAACAGGGTAGAAAACACAGGCAAACAGGAAAATCCAGAAAACCAGACACAGGAAACCAGAGCGATCACTCAGAAATGCAGTGACCCTAACAAGACTTTGCAATGAATGAGAGAAAACATGAGGATACATAGGCAGAGCTGAACAATATAATGAGACACAGCTGAACTTAATCACAACATAAGTCCAAGCAATGGGTAATGGGAATTGAAGTTCATAATGAGATAGCCCAGGAGTCGAGAGGAGTGCCCTATGGTGGAGATTATGGACACTTCAACCGGTGGATGAGACATAGCCACACCTTAATGAGAGTATTCCAGACGCTCCTCAAACATTGACAGAAATCCAAGAGGGAGGTGGAACGGAAGGGGGCCGAGGGCGGGACGGAGGGCCAGGTTCATGGGACTGGTGACTACCAAGGTGGAGCAGATGACCACCACAGCAGAGTAGATGGGACTGCAGATTCCAACAGCAGAGCAGGACACCAGCACAGCATCCATGATGGTTAAAAACTCTTGACTGGCATCCATGATGGTTGAAAACTCTAGACTGGCATCCATGACGGTTGAAAACTCTGGACTGGCGTCCATGATGGTTGAAAACTCTAGACTGGCATCCATGATGGTTGAAAACTCTAGACTGGCATCCATGATGGTTGAAAACTCTGGACTGGCATCCATGAGGGTTGAAAACTCTGGCATGGCATACATGACGGTTGAAAACTCTGGACTGGCATACATGATGGTTGAAAACTCTAGACTGGCATCCATGATGGTTGAAAACTCTAGACTGGCATCCATGATGGTTGAAAACTCTGGACTGGCATCCATGAGGGTTGAAAACTCTGGCATGGCATACATGACGGTTGAAAACTCTGGACTGGCATACATGATGGTTGAAAACTCTAGACTGGCATCCATGATGGTTGAAAACTCTGGACTGGCGTCCATGATGGTTGAAAACTCTAGACTGGCATCCATGATGGTTGAAAACTCTGGACTGGCGTCCATGATGGTTGAAAACTCTTGCATGGCATCCATGAGGGTTGAAAACTCTGGACTGGCATACATGATGGTTGAAAACTCTAGACTGGCATCCATGATGGTTGAAAACTCTGGACTGGCGTCCATGATGGTTGAAAACTCTAGACTGGCATCCATGATGGTTGAAAACTCTGGACTGGCGTCCATGATGGTTGAAAACTCTGGCATGGCGTCCATGACGGTTGAGAACTCTGGCCTGGCATCCATGACGGTTGAGAACTCTAGACTGGCATCCATGATGGTTGAAAACTCTGGCCTGGCATCCATGATGGTTGAGAACTCTGGCCTGGCGTCCATGACGGTTGAGAACTCTGGCCTGGCGTCCATGACGGTTGAAAACTCTGGCATGGTATACATGACGGTTGAAAACTCTGGACTGGCGTCCATGACGGTTGAGAACTCTGGCCTGGCATCCATGATGGTTGAAAACTCTAGACTGGCATCCATGAGGGTTGAAAACTCTGGCATGGCATACATGACGGTTGAAAACTCTGGACTGGCATCCATGACGGTTGAGAACTCTAGACTGGCATCCATGATGGTTGAAAACTCTGGCCTGGCATCCATGATGGTTGAGAACTCTGGCCTGGCGTCCATGACGGTTGAGAACTCTGGCCTGGCATCCATGACGGTTGAGAACTCTGGCCTGGCATCCATGATGGTTGAAAACTCTGGCATGGCATCCATGATGGTTGAAAACTCTGGCATGGCATCCATGACGGCTGAAGACTCTGGCCTGGCATCCATGATGGTTGAAAACTCTGGCCTGGCATCCATGACGGTTGAGAACTCTGGCCTGGCATCCATGATGGTTGAAAACTCTGGCATGGCATCCATGACGGTTGAAAACTCTAGACTGGCATCCATGATGGTTGAAAACTCTGGCCTGGCATCCATGATGGTTGAGAACTCTGGCCTGGCGTCCATGACGGTTGAGAACTCTGGCCTGGCATCCATGATGGTTGAGAACTCTGGACTGGCATCCATAACGGTTGAAAACTCTGGCCTGGCATCCATGATGGTTGAGAACTCTGGACTGGCATCCATGACGGTTGAGAACTCTAGACTGGCATCCATGATGGTTGAAAACTCTGGCCTGGCATCCATGATGGTTGAGAACTCTGGCCTGGCGTCCATGACGGTTGAGAACTCTGGCCTGGCATACATGACGGTTGAAAACTCTGGATTGGCGTCCATGACGGTTGAGAACTCTGGCCTGGCATCCATGACGGTTGAGAACTCTAGACTGGCATCCATGATGGTTGAAAACTCTGGCCTGGCATCCATGATGGTTGAGAACTCTGGCCTGGCGTCCATGACGGTTGAGAACTCTGGCCTGGCGTCCATGACGGTTGAAAACTCTGGCATGGCATACATGACGGTTGAAAACTCTGGACTGGCGTCCATGACGGTTGAGAACTCTGGCCTGGCATCCATGATGGTTGAAAACTCTAGACTGGCATCCATGACGGTTGAAAACTCTAGACTGGCATCCATGAGGGTTGAAAACTCTGGCATGGCATACATGACGTTTGAAAACTCTGGACTGGCATCCATGACGGTTGAGAACTCTAGACTGGCATCCATGATGGTTGAAAACTCTGGCCTGGCATCCATGATGGTTGAGAACTCTGGCCTGGCGTCCATAACGGTTGAGAACTCTGGCCTGGCGTTCATGACGGTTGAAAACTCTGGCATGGCATACATGACGGTTGAAAACTCTGGACTGGCGTCCATGACGGTTGAGAACTCTGGCCTGGCATCCATGATGGTTGAAAACTCTAGACTGGCATCCATGACGGTTGAAAACTCTAGACTGGCATCCATGAGGGTTGAAAACTCTGGCATGGCATACATGACGTTTGAAAACTCTGGACTGGCGTCCATGACGGTTGAGAACTCTGGCCTGGCATCCATGACGGTTGAGAACTCTAGACTGGCATCCATGATGGTTGAAAACTCTGGCCTGGCATCCATGATGGTTGAGAACTCTGGCCTGGCGTCCATGACGGTTGAGAACTCTGGCCTGGCGTCCATGACGGTTGAAAACTCTGGACTGGCGTCCATGACGGTTGAGAACTCTGGCCTGGCATCCATGATGGTTGAAAACTCTAGACTGGCATCCATGACGGTTGAAAACTCTAGACTGGCATCCATGAGGGTTGAAAACTCTGGCATGGCATACATGACGTTTGAAAACTCTGGACTGGCATCCATGACGGTTGAGAACTCTAGACTGGCATCCATGATGGTTGAAAACTCTGGCCTGGCATCCATGATGGTTGAGAACTCTGGCCTGGCGTCCATGACGGTTGAGAACTCTGGCCTGGCATCCATGATGGTTGAAAACTCTGGCCTGGCATCCATGATGGTTGAAAACTCTGGCCTGGCATCCATGATGGTTGAGAACTCTGGCCTGGCGTCCATGACGATTGAGAACTCTGGCCTGGCATCCATGATGGTTGAGAACTCTGGCCTGGCGTCCATGACGGTTGAGAACTCTGGCCTGGCGTCCATGACTGTTGAGAACTCTGGCCTGGCATCCATGACGGCTGAAGACTCTGGCATCCATGATGGTTGAGAACTCTGGCCTGGCATCCATGACGGCTGGGCCTGGCATCCTAGACTACTGAAGAGTCTGGTCTGGCATCCATGAAGGTTGAGAACTCTTGCCTGGCATCCATGATGGTTGAGAACTCTGGCCTGGCATCCATGACGGCTGGGCCTGGCATCCTAGACTACTGAAGAGTCTGGCCTGGCATCCATGAAGGTTGAGAACTCTGGCCTGGCATCCATGAAGGTTGAGAACTCTTGCCTGGCATCCATGAAGGTTGGGAACTCTGGCCTGGCATCCATGAAGGTTGAGAACTCTTGCCTGGCATCCATGACGGTTTAGAACTCTGGCATGGCGTCCATGATGGTTGAGAACTCTAGACTGGCATCCATGATGGTTGAAAACTCTGGCATGGCGTCCATGACGGTTGAGAACTCTAGACTGGCATCCATGATGGTTGAAAACTCTGGCATGGCGTCCATGATGGTTGAGAACTCTGGCCTGGCATCCATGATGGCTGAAGACTCTGGACTGGCATCCATGACAGTTGAGAACTCTGGCCTGGTATCCATGACAGTTGAGAACTCTGGCCTGTTATCCATGACAGTTGAGAACTCTGGCCTGGTATCCATGACAGTTGAGAACTCTGGCCTGTTATCCATGACGGTTGAGAACTCTGGCCTGGCGTCCATGACGGTTGAGAACTCTAGACTGGCGTCCATGACGGTTGAGAACGCTGGCGTGGCATCACAGATCAGCGTAGATTGTAATGGCTTGTTAAATCCATAGCAGACATAATCAATGAGAGCAAAGTCTGGGAAGTCAGTGAAATTAGCAGTGTCCAAAAAGTCCAGGATGTGGTCCTTGAGTGAGCGAGTTCCTTGGCAAAGGCAGACTAGAGTGACTGCTGGATCCATTTGTGGCAAAGTCTTCTGTCACTCAGCCCGCTACCCACGGCGTATTCTTCCGAGTTGCCATAATATTTGTAATGGGTATATCACGCAATCTCTGACCAAACTTTTTAAAAATGGCGGGGTTATTCAGGACACTCCGTCTGGCGCGTGCAGTGAATAGTGACGATTCTCTCTGACCAATCAGCAGTCTGCCGTGTTTTCACGTCACATTTTAGTATCGCCTCAGCTCTCTCAGAACCTCGCCGGAGGTGATACGAAAAAAAGTACCTAGAAGCAGGTACAGGTACAACTTTTACACAGTGGAAAACCAAACAAAGGCGAGTCGAGGCGAGGCGAGCTGGTACTGTGTAGTGGAAAAGTGCCATTAGATAGCTTTTTTAATCCCTATGGGAGAAATTAATGGAAAAAAATACATCGGGCAATAATTTATACTCGACAGTGATTGGCTATTATTATTTTTTACCAATGGAGGGAAAAGGATCTGGCTATTGATTTTGTGTCCTGTCCTCTTCTCTATTCACTCAGACTCGCCGTATAGAATAGTTTTCCGAACGATCACAGTAAAGAGTAATTCAGTAACACTTTATGGTGTTACAATTACAAACAAGAAATACACATTCTGAGACTTGAAATGAATAAATAGGAATAAAAAATTAAATCATTCTTCTCCCATTTTCCAAATAAGTGTTGGGCACGCTGTGACGATCCGCCACTGATTTTATACCAGATTAGCTTGAATGCATATGGGTCTTGAAGAATAGATCATTTTGGTGCGCTGATGTCATACAGGAAGTGCTCACTCACCTCCAGCTGACGGATATTGGTCTCTCTCTCTTTAATAAGCTCCAGGTCCTCTTCAGTGACAGGCTCCTCATCTGTCTGCATTCGCCACCCTTCATTTCTTTTCAAATAAACATTTCTGCAATCAGATCTCTAACCAGACCCACATTGTTCAGATTTGATTCATATCATCAGCGTTAGTTCACCCCAAAAATGAAAATGATGTCATCATTTACTAACATTCATGTCAATCTAAAGAGTGAAAACAAACCTCATTGTTTCTTGCACAAGTTCAGATGTGCTGTTTGATCTTTGTTGCCAAATATCAGAGCCACAAAGAACTAAGTTTGGCACAAATCAAATATTTCCCCTTAGTACAGGCCCGTTCACATCATTATTTTCTAAATGCTTTAAGGTTTTGTCACAGGGCTTTTAGCAACCCAGACAGCAACATAATGTCGGCCCAGATCTGGCCAATACTATGTTGCTGTCTGGGATGCGGGCGAGTAAATGATGACAGAATTTCCACTTTTGGGTGAAACTCTTCTCACACAGATTTGAACACTACAACAGAGACTCAATGAAGTCGTGCCTCAATGAATATGTTGAACCTACTTTTCAAAAGTCACAAGCTGTTCGTCTTGATTGAGCTCATCAACCTGCAAGATTAAAGGCTTTTTTTTTACTAAGGTAATGACACATAAAAAAATAAGCAGTAGATAATGATCAAATGTGTGTTATTTTCCTGCAGTCTGGATCCGGCTCGCGCCCGGGCCACGGACTCGCGCTCCCTCTCCGCGGCTCGGCGCTGAACCACCTGGAAGTTGTTGAGCGCGGCGGAGAAGTCGTTCATCAGACGGTCCTTCTGGATCCGCTGCTGCCGCTGTGAGAAGACTAGCGTTAGCATGAGCGCGTGGGGTCGAGCGGATAAATTCCCTACATATAATATCTCTTATTTATTACACGGCTCTGTGGAATACTTGATTCTGATTGGTCAATCACTTCATCCAGTGGTATGTTATTCCTCGATAACAACCGCTGTGAATGGAAACAGGCTCATCCGGGTCACTGAAGTCAGCAGCGCTATACACTCGCTAGGAATGGTTTTTCTTTGTGGAAATTTTGCGTTTGGTGAGCTAATAAAGTATTAAAACTCAGTCAAATCAATATTTTGTGTACCGTTATTTAATTATGCCATCCAGTATCATGGACTCGCTCTCTCTTGTTTCATACAAACGCAGCGGCGGCCATTTTGTGACTATTGTTTTGTTCACTGTTGGATTATGAGATACAAACAGGTACGATTTTAAAACAGTTAAATTTTAAATCAATGTGTCTTATCCCCATAATTATTTATGTGGTGAAATGCTGTGTAATAAGTGTTATGACTGTATACCGTATCTTTTAAATGTCCGTCTAGTTTGATCTTGCCGCTGAAACTGCTCTCTCCGCTGAAGCTTTGCGTTTAAAGGCCTAATAAAATATTTCAACTCAGATCAATATTTTGTGTCTAATTGTTCACTTCTGTGGCAAGTAGCCGTGTAATAAGCGGGATAATGTACATCCAGCTGGTTGTTATCTCAGAATAAACCCCTTCAGGCTGAAGAAGACCCCTCCGCTTCGCGTCCTCATCACCCTGACGGGGGTTATTCTCAGAGAACGACCGGCCGGATGTACATTATCCCTCATATACTGATATGATATGAGCGAGAGCAGTCTACTCACCTGTTCAACCGGCTGGATGTACATTATCCCTCATATACTGATATGATATGAGCGAGAGCAGTCTACTCACCTGTTCGGAAGGGGACCGGGGCTGCGGCTGAGAGCCCAGCTCTTTCAGATGTCTGTTGGTCTCTTTTGCTAACTGGTTTGTGTAGTGCTGCATTTGCTGGCTGTGGGCAACAATAAAGAGATTTAAACCACCAGTGATTGTTATCATTTATTACACTCTCTTCCCTTGCGTTTAAAAGACGTCTAATAGCCGTCCAAACACAGCTCTGACGTCCAGGCTAAAACAAGGCAAAATTTGGGCTGTCAGTGGAATTTTAATAGACTTCTAACCAGAGTCCAAGAGATGACTAGTCTATTCTTGGGCTCTGGTTAGAAGTCTATTAAATTTCCACTGACAGCCCAAATTTTGCCTTGTTTTAGCCTTGTTTTATCAATTAGATCACAAAGAAATGATATGAGGGAAGAAATGAAACCAAACACCTTGTAATCACTGTTGACTTTGCTTACATAATGGAATATCATCTCACAAGTTATTTTGGCAAAAACGACATGTAACCAAATTCAAGATTATTTTGGCTAAGAGTGGGTTACTCATAGCCGGACTATATCGGGTCTATAGTTACACTAGACGGTGAAATGATGGCTATTGCTTGAATTCATTTCAGACCAAAATGAGCTGAAATAGTGTGCCTGGGAACTTCTATACTCAGGGATGGGCAGTGTTCAGATACAGCAGTTTTCCAAGGGGAAAAATTGCATTATCCAGTCAGTCTTGATAGTTAAGCGGTTGTTGTTTTATCAAGTAGCTAGTCAAACATGTTTAAGGTTTACTGCTTTTTAGGACTGACTGATATGACTATATATCATGGAATTGATTCAACTTTTTACATATTGTTTATATATCACTGTATGCAAATATATGCAAGTAGCTTTTAGTTGGAAGAAGTTATTGACACATTAGAGCGATAAAGAAACATGGACGAATGAGTAATAAAAAGTGGGGAGTGATGTTAAAAACAGTTATTAAAAGTGCAATTTGCCGCAAATTTAGTATTCAAACACTGACAAGCGGCTAAACGGTCAAATACACACATTTTGTTTGTTTTTTTAATTCATTATTCATGTAAACACAGTCAGTTTATGTCTTGAGTGAAGGGAAACAGATGTGTATCAGTATATTGGGTCTGTGCATAAGCTCTTAAAGTGCCAGCAGGTTTATTTAAATAATTTTTTTTCACACAGTATTTGGTATTTTATTTTGATTCATTTCATATTTTTATTTTAAATAAATATTCATGTATTTATGCTCATCTCTGGATATACTCTATATTCATTCACGTTGTGATTGATTTTTAACAGTTCACATTAAATGTTTGTTTTTTTGCTAAAGTTAACACTTCTGAAGAAGGATTTGAACGAGTATTAAATGCTATTAGTATTAGCAATCTCACTTTGGCTAAAGTATTTATTTCAGTATACTGAATGCCTTTTGCTCCGAGTGTGGGATAAATTCCATACATAACATGCAGTATATAATATCTCTTATATAACAATATAATATGAGAGCAGCCTAGTCAGTGATGGAGGACATCGGACTCACAGTCTGTCCTGAAGCTCCGGTGTGTCCGGTCTGGTTCCCAGTTGGAACAGCATGCTCTTGATTTGGCCAGCTATGCACAGAAAACACACATAGTGAGACATTATAACACTGCATTATGGGAAAAGACTGCAGAAATATGCTATTACAACCCAGACAGCAACATAGTGTCGTCCCAGATCCGGCTCACATCTGGTACGCGTGGAATCCACATGTCCCTCCCAGATGTGGCCCGGATCTGGGCTGACACTATGTTGCTGTCTGGGAATTGAGTTTTATTAGAACAATTACGACAAACGTAATCTTCTCTGTAAGTGAAATATACTCACTGTTTTGTGTGATTTTCTGGATGTTTGAGCTGCATGTTTGAGTGAGATTGTTGAAATCTCTCGGCTGTGAGTGACAGCTGTCAATCATTCCGTAAGACATGATGACTGAAAACAACACAGCTGTTTGCATCAGATGCCATCCAGTTGATTATATAAATGTGCTTTGCCATTTTCGCAACATTATAACGGACAATTACATTATAGGTTACATGCTTTCTGATATTAAAAGATTTTTAAAAAAACGTAAATCATTAAGGCTGAGAACATCTGAAATTACTGCGCATGCAATGCAATAAGACATTTCATATGGGGTCGGGCTGAACAGGCCTTTCGCCATGATCAAATATTGACTATTTTTAATGTTATATGTCATCATATATAATACAGTAACACTTGCAGCAATGTCAACATAGCGAACAGTTTAAAAAAGAAAGCGTGAGAGAATGAATCGCGTACCTGTGATGCTCAGATGCGGGAACGCGCTGCTCGTCTCTCATAGAAATACAGCAAACGCTAGAATGGCGAACACAAACACGTGAACGGTACAGTGAGTGGGCGGGGCTTATCGGGAAGTTTCGACGGGTCTAAATAATAATTCTGATATATTTGTCTATTTGGTTTGTTTAATATCTATTAAAGTTCTCAGAACGTTATTAAGGTGTAAAGTAATGTATATAACCTTGCTGAAGCAGAAAAAGCGCAGCGTTGTCATGTGTTCTTTGTTCCCTTTCTCAGCGCTTATCAAGGAGGGCCAATCACAGGCGTTTGTGAATTATGGACAGGCCATTGCATTTAATAATTGTATAGAGTTTTCTAGGTCATATTTCCGTTTATATGTCAGTTAACAATCTTTGGTGGAAAAATAAACCTAAAAGATTCCCCGTTTGGAGCACAAATGTCTCTAACAAACATAATCAGTGTGGTTGAACGCAGGACTGTGTGTTTTGAGCCACCGCGCGCCATCTAGAGGATTGATGTGGTTTTGTTTCTGATAGAAGTCGCTTTTCTCCTCTAGAATGAAGGATGAATTTGACTCTATGTCTCCTCTTTTCTCATGTATGCCCTCATAAAGGGCCACTTTAGGCCACTCAAATTTTTTTTTTTTTTTTTTTTTTTAGCGATCTGCACTAATAAACATCCTCAAATAATAGGCTTTATACTATTTAAGTTGTGTTTTAATAGTGAGTGCCTGCTGTGTTTCTCGCTCTGGCAGAGTCAGGTCTCATGACTTTCACAGGACAATAATCTCTCATGATCACATGACTGCAGTTACACTGAGCCACTCACACACACATGCTTATTGTCAAACTAAAGATTAGACTGTGAAAGAAGAAAATAATAATCAAAGTGCATGTCTTGAAGAAAATCAGAAGGTAATAACGACAGTTGGACATGCGTATGACATGTTCTGTTGTTATGTATTATTATTAGTTTATGGTATATTCAATTATTCTCACTCTAAGAAGGTTAATAACACAGAGGATTGTTCTTATTTTCTACTGGTATCACTCTTATTTCCTTCCTTCTCTATCATCAAGAGTATCACTGTGATATCTAGGCCTATAATGCTAAATAAATATTCTATTGTTATATGCATTATATAGTATAGAGTATAGAGTGTATCAGCTGCAACTAATCAATATGGATAATATCAGTATCAGTGTATCAATATGGATGTATCCATGTTGTTTAGATATTGCAACAATAAATATTATTAATTTACATTTATGTGATTGAATGTAAATGTAATATAGGTTAACAGTCAAGTCCAGTCACCTTTACATAGCGCTTTATACAATAGAAATACTTTCAAATCAGCTTCAGAATATTTAATAAAGACAGAATAAAGACTTTAATGTTAAACTGTTTTAAGGATGTAGGCCTCTGTTGTAATCTGTTAGTATCTATAATATTACAGCTAATAATAATATTATACCTAAAGTGTGATATCATTCTTCACTATGGGTTGTAATACTGTTTTTTCCTCGCATTTCCCTTAAGTTATTTGAAAGAGATTTAATGTAATATTTAATATCGCCACTGGAGGGCGAGCGAACATCAGCTCCTGTCCTTTACAGGACAAACTCGCTCTTTAAAATACAGGAATACCATAAGTGTTAGAAACTAAAATAATATATTATTGCATATATATATTATATATATATATATATATATATATATATATATATATATATATATATATATATATATATATATATATATATATATATATATGTTCCCTGAAATTTATTTGCTGACAATGACTTATTATCTGAAAATGCCTATTTAAATGTGTCTGTGTCTCTCTCTCTCTCTCTCTCTCTCTCTCTCTCTCTCTCTCTCTCTCTCATCTGAGAGCCCATCAGAATCAAAATGCAAATTACACACATTACCAAGATTATTTTAATATTTTTTAAAAGGAAGTCTCATACGCTAAACCAAGCTTTTAAAATAAAAAAAATACAGTAAAAAATAGTAAAATGTTATTCCAATGTAAATCATCTGTTTTCTATGTGAATATACAGTCAAGTGTAATTTATTCCTGTGATCTAAGCTGAATGTTCAGCATCATTACTCCAGTCTTCAGTGTCACATGATCCTTCAGAAGTCAGTATAATAGGATTTGATGCTCAAGAAACATTTATGATTATTATCAATGTTGAAACAGTTGTAAAACTTTTTTTTTTTTTTTTTTTTACGACCAATCTCACAATTTAATGCATTCTTGCTGAATAAAAATAATATATATATATTTTTAAACCTGCTTTGAACAGAACTGGGTCATTTTATCTTGAGATGGCACAATACTTAAAGACATTATTATTATCTGAACGTTTAAAACCCTTTTGCGCTCTTCAAAAGAAAGCTCTTCATAGACAGACAATGAGCAGAGGAGCGTTATAATGTGTTTATGGAGGTTCAGCGGATAATAAATCTATTATTATTATTATTATTGTTAATCTTTCATGATCAGGTCATTTAAACAAGTCTGGCGAGCGCTTGCCTCTGTTTGTTCCTCACTGAGGTCAAAGGTCATAGTGCATTCCCACTTTTCCTCATTGTGTCATTCATTGATAAAACATCTCTCCTCAGTTACCATATCTCTCTCTCTCTCTCTCTCTCTCTCTCTCTCTCTCTCTCTCTCTCTCTCTCTCTCTCTTATCATTCCAGGT
Organism: Squalius cephalus; assembly: GCF_949319135.1. Classification (NCBI taxonomy): domain Eukaryota; kingdom Metazoa; phylum Chordata; class Actinopteri; order Cypriniformes; family Leuciscidae; genus Squalius; species Squalius cephalus. Next base: position 35,967,221 of record NC_137136.1, read on the forward strand.
CATTCATCACCTCTCTTTCTCTTTCAAAGTTCCTTCCTCTGTCATCAATACGACCTTAGCATCTCCCGTCTGACCTCTGACCCCTCTCCCTCTCCCTGTCCTTCCTCAGACACTCGTCCGCGTCGATCAAACCTCTCACAGAGAGTCTCATACGTGCACATGCGCGTCACTCGAGATTGGCCACACCGGACATTGACTAACTTCATTGGGAAAGATGGTGTGTGTGTGTGGAAAGTACCCTGAAGAGCTCATAAATCCCAGTGAGTGTGTGCAGGATTCCTTGTGGGATTGCTATAAAGAATGCGCACTTATTCCTGATCTACCTGTTCTTGTAAACGCCTCTTACACAATAAAGGCACTTGGGCAAGAGAGTGTTTTCCGAGACAGTGTAAATGCCTTTAAATGACTCAGTGAGAAGGCGTCCCGGGCTCAGATGACCCACGCTGGCTCCAGAACCGTGTTCAGATGACCCACTCCAGAACCGTGTTCAGATGACCCACTCCAGAACCGTGTTCAGATGACCCACTCCAGAACCGTGTTCAGATGACCCACTCCAGAACCGTGTGCAGATGACCCACTCTAGAACCGTGTTCAGATGACCCACTCCAGAACCGTGTTCAGATGACCCGCGCTGGCTCCAGAACCGTGTTCAGATGACCCACTCCAGAACCGTGTGCAGATGACCCACTCCAGAACCGTGTTCAGATGACCCACTCCAGAACCGTGTGCAGATGACCCACTCTAGAACCGTGTTCAGATGACCCGCGCTGGCTCCAGAACCGTGTTCAGATGACCCACTCCAGAACCGTGTTCAGATGACCCACTCCAGAACCGTGTTCAGATGACCCACTCCAGAACCGTGTGCAGATGACCCACTCTAGAACCGTGTTCAGATGACCCACTCCAGAACCGTGTTCAGATGACCCACTCCAGAACCGTGTGCAGATGACCCACTCTAGAACCGTGTTCAGATGACCCACTCCAGAACCGTGTTCAGATGACCCGCGCTGGCTCCAGAACCGTGTTCAGATGACCCACTCCAGAACCGTGTTCAGATGACCCACTCCAGAACCGTGTTCAGATGACCCACTCCAGAACCGTGTGCAGATGACCCACTCTAGAACCGTGTTCAGATGACCCACTCCAGAACCGTGTTCAGATGACCCACTCCAGAACCGTGTTCAGATGACCCACTCCAGAACCGTGTTCAGATGACCCACTCCAGAACCGTGTGCAGATGACCCACTCTAGAACCGTGTTCAGATGACCCACTCCAGAACCGTGTTCAGATGACCCACTCCAGAACCGTGTGCAGATGACCCACTCTAGAACCGTGTGCAGATGACCCACTCCAGAACCGTGTTCAGATGACCCGCGCTGGCTCCAGAACCGTGTTCAGATGACCCACTCCAGAACCGTGTTCAGATGACCCACTCCAGAACCGTGTTCAGATGACCCACTCCAGAACCGTGTGCAGATGACCCACTCTAGAACCGTGTTCAGATGACCCACTCCAGAACCGTGTTCAGATGACCCACGCTGGCTCCAGAACCGTGTTCAGATGACCCACTCCAGAACCGTGTTCAGATGACCCGCGCTGGCTCCAGAACCGTGTTCAGATGACCCACGCTGGCTCCAGAACCGTGTTCAGATGACCCACTCCAGAACCGTGTTCAGATGACCCGCGCTGGCTCCAGAACCGTGTTCAGATGACCCACGCTGGCTCCAGAACCGTGTTCAGATGACCCACGCTGGCTCCAGAACCGTGTTCAGATGACCCGCGCTGGCTCCAGAACCGTGTTCAGATGACCCGCGCTGGCTCCAGAACCGTGTTCAGATGACCCACTCTAGAACCGTGTTCAGATGACCCACTCCAGAACCGTGTTCAGATGACCCACTCCAGAACCGTGTTCAGATGACCCACGCTGGCTCCAGAACCGTGTTCAGATGACCCACTCCAGAACCGTGTTCAGATGACCCACGCTGGCTCCAGAACCGTGTTCAGATGACCCACTCCAGAACCGTGTTCAGATGACCCACGCTGGCTCCAGAACCGTGTTCAGATGACCCGCGCTGGCTCCAGAACCGTGTTCAGATGACCCACTCTAGAACCGTGTTCAGATGACCCACTCCAGAACCGTGTTCAGATGACCCACTCCAGAACCGTGTTCAGATGACCCGCGCTGGCTCCAGAACCGTGTTCAGATGACCCGCGCTGGCTCCAGAACCGTGTTCAGATGACCCACGCTGGCTCCAGAACCGGGTTCAGATGACCCACGCTGGCTCCAGAACCGGGTTCAGATGACCCACGCTGGCTCCAGAACCGTGTTCAGATGACCCACTCCAGAACCGTGTTCAGATGACCCACTCTAGAACCGTGTTCAGATGACCCACTCCAGAACCGTGTTCAGATGACCCGCGCTGGCTCCAGAACCGTGTTCAGATGACCCGCGCTGGCTCCAGAACCGTGCTTGATACACCCCTGGGTTTTTAACCGGTGGGTCGTGACCCGAAGAGGCTCTTGTGAAGAGATTTCGACAGGGAAGATAGACTTATTTCAACCCCTTCAGGGAGGCTCTCCACATCTCCTGTTGTTGATGTGTGTGTGATGACTCTGTGTGTGTGATGACTCTGTGTGTGTGTGAGCATTACTCTGTCTCTCACTTCAGGAACTCTCTCAGGATCGGGAACGTAAAGTCCACACTCCAGGCTCAGTAACTACTGAAGCTCCTATAACTCTGAGTGCTTTATTCAGCGGTGTTTAGCCCTCTGTGCTACGCAATATGATATAAATGAGGAAATTATTATTGGTGGTGTTTTTCCTGCTTAAAATTGGACACTATAAAAATATCAATAAACATTTTCATAAATGTTTTAATTTATTTGATTTTTAAAAGTTTGAGGCAACATTTGACTTTTTCATGTAGAAAAAAATAAATATATTTATTGAAAAAATCAATTTCTTTTACCAGACACTTGAACAAACACATTTATCCAGTTTATAATGTATCACAAATTTCATATTAATACAAAGTAACATTTCATATCCAGCTGTTGCTCTCAGGAAACATTGTACCGTAGTGGAACACAAGCATTACCAAACCATCAAGTTATCATATCAAGTTATCATATATACAAATATATAAAATACTCTTTTAATAAGTTTTGAAGGACACTACAACACAAGGGTCTGTCTTCCACAACTGCAATATTTTGATTATATTTTAAAATAAGGTTCAGTTTTTTCAGTCAGTACATTAGACATCGCGAATTAGCAGTGAACAAAATAATTTATTATACTTTATTATATTTTACAGAACTTATTAAGCTATGTTAAGGTTAATATATAAGTTGTTTATTGTTGCTTCATGTTTAAAAATAATTCATGTTAACTGTAGGTAATTTGTACAAACTTGACTGTGTTATAGATGTTATCACAGATATGCCGAATAAAGGACTAACAGGTGTGTTACAGATATTATAATGTTAAATGTTAATAATATAATATAATATAACATAATATAACACAATATAATATAATATAATATAATATAATATAATATAATATAATATAATATTAATTTCTATGCGTATATTTTGACTGTGTGTGTCTAATGTTTTGGGTCTAACTCATTTTAAGAACAGTTCTGTAACGTTAGTATGATCAGCAGTTTTGGTGTTGTGTAAAATCTGTGTGTTGAAGCAAATGAAGTTCAGATCCACTGATAAATGACTTCATTAGACATTGAGAAAAAAGGGAAGCTCGTGGCCGGTGGACTAGCGAAGCAAACCCTCCAACACTGAGGCGGAGAGCGCGGCTTTAGGAGGATTCGGATGTTTGCAGAAACACACCTTTGGACAAACGGAGTCAGTGCTTTCCTGAAGCGGGATCGTTTTTCAGAGGACAGAGGGTCAGATGGCAGCGATTATCACCCCCCCCCCCCACACACACACACACACACACACACGGCCCTGCCGGTCAGCGGTGGGCGACGGCTCAGACTATAGGAGCCACCATCACTCTTCCTCATGGCAGATCGGGCCCCTGAGGGCCCATCTAACCTATACACTTCTCCCTCTGTTTTCTTTATCTCCTACTAATTGTTTGTGTGAAGACACGATGTGGCTCTGGTCTATCAGACGGGTCTTGGCATTGTTCTGTAGTGTAATATGTGCATCAGTGTGTGTCCAGTGCGGATCTGATCGGTCAGTTGTGCTGAAATACACGGTCCTGATTCTCAGTGGATCTGCGTTTCAAGAGCGATGAAGTTTAGTCACAGTTTGAGAGTTGGTTTCACTCGTCTGTGTGTGTGCAGCGCAGAGCGTCAGTCTATGTACTGTATATGAGCATGGGATTCCACCACAGAATAAAAAATAAAAAAGGTAATTCTGACTTTTTAGCTCAAAATTGCATGAGATAGAGTCAGAATTGTGTGTTATAAAGTCGCAACTGTGTGTTATAAAGTCAGAATTGTGTGTTATAAAGTCGCAACTGTGTGTTATAAAGTCGCAATTGTGTGTTATAAAGTCAGAATTGTGTGTTATAAAGTCAGAATTGTGTGTTATAAAGTAGCAACTTTGTGTTATTAAGTCAGAATTGTGTGTTATAAAGTCAGAATTGTGTGTTATAAAGTCGCAATTGTGTGTTATGAAGTCAGAATTGTGTGTTATAAAGTCAGAATTGTGTGTTATAAAGTCGCAATTGTGTTATAAAGTCAGAATTGTGTGTTATAAAGTCGCAATTGCGTGTTATAAAGTCAGAATTGTGTTATAAAGTCAGAATTGTGTGTTATAATGTCAGAATTGTGTGTTATAAAGTCAGAATTGCATGTTATAAAGTCAGAATTGTGTGTTATAATGTCAGAATTGCATGTTATAAAGTCAGAATTGTGTTATAAAGTCAGAATTGCGTGTTATAAAGTCAGAATTGTGTGTTATAAAGTCAGAATTGTGTGTTATAAAGTCAGAATTGCATGTTATAAAGTCAGAATTGTGTTATAAAGTCAGAATTGCACGTTATAAAGTCAGAATTGCATGTTATAAAGTCAGAATTGTGTGTTATAAAGTCAGAATTGTGTTATAAAGTCAGAATTGTGAGTTATAAAGTCAGAATTGCGTGTTATAAAGTCAGAATTGCATGTTATGAAGTCAGAATTGTGTGTTATAAAGTCAGAATTGTGTTATAAAGTCAGAATTGTGAGTTATAAAGTCAGAATTGCGTGTTATAAAGTCAGAATTGCATGTTATAAAGTCAGAATTGTGTGTTATAAAGTCAGAATTGTGTTATAAAGTCAGAATTGCATGTTATAAAGTCAGAATTGTGTGTTATAAAGTCAGAATTGTGTTATAAAGTCAGAATTGCGTGTTATAAAGTCAGAATTGCATGTTATAAAGTCAGAATTGTGTTATAAAGTCAGAATTGCGTGTTATAAAGTCAGAATTGTGTTATAAAGTCAGAATTGTGAGTTATAAAGTCAGAATTGTGTTATCAAGTCAGAATTGTGTTATAAAGTCAGAATTGTGTTATAAAGTCAGAATTGTATGTTATAAAGTCAGAATTGCATGTTATAAAGTCAGAATTGTGTTATAAAGTCAGAATTGTGAGTTATAAAGTCAGAATTGCATGTTATAAAGTCAGAATTGTGTGATATAAAGTCAGAATTACATGTTATAAAGTCAGAATTGTGTGTTATAAAGTCAGAATTGTGTTATCAAGTCAGAATTGTGTTATAAAGTCAGAATTGTGTTATAAAGTCAGAATTGCGTGTTATAAAGTCAGAATTGTGTTATAAAGTCAGAATTGTGAGTTATAAAGTCAGAATTGTGTTATAAAGTCAGAATTGTGTTATAAAGTCAGAATTGTATGTTATAAAGTCAGAATTGCATGTTATAAAGTCAGAATTGTGTTATAAAGTCAGAATTGTGAGTTATAAAGTCAGAATTGCATGTTATAAAGTCAGAATTGTGTGATATAAAGTCAGAATTACATGTTATAAAGTCAGAATTGTGAGTTATAAAGTCAGAATTGTGTTATCAAGTCAGAATTGTGTTATCAAGTCAGAATTGTGTTATAAAGTCAGAATTGTGTTATAAAGTCAGAATTGCATGTTATAAAGTCAGAATTGTGTTATAAAGTCAGAATTGTGAGTTATAAAGTCAGAATTGCATGTTATAAAGTCAGAATTGTGTGATATAAAGTCAGAATTACATGTTATAAAGTCAGAATTGTGTGTTATAAAGTCGCAATTGCGATAAATGAACTCACAGTTCTGACTTTTTTTCTCTTGCATATTTATATCACGCAGTTCTGAGATATAAAGCTGCAGTTGTCTTTTCAAATGTTGTATTCTGTGGTGGACACCAGCTCCTGTATAGTTCAGTGCCTCTCTGTGCAGGTTATATCGTTCCGCCAGTAGGTGGTGCACGTCTCTATGAGTGAGTCGTTGTATTATTCACTCGACTGGTTTCTTCAAAAACTCTGACTCATTCAGAAGCTTAACTCTACTAATAGTGTGTACGTTACATGTTGCTTTCAGCCCACGTCACTCAGTCTGCACAGCATCACTGAGTTTAGGACATAAATAACTTCTTTAACACTCTAGAATGTGTCTTTAAAGAAATGAAAAACACTGTGTTAAACACACTCATGACCAGAGCAGATTGAAAAGAAATAAGAGTACACATGCGTTGTAAACCCCCTTTATTCACAATATAAAATTGCTTTAAATCCCTAAATGCTATGCCTGTATTTTAGAGGAATAGTTCATGTAACTTTATTTACTCATTGTCGTGTTTTTCTATGGAGGAAGACAAATGTTATTATCCATTCCACACACAGCTGTAACCTCACACACACTGAGGAACACAGTCACCTCCAATCGTCAGAAATGGACAGGCTTTTAAAATATCAGTATTTGACATTCAATTGACATTTTTAGGCTGGTCCGCCTGAGTGGACGTCAATGTCAGGTGATTGAGACAGCCAATCAGATCAAAGGAGCCAATCAGATCCCAACAACGCTCTAGTTTTACAGTGAAAGATTGCGTGGTGAGATGAGAGGAGAACATTTCATAAATAGCTGTTTTACCAAAGAAATGATAAACGACTGACTAATATCCAGTGATGCAAGGGTCAGTGCTTTAGTGATAATGCTTGAAATTCATTCTGTTTGTCATTCAAAGCTATTCTGTGGTTTCAGAGGACTTTTATGATGCTTTTTAACTTTTATTACGTTTATTATAGCTTTATGTTGATTCAATGATGTTTTCTGACCTTGATTAATAGACAAAAGCTGCTGTTTAAATAATACATATATTCTGGGAATGTCAAATTACGGGGTTTCACTGGAAATGATTAAATATTCTCTTTTACTTCCAAAAACTGTAGGCTACATTTAACAGTATTTAGTATTTACTGTAATATTCCATGAAATGTCCCAGTATGTCCAGTCTTTCACCATATATAGTACGGGAACGTTCGGATAAGGTTTGACTAGTGCACGTTTACAGTCTTTTACCGTTAAAATTACAATAATTAGTTTACATTGATATTTTTCTATATGAAAAGGAGATACGTATTAAACATTCTACATATACATGTAATTTTTTCTGCATACATGTTTGGAAAAACATGAGGATGAGTAAGAAATGACAGAGTTTGTGTATTTTTGTTGAACTATTCATGTATTCAATACTACAATTTCTAAATGTCAAAATCATATGTAAACAAACATGTGTTCATTACTTCAATCAGCTCATTGTTTCTGCCTTAAATTATTACATTGTTTAAATTCATACATTTTACAACTACATTTCTGAAATACATAACTTAGACAGTTTCCTCTGATAACAGATCACTGTAAATTGTAAAGTGGACTCATGCATTTTCTGTAAAGCTGCTTTGAAATGTATTGTGAAATACAAATATGAATTAAAGGAAATTATACAAAGATCAAACTGGGCTAAAATTTGAGCTCATTAACTACAAGCATGCTGATGAATCTCATTTTTTTCATTTTCAATGACACTTTTTAAAAATCGTATCACTAATTAAACACAAAAACGAGACACATGCTGTTGCATATGAACTCCTGAGTGTTGTGTGATCGGCTGGAAGAGTGAAGGACCGAGAGTAAAGTCTAACCCAGCCTGACCTTTGACCCTACACTTTAATCTGATCAGGGGTCAAGGAGGGGTCAGGCCAATCGTAATGACTTCCTTCCAATAACAGTGTGATATACGCAGAGTTTATCAGCGCAGTCGTGATTTCAGCACTGAATCCTGTCAGAAGTGATCAGCACTTTAATCTGCTTTAATCAGTGACAGCGTCTGATGAAGCTCAAACACAAGCTGATATACAGCATGATACTTGCCAGAGCTGTAAATCATAATGAGGAGTCATATGATTTCATATTGGGGTGAAATAACTAACCCTGTAATGACAGAGAGAGAGAGAGAGAGAGAGAGAGAGAGAGAGAGAGAGAGAGAGAGAGAGAGAGAGAGAGAGAGAGTTGTTCAAGCTTATATCTCTCCAGTAGGGGGCGACAGTTATTGTCATTAGTTGTGACTATTGTCTTGTAGTTCTGGTGCAGATCATGAAGTGTCTTGGTCACAGCCGTGACTGATGATGGTTTCTCAGTGTCATACACACGTGTGTCTTTACACACTCCACAGCTGCGAATAAAACACTGTTATTCTCCGGTTCCGTTGTTTGAGAAACAATAAGCGCTCTCCAAACGTGTGAGAATGAATCAACAGCTCCAGCTGGAAGGAACAAGTGAATGAGACGGAGCGGAAGAGAGAGAGAGGAAGAGGGAGAGAGGGAGAGGGAGAGAGACACAGAAAGAGAGAGAGAGGTCATCTGTTTCCTCTCTCTGTTACACACACACACCTGTAGAGAACAAACACAGTTTCTCTGTCCTGTGGGAAAACACTTTCCATGTGTTCAGGAGTTCAGTTCAGTTCCCATCATCATATTTCACAATGCTTTACTGCACATTTAAGATTTAGATTTCATCTTTATATTTTCTGTTTTCATTTTAATTTCAGTTGTTTTACCCACTTTGCAAAAAGGTTTATATATATATATATATAGTCAGAATTCCCATATATATAGTTTTTATTAATTTTTATTTCAGTTTTAGTTTATTTTGGTACATCAAGTTAAACTAAATGAAAAATGTCTCTTCATTTAAGGGCCCCTCCACCGAATGGGTGACATTTGCTTGTTGTAACTCTTCTAATTTAAACTTTATTTTTTGTATATTTTTTCAACACTGAATCTAATACTACACATATTTAACTATTCAAAATGTGTATTGATCAATTCATTTTTTTACAAGGTTTCTAAGTCGAGGACGGATGCATGTTTCCTCAGTCCTGTTACCAAAACTCATGTGCCATTAAAAAGCATGTCAATTAATTCCTTTGTTTTCCCCAGTGAACTGTTTTGTACTGTTGTATGTGCATTTCTTTGTCAGGACAGTCTGGACAAAAATGATATTGCACAATATGTCATGTTTCATTGTGTTGTTATCACAAATAAAACAATCGACTCCAAGCAGAAATATGATTACAACATCTTTAATAATATTTGAATAAAAGGTGAAGATGTCAATATTCCTGTGCCGGACGTCACTTGTTTGTACACAACAAGTAATGTGTCCGCCAGCAAACCTTCCCATGATGCAGTGCAGCGCCACACAGCCGAGTAAGAGAAGCTGGCCTGATATTCCTGCAGTTTCTGGGAGAGGAGCGAGCGAGAGGGAAGCAGGGAAGAGGAAGGGGGTATAAACGCATGTGTTTGTTCTCCTCACACACTTTTCTTCCGGTCTCAGATGGATTTAGACTTCCTCTTTCAATGGGGCTATTTCAGGCCTGTTGTTTTCCAGACAACGTGTGTTCGTAAGCCAGAGAAAAGCCGCTGATATAATAGAAGTCGCATCGTCTGAGGAGAGATTGAGAACTGAAATGGAGACTAATAATTGATTTGAGAGATGATTGAAAGAGTTGTTGGTGGTCGGCTGACTCACATTCAGTATTTCACACACAGTTTCAGAATGACGGCGTCTCATTAGCATGGCATTTGTATTGCCAACGCAGTCAAAGTTCAGCTGAAAAGAACAAGAACAGCATTCTTACATTGCACGTTCATTTATCTATTAAGTCGCTGTGTCATAAGTGGAGTGTTTCACCCTGTTGATGTTGTTTTTAACCGACTGACTGTACATTATCTCTAAAATTGTGTTTAAGACAGAGAGAATTACATATAAAGGCAACTTTTATTTTCTCTCTCGGTCACTGAGGACATTCCCATACCGTGACACGAGGACATCTTCCTGTGATTCTCACTCTTGATCCATACTATCTCTTTTCCTGTTTATCACAGCGAGTCTGAACCAACATTTAGTCATCAGCCACTGTCGGGCTTCTTCTCAAGTTTTACACAGTATCAGTTATCAGTCTAATCGTGAACATTATAAGTCTGTTACAAAAAAAAAAAAAAAAAAAAAACCTCAATGTTGGGAATGTGATGTTTACTTTAGGCATGACTGGAATCTTCACAATATTTCAGCAAAAAATCTCTAAAATAAAGAAATATGTGCTCCAAATGTTCTACTACAAGCAGAATGATACAGGTCTTATTAAATCCCTATGGACCCACTTTCACTACTGAGTAACATTTAAATTAATCATTTCATACTATGCACTTGTGTACATGTTTTTACATTCTGCTTGAATTTAGAAAATACCCTAATGTTATTACACCTATTACTAATTTGTGTAATTGCTTCTATAATTACTCTGTTAACCTTCCCTTGCCCATTAACCCACGCTTAACCCTAGCCATCCCAGCAGTCCTGTCCCTAACCCTAACCGCACCCGTATCCACATACATATTATAGAAATAAAACAAAAACAGAATGTCGGTGCAACATTTGCTTAAGCGGTTATTATAAGGAAGTATAAATATTTCAGTAGAATATCCTGCTATATTCAGAGCAGTGACTGTAGCTCCAATATCTGCTTTTATAAACATGACTTTCAATAAAAACTTAATAATATAATCATCAATATTGTATCATCAATATTCAATAAAATTAAATATGCCATGAATGTTGAAACAAAGAAAAAACACATTTTCCTTAAAGGGTTCCTTCACCGCTGGCAAACTGGGCTTTCTATAAATCGGTGCTCCTGACTAGAGAAAAACTTCCCTTTTGCCAAATATGTAGGAAAACTTCAAAACCCATAATGCACTGGGCTATTGCGTCCAAGGCCACGCCCACCAGTCTGCTATGAATACTCTTACTAGAGTTACATACAGCCTTGCTTTGGTAGAAAATACTTCTTAGCAAACTTTCAGTCCTAATGGGATCGACTTGTGTTGTTCCTGGTGCAGGAATTCAAAGAGTAAATGTTCAGCGGGAGCGACCCAGATCTGGCCCACATCTGGTACACATGGATTCCACACGGCCCAGATGTGGGCCGGATCTGGGCCGACACTGTGTTGCTGTCTGGGGAGTTACTGTCGGTTTCCAGTGAAGGATCCAGTGGGCTGTAGGCAGTGGCAAAAGGCTGCAGAGAATCGTAAATATGGAGAGAACGCCTCGATGAAAAATCTGAAACACCTCTGCGTTTGTAGTCAACATCTCAAACTGGATGACCACGAAGGAAAGAAAATGGAAAGAAACTGCCATTCTGTCAGCAAAACACCGTACAGGTAAGAAAGCTTAGTGTTTTACCCAAGCGGTCTCTCTCTTAAATCACACACAGAAGTGAGTTAAACTGCAGTTCATGGACTGGCCACTAGAGACCGGCTGCAGAAGAGACTCAGTCCCATAGACCTCCATGTTAAAATGCCCAACTTTACAGCAGAAATAAACATGTTTACAGCCTGGTGTCAAAAGTGTTTTTGGTCTATATAGCTTATTCTGCCCTTCATGAAAACTGTGAGGGGAGTGCATTTTTTTATAACTTAATTATATTAAGCCTTAAAGTGATTGACAGGTGGATTGCCGCTGATGTCACTACTAGCTGTTTGTCTGCTGTCTGTTAGCGTCACGTCACCTCAGCTAATCCGCCTCGCTGCACATTTTCGTTTATCCGCGAGTGACGCACGGCCAAGATGGCGACGGCCGGCTCCGCCCACTTTGGGCTTCAGAAACGCTCTTCAGAAACATTACGGGTGACGTCACACACACTACGCCCATATTTTCTTACAGTCTATGGTTTTACCATAATGCAGTTTAAAGAGTTGACAAAGTACGACACAATTTTCAGTGATAAACCTACAGTACCTGTTCTGTTAATAACCCTCTGCTGATCTGACGCTCTGGCGGATAGATCTGTAGTTTTCCCCAAACCCCTGGAGGACACTTACGACATGACAGTCAAGTGAACGACTTTAAACTGTCCTTTATAAAGAGTGTATAGCATGAAGTGTTGAGTTTCATAATTGCAGACAGTCTGGACAGATGTTTGTGACGGACCATTTTCTGCATCGTTTCAGGGGATGCATTCTTTATTCGAGAGCATTTGTGGCAAACCCCAACAAATGAAAGCATGTCCCACTAAACCCACTGTATGAAGCCTATGGCCCAGCTCACATCATGTGTCTCTCACCCTCGCTGACTCTCCGTGTCCCTCGTCTCCCACCCAACAGACACTAATTACTGCCCTACATGTTTGTGTGTCTGCAGGATCTTCCGTCGACAAAACAAAAAACCACAACAAACATTTTCCACTGTTTTTACAAAGCTCTGATGTTATTTATAGGGCTGTTTATTAGTCACTATGAGACAGAGAGAGACAGAAGGAACGCAGCATGAACTGACAGCGTTCGAAAATGATGTACATGTGGAAATAATCATGCTAGATTCTTGCTTTTGGTGTCATTGTTAGACTGACAAATCTCCGTCTGTGATATTCAGCAGGTTTATTGCCATCTGTGACTCTGCTTCAGTTGCTTATTTTAAAGTCTCAAGGTTGCTGAGAGCCTGTCATCAAACACTTTTGTTTTGAAGGCAAAAAACTGGAAGGAAGCGTTTTGCCCAGGGAAGAATGGACAATACTCACACATCACAACAATGAGTTGTAACAAGGTCCCATTATGTTAGTTAATGTACTTACTAACAATGAGCAATGCATTTTAATCTTTGTTAATATTAGTTAATAAAAATATTACTATTCTTGTCAGCTCAGGTCCATTTAAAATTTTGAAAAAGTATAACTTTTCATTTTAATAATATATTAGAAAATTTAGAAATTATCATAAATTAACTAATTAATAAACATGCTATACAAGTATTTTTCATTGTTAGTTCATGTTAACTAATGTGAACAAATTGAACCTATTGTAGAGTGTTTCTCACACAGATTTCCATAGATTTTGACATTATTGACATCTCTGAATAGATATTTTCTGTCTAATAATTATTCTTCAGTATTCTGGGATAAATGTGGAGGCCTGCAAATGAGACGAAAGAGAAATAAATATCGCTGCCACGATTTACTAAAACAAGGGAACAAATTAATAAATCATGGAACTGAATTCCTATCATGGCCATGATATCTTGTGTTTTTGTCTTGCATGTCATGAGTGGCTCCATACATTACAATTATTAGTGATACATTAATAACAAAATGTGTTCACAAAGTTGCTCTTAGTGAGACATTTTCAAAACACTCAAACACTTTTGAAACTTTTTTTTTTAATATACATTATTATTGTAACGATCACCAGTGAGAGTGATCGGGATAACCATCAGAGGCACTCCAACCCGGACCATCACCACACATCCACAAACTACATTTCCCATAATCCTTTGCCCAGACTAATCAGCCATGATCACATTCACCTGTATGTCATTACCTTGTTTAGCTCACTCCATATTAGCCTGGTTTTCACATCCATTCCCTGCAAAGTCTTGTTAGTTGTTTACAGTGCACTTCTGAGCATTCTGTCTGTCTGTCTGTCTGTCGTGTTCTTGGTTTTGATATATGCCTGTGTCCTGGTTTTCCCGTTCCTGTCTCACCCTCTGGATTTGTTAGTTTGACTGGACTGATTTACTGTGCTCTGACCTCTTGCTTGTTTCCGACTACGATTGTGGATTACCCTTTCAATAAAACTGCATTTGGATCCTCAACCTTCTTGTCTCAGAGCAGTTATGGAGCTCCGCACATGACATGTTTGTGAAAACATATGCATAACGTGGCCACAAAATTAACAATTTGTTCACACAACTTGCTAATACGTCAGCACGTTTTATCAATTCATTCCCTCGTTTTACTAAATCGTGGCCACATTGTAATAATTCGTTCCCTTGTTTTAGTTAAATCAGAACGAGGGAACATACTGTATATTAGTTCAACGTGGCCACAATTGACCAAAACAAGGGAATGCAATAATAAGTCTGGGAATAAATTCATAATTGGTGGCCACAAAATACATATGTAGTTTGTGTCCGCATGTCATGTGCAGGGCTCCATAATTTGTAATGATACATTTGTATAATAAAAAGGAATGGTTTTAGTTAAGTCTCTTATTGGGTCTCAAAACAATACATTTTATAAAGACACTTTATATTCAATGGTATTAGCTAATCTTTTTAATCCATTTAATAGATTACACTCTCTATAAAACATTTCTATTTACCAGCGTTTCCAGCGTTTCAAAATATAATTTTACGATACAATTGGTTGAATTGATTCAAAGTTTTGAAAATCTTTCTTTCTCCCATCACTAGTTGCTCTTGCTGTCCTGAATAGACCTAAAAAGAACTTTAAAGGTGAAGTGTGTAATTTTTGTGGAATTACAAAATAGTGTGTTTTCAAACAGGTTTTGTATTGGTCAGATAGTCATGACATAGTCACTGTAGCTTGGGAAACTCAAATAAACACAGCAATATTTTTAAAACGTCTAGTCAAGTCATTGTTTACAGTTGTCAGAGCACTCATCCTTCCAGTGGCTTATTTATAATTGACTCATTAACCCGGGAGAGGAGAAAGTATTTTAGCATCCAAAAAATGACACACATCAGCTTTAACAGTTCTTCATGCTCGTTTCTTGATTGTCTGTTTTCCTCAATTACGTGTGTGTGTATCATGAGTGGATGTCTGGTATCATGTTTGTATCCCCATGGACTGGAATAGGAATGGACCCCTCTTTTGACATTCCTTGAATTTATTAATCTTGCACTGACATGTTTCCACATACCCGGAAACATGGATTACTCATCAGTGAGCACTCATGCCGGACCCTGGGTGGCTCCTTTCCCTCCAAACGAACAAACATGTGACCACAAACACAAGTGTAGACCAAACATCAGATGAGCTGGAAATGGTCAGTGTTTACGCTGTCAGAGAGAGGAATGACGCTCTGAGACTGTTTACTGTTGATGTTGAAAAACATGTAATTAATCAGTGCCTGTTATTATTTGTTGAAACGTGCCCACTGCAGCGTACTGTTAATCAAGGGCCGTCGCTCTCAGAGAGATGGACGGAAGTTGCTTTGGATTTATTTGGAAACCGTGAGGTCACAGCTGTTCCAGGGAATCTCGTTGTATCGGAAAGTGTTTTTGCGTTTGTCCTTGATTCTTCTCTGGAAACATTGTACTGTTTCTTCTTCGTGTTTATCTGGTATCACGGACCATCTGGATGGGTGCAGAAATTATACACAATTAGTGGTTTTCGTGAAGGTAAACATCCCCATCTCTATTGTTCATGGTGTAGGTTACTTTGATGCAAATGCTTTGTGCGATGAAAGTGCATGATGCATCAAATTGCGCTGCTTGTTGAGGAAAGGTGTGCAATTATTTAAGTTTTTCAACTTGCAGATGATAAAATGTGCAGCATCTCATAGACTTATATTGGCTGTGTTGACATGCATCCTCAGGCCTGCCGCACATGAGCTGAGCGTTACAGTAGAGCTTTATGGAAAAGCATTGCGGTAGAGCGTTATGGTAGAGCGTTACAGTAGAGCGTTACGGTTTGGCGTTGTGGTAGAGTGTTAAGGTGGAGTGTTGCGTTATAGCGTTACGGTAGGGCGTTATAGTAGTGTGTTACGGTAGGGCGTTGTGGTAGAGCGTTACAGTAGAGTGTTATAGTAGGGCGTTACAGTAGAGCGTTACGGTAGGGCGTTATAGTAGAGCGTTACGGTAGGGCGTTATAGTAGAGTGTTACAGTAGGGAGTTATGGTAGGGCGTTATTGTAGAGTGTTACGTAGGGTGTTACAGTAGGGAGTTATGGTAGGGCGTTATGGTAGGGCGTTATAGTAGGGCGTTACAGTAGAGCGTTACGGTAGGGTGTTTACAGTAGGGAGTTATGGTAGAGCGTTATAGTAGAGTGTTACGGTAGGGCGTTATAGTAGAGTGTTACGGTAGGGAGTTGTGGTAGAGCGTTACAGTAGAGTGTTATAGTAGGGCGTTACAGTAGAGCGTTACGTAGGGAGTTACAGTAAGGAGTTATGGTAGGGCGTTATAGTAGAGTGTTACGGTAGGGCGTTATAGTAGAGTGTTACGGTAGGGAGTTACAGTAAGGAGTTATGGTAGGGCGTTATAGTAGAGTGTTACGGTAGGGAGTTGTGGTAGAGCATTACAGTAGAGCATTACGGTAGGGTGTTACAGTAAAGCGTTATGTAGGGCGTTACAGTAGGGCGTTGTGGTAGAGCGTTAAAGTGGATTGTTGCGGTATAGCGTTGCGGTAGGGTATTACAGTAGGGCATTATGGAAGAGTGTTACAGTAGGGAGTTATGGTAGAGCGTTTTGGTTGGGAGTTACAGTAGGGAGTTACAGTAGAGTGTTACAGTAGAGTGTTACGGTAGGGCATTATAGTCAAGTGTTACGGTAGAGAGTTGGGGATAGAGAGTTACAGTAGGGCGTTGTGGTAGATCATTTAGGTGGAGCATTAACGTAACAGCGGCTCAGTGGGATCCACTGTTTCCTCACAGAAAGGTCGCTGGTTCGAGCCCCGGCTGAGACTGAGGTCTCTCTGTCAGCTGTTTGCATGTATTCACCATGTCTGTGTGGCTTCCCTCTGCTTTCCACCACAATCTAAAATCAGCAGGGGATTGGAGACACTACATTGTCCATAGATGTGAATGTGTGTGTAACTGCGATGGATGGTTCAGCGACCCTGCAGAGGACAAAGTTGTTTGATTATTTGCAGTTAAAAACCACCACAATTTTTAATAATAAACATATTTATTCAACATAAATCAAAGAACAAGTTTACAGATTTTCAACCAGATTAGTATTTTTACAATGTCAGTAGTGTCCAGTAGTGGTCAAAAGAGACATCCGGCCTCGGAAACTTTCCATCCTCACCCTTTATTCAAATCTTATTAAAGATGTAATCATTTTTGAGCTTGGAGTCGACTGTTTTATTTGTGATAAAAACGCAATGAAACATGACAAATTGTGCAACAGCATTTTTGTCCAGGCTTAAAAAATTATTAATCAAAATTACAAAGATTTGACCATATACTTTTCACATGAATTACTGCCATTATATTTAGTGTACATTTATTTATTTGACGTACTGTAAGTGTACTAAGTGTACAGTACTAAAGCAACACTTTAAGAAGAAGTCAAATCAGAAAATGAAACCTATAGAAATGACTAATGACACACCGTTTGATAAATATTGCAGCATGTGTCGCTTTTCCGTCGTGATACAGGTACGTGTGATATGGGCGCAGCAACTGAAATGTTACTCATCTTCTATTGTGAAATAAATTTACTGCAACACATATGTGAATTTCCTCAAAAAGCCTGACATCCGAGAGGAGCGTGCACACACACACACACACACACACACACACACACACACACACACACACACACACACACACACACAAAGCCTTTCCCAAGCTCATTGTGTATAAAAATCTCACCACATTTGTTTCCTGTTAGTGCATTATTATTGATTTCCGCTGCTTGCACCGGTTTAACATCTATAAATATATTTGGTTTCATTTTGCGGCGCTTGGGGCGTTTTACACACGGTATATGGCTGGAATGTGCAATTATTACCTGACATAATCCAGCAATGACACTCAGACAGTTGCAACATGCGGGACTAATGCATCTTAAGACCAAGATTAACCTGAAACTGAAAAAAGTTAAACAAAACAAAAGTCTTAAAGCAGTTTCATTCAAACAGTGTAAATGGTTTGCCAAACATAGGCGTGTGTTTGAGAAAGAGTTATGCAGCAACACTCATGAACCGCGTCTGATACTACAGTAAATACAGTGTAAATAAGAGCCAAGTCTGAAACACAGAGAGGACTTACTGAATTGAAAACTAAGACAACTTAGAAAAGAAGAAAACATTCTTTACTACCTTCACAATGCAACACTGGGAAAAGTGACAGTGTCATTTATTCAAAGTGCGGCCAAATCAAAAAAATCATGGTTTCCGGTTGAAACCTGTTTTGTTCAGTTTCTCTAAAAGTGAATGACACTCAACACAGAAAACAATGAAAGAAACTATTTTGTTTATATAGTATTAACTCTTGATGTGCAGAGCACATACTGACTGCAGACTTTATTTTGAGTTTTATTCACTTTTTAATTTGGTCTCTTTTCTTTTAGTGCATAACAGAAAAGATGATTTTAAAAAGACATAATAATAAACATTAATGTGTTTTGGAGAGACTATTCCTGTGTATTCATTTATAGTAAATGTTTTGGTTCTGTCTTAAGTGAAACTTTCAAATGATAGTGAAATTAAGATGTGAAAAAGACAGAAAAATTATACTGACCTACATTATACAGTGTGTACAGTAGAGGTCAGAGGTCACGTCCGGCCCAGGAATATTGCCATCTTCACCCTTCATTTAAATATTATTATAAATGAGTTCAAGATTTTGTAGTCATATTGCATAGTTGAGCTTAGAGTCATTGTTTTATTTATCATTTTTGACAAAGAAATGATGAACACAAAAACAAGAGAGAAACAAATAAATATGAGTAACTGATTAAGTTGTAGTCAGTGTTTGCTTTTTCCTGTCAGATTTTTTTTTTGTGTGTGTGTGTGTGTGTGTGTGTGTGTGTGTGTGTGTGTGTGTGCATTTTTTTGTTTGCATAGCAAAATAAAACAGTTTTTTGCTAGATTCTGACTTTATTTGCCAAAAAATGTATTTTTCAAATAAATACCTTAACCAAGGTAGTATAGTGTTTTGTTCTTCCCTCATATTTAAAAAATGTACAAAATATAAAATATTGTCCTCATATTTTGATGGTTTAATCGGACTTATGGTCATCAAAAACAAATATCCCCTCCGGACATCATCACTTCTGGACACTATATATATATATATATATATATATATATATATATATATATATATATATATACATATATAAATGGGTGGTTGGGTGGTTGCCAGGGCGTTGCTATGCGATTAGCAGAAGTAATAATGACGCTTGCCTTATGAAACAGCACTGATGGTTCTGTGCAGACAGACACACTGTTTTTGTGCGTCGAATTAAAACATTTTACGACTGACCGACATCCAGCTCATTTCCATAAGAAAGGCTGAGGAGGGACGAGTGTCTGTCCAGACCTTTAATTTACCGGTGTAATAGTTACGGGAGAGGCACATTAAAGCTCTGAGTAATGACAGGAGAGAGAGGAATCCTCTTCAGTGAATCAAGTGAACTGAGTCACGCTCATAAATGTGCTTTTAAACATCCAGCCTCGGGACGTGTTGCATTAACCCGATAAAAGCATATCAATCAGTCTTATCTCTGAATCTGGAAATCAGTTCTCATCACTTCTTCTTTGGCTTCGACTCTCAGGAAGCAGTTTGTGTGAGCGAGGGCTGAAGAAAGCTGATGTTCGTTTAATGACAGGCTGTGACACAATCCCATTGAAGTTACTCTGAGATCATGTCAACATGTTAACAAAGGGAACACTGGCTGGGTTAGACACTTGACGCTGGTCTAGACATGTGAGGACGAACACCTGACAAACAACAACACCATATCCCACAGCAGATGAACACGAGTTTGAGGAACACAGGAGTCATGTGACCAGAGCGCTTCTCAAACCTCAGATCTCAGATCAGACTGAGTCAAAGTCATGAGAGCCGATGAGCTTCAGCAGAACAACTGTGGCAAGAGGATCACATTTACTGTTAAACCTCAAGAACGTAAAAACCCCACCAGGGCAGTCAGTGCTCATGCCTGCATAACTGCTTTATGGAAATATGTGGATTATTCTTAGCAAATTAGGGCCCTATGAAAATCGTTTTATTTTTTCCCAAATTCAGTTTTATAAAGTCCTTTTTTTCAGTTAAAATATTTTTTGGATTCCATTTTAATAGTTAAATTAAATGTTACTAATCAAAAAGCATGTCTAATCAACTGAAATCATAAAACGTATACAATTTAACAACAATTTCAAGGCCCTGTGAAATAAATTGTGATTTTTTTCCCCCTCAAATTCATTTTTATTTTGAACTAATTCTGTATTCTCTGTTTTAAGTTTTCTGAATTTCATTTTAATGGTTTAATTAAATTTTTATAATAAAAAGATATTTCATAGAAATTAACAAATTAATAATTTGTTTGTTTATTTTATGAATTCAATTAATTAGACTTGCTTTTTATGTTTTTTGTTTTTTTTTATATTTGAAATTTTCTGGCAATCAAATAAAGCCATAAAACATTTAATCATATGAAATTAAAACAAACTTATGTTAAACAAAGATCTGCACAACAGGTAAAGGTGTGATCATTGTTCAAGAATAAACTTTTAATAATCATTTATTATTATTATTATTATTATACTACTGTACAACAGTAATATATTTTTGTTACAATTTCTTCAAGTTAAACCAGACTTTTATTTTGACGGGTTGCCGTGAAGACCTTTGAGTTTTTATGACTGCATTATCACGTATTTTAGTAATCATGTCATTTATGGAAGCTTGTTTCCACCACAGAATATAAAAAGTTATTGTGACTTTTTTTATCGCACGTTGCGAGTGTACAGTCACAATTCTCTCAGAGTTGTGAGATATAAACTTGACAATTAAAGTCACAACTCTGTGGGAAAAAAGTCAGAATTGCTGTTCAGAAATGAGTCATTGCTTTATCATGGGATGGTACTTTAATACCTGTTAGTGGCTCAGTTTTTGTGATATTAACTTCAAATTTGGAGCACAACTTGGTCAGACATGTGGCTTTGATTTTCTAGCAATTATTTAGTAATATATATATATATATTTATTTTCCATCAAATCAAAAGTGTTTAGTTCCGTGCATTTCTTTTAAAGTAAACAAGCTTCTATAACTATGATTACACTTTCATTGTTTTTGCTCTCACTTCTGCAATAGTGTGTCTTCTTTAAAACGAAACCTTAGATCTGTATTCCAAAGCATTGATGAATTAACCATTTCAGTTCAGATATGTGCAGATGAGGAACATCACAAGCAATTAATAGTTTATTATGATTTATGTTATAGAGCCAACAACAGTGATGGCAGTGTAGATGATTAAACTAGAGCCGAGGTAAACAGCAGAAAGAAGAGAAAGAGTAGTTGTAGTTGTCGTAAGTGTCTGTGGATTAGTGAGTGTTTGCTAAAGAGGCGTCCTCATGCGGTTCTGTTCGCAGATCGGGTGGAGTTGGGCAAACAGAGAGCGGCTGCGTCCCAAATCACATTCTCTTATTTACTTCACGACGTGCATTCTTTACAGTATGAATGAAATACATTCTCCATGGTGTCATTATCATGTGATCCACAGCGTCAGTTGCGTCGCTTCACAGTCGTTCATTAATCCTCTCCCGTGGCCTCATGGGATATTAAAGTGTCCATCAAATACACACTTCAGAATCTCACTGGAAGACGGAGGTCATCTGGGTCAGACTCTTTTATGAGAACTGGGAATTCAGACATAGACTACTCTTGTTTTTCACTTGCTATATAGTTTCAGATGCAGCCAGTGTTTCCAGAAAGATTTTGGAAAACGTCTTTGTGGAGGAACATCCAGGTGTCGTGTGTAACGCAAAACAACTTGAACATTAAGATTTTTACAGTTGTGTTCAAAAGTTTACACACCCCTTGCAGTAAATTAAATTCACATTTATTTTGTATAGCACTTTTCACAATTCACATCGACAGAAAATGCATGAGTAACTACGAGGCATCATAAAAATGGCATGTTATTTCTTATTTAATACTGCCCTAAGCTTTTCACAGATGTTCACATATAGTCCACAAGACAAAATAATATAAAAATCCCCCTGTTCAAAAGTTTGCACACCCTTGATTTGTTACACTGTGTGTCGTTGCTTAGATGATCCACGACTGTTTTCATGTTTTGTGGTGGTTGATCACGAGTCCCTTGTTTGTCCGGAATTGTTAAATTGCCCAATGTTCTTCGGGAAAATCCTCCCGAATCCTCGGATTCTCCAGAATCTTCTGCTTATTTGAACCCTTTCCAGCAGTGACTGTATGATTCTCAGATTCATCTTTTCACTCTGAGTAAAACTGAGGGACTCAAACACCACTATTACAGAAGGCGGACACATTCACTGACGCTCCAGAAGGAGATTAAGAGCCGGGGGTGAAAACTTTTGAACAAGATGATGTATAAATTTTTGTTTTTGTTTTTCATTTAGCACTGCCCTTCAGAAGCCACAGAAGATGCATACATGTTTTACAGAAGACAACATAAGTATAATTTACCCTGATCATACAATTCAAAAAGTTTTCACCCCCTCCGGATCTTCTTCCTTCTGGAGAATCAGAAATCAAGGGTATGAAAACTTTTGCACAGGACCATTTCGGCATTATCTAGTCGTGTGGACTATATGTAAATAATTTAAATAACATAAAACTTTTATGATTTTACTTATTTTGTAAAAATTAACATTTTGCAGATTCAAACTTTCAAGTTCAGTGCACTGAAAAAAATGATTAATTGAATTCAGTCAATTTTAGTTCAACTTAATGCATTTATTTAAATGTGGGTAAAACCAATTGAATGCAACCACTTACGATATTTTTTTAAAATGAAATTCAATGAATCATTTTTTTCAGTGTGGGTCATATATAGAGTTTAGCAAAGAACAAAGTGTTGCCTTTAACCTGTTAACTGTAGATCTTAAATGGACAGACCCACGGATGGTCTTTAAATAGGTTTATTTTATAGAAAAAATATTTTTTACAAAATAATTTTGACCGTAAAATAGCTAGAAAACGCCTGAAATTTGTAGTTGATATCACCAAAATTGAGCTTTTGAAGTATTGCTGCACGGTAAAGCAATGTCTGAATTCAGTGTATGAATTTTGCGTTTACGCTTTCGAATGATCACTAATTTAGAATTACTAAAATATTTGATAGGGAAAAGAGGCAATAACAAAGCATGTGAAGTGTTGAACTACCGGAAATGAAAACCATGCCTTTACTGTCGGTGTTTTCTCTTACAATACTTTATGCATTTTAATGTTATTGTTTTTCATTGTGAATGTTAGCATGTTTACCGTTACACTATACAGGTGTCAGTAGGCAAAGCAGTTCAACCCTGTTTGGAGAAAACATTATATAGCGATCAGTGTTTTATAAAATAATACTGTCCTGTGGCCCGAAGCGCTGTAATGCTGACTGTAAATAGAGCCGAGCGGCTCAGGGACATTTTGCCTTTTTTTGCACAGATCTTATTATTATCTCATTTTTCCAGTTGTCACATGATTTATTACAAGGCAAACAGAAGCTTGGTGGCACTACCAGAGGTTTCTCTATTTTCCACCGTTTTCTGAGAAGCTTTGCAAGATATTAAAATTAAAGCGAACTATAACGAGTTTCCAAACAAATCATTACGAAGCAAGGAAATAAAAGGAGTCTTTATTATTGAGATATGTTAGCATTTACATTTCAAAAATGGACGTGTACAGGTAATTAAAATGAATACATGATTTATGTGAGAAATATCTTGACCTGCAGATTAGATCTTTATGTGAGAATAATACAGAATAGTCTTTGAACAAAATGGGAAAGACTGACAAAACAGGAGGAATAAAGACCTCAAGGACCTCTGATTATACAACCTGAAAGAGAACACACACACACACACACACACACACACACACACACACACACACTCACTCATGTCTGGTTCACTATCTTTGTGGGGACTCTCCATAGACGTAATGGTTTTTATACCGTACAAACTGTACATTCTATCCCCTTACACTGCCCCTGCCCCTAAACCTGCCCATCACAGGAAACATTCTGCATTTTTACTTTCTCAAAACAACTCATCCTGTGTGATTTATAAGCCTTTTGAAAAGTACATGTAGGTAACAATGTAGGTGATCTCAGGTTTTACTATTCTTATGGGGACATTTGGTCCCCACAATGTAATATAAACAAGGGCACACATTACACACACACACACACACACACACACACACACACACACACACACACACACACACACATTACACACACACACACACACACACACACACACACACACACACACACACACACACACACACACACACACACACTCACTCACTCTCACACACACACACACACACACACACACACACACACACACACACACACACACCCTCACACACTCACTCACTCACTCACTCACTCACTCTGACACACACCCTCACACACTCACTCACTCACTCTCACACACACACACACACACTCACTCACTCACTCTCACACACACCCTCACTCACTCTCACACACTCACACACACACACACACTCACTCACTCACTCTCACACACACCCTCACTCACTCTCACTCACTCACTCACTCACTCACTCACTCACTCACTCACTCACTCACACACACACACACACACACACACACACACACACACACACTCACACACACACTCACACACTCACACCAGTGTTGTGGGTCTGATATCAGCGTCTGCTGTACGACTGTAGTAAGCAGTAATCTGAGTAATCTGAGGTAAACTGTGTTTTGTCTGCGCGTGGTCTCTGATTGTGGGGTGTTTGATGTGGACGGAAGTGTTTTGGACACACAAGCGGGGGGGGGGGGGGAGGTTATCCTACAGGTGTGTGTGTGTGCCCGTGCGCTCGGGGAACACACCACTTCAAACACACCTCTTCCTCTCAGGATGAAAGAGGGATTCGTTCTAATTGTACAGCGAAGAGAAGACAAAACAAATAAAGGAAAGATAACTTTCTAGTGGCTGTTTTATAAAGCGTGTCCCAGAAACCACAACAGAGGCTCAGAACACGGCCATATGAGCACAGGCCTGTTCCTCACCTCTCATTCACTGATACACAACCATTCATGGAGACAGAATGAAAACATGATTATGACCGCATAATAAACTCTAATAGATATGTAATATGCTAACCATTATTTTTTGGGAAAGATAGATTAGATTATTTAAGAAATCTGAGTGACAAATGCACTGTAAAAAACAAGGATAATAAGAAAAATACATCAAACTAAAAACTGATTTTGCTTTTAGAGAGTTTGTCGAGTTACATCACCCAGATCAACCAATATCTGCACCCAGACGACAAAACACATGTTCACTTCATTCATTACTTACATGAATCATTTGAAGAGACAATGCAACCGGTCGGTTGAGCAAGAGGCCGACAGACGCTTGTGGAAACACTGCAAGACATCAACTTCTTCATCATCCTGGCAGTCATTGAGACAAATGTTCAAATACATACAGTATATGGCCTATATATATATATATATATATATATATATATATATATATATACATATATATATGCATTCAGTGTTGAAGCTACTCTGATACATGCAAAGAGCATTAGTTCTCTTCAGGTAATTAAACAATCTAAAGTTTAAAACACACATACAATATAACTTCAGCAAGGATAAACATACTGGTTACACTTTACAATAAGTTCATTAGTTAACATTAGGTAACTACCTTAGTTAACATGAAATAAGAATGAACAATACTTCTACTGCATTTATTAATCTTAGTTAATATTAATTTCAACATTTACTAATACGTTATTAAAATCAAAGGTTGTATTAGTTAACATTAGTTAATGCACTGTGAGCTAACATGAACAAACAATGAACAGCTGGATTTTTATTAACTAACATTAACAAAAATTAAAAAATACTGTAATAATACTGTAATAATATGTATGCTTCACATGCATTGCATATAATCATCAAGCATTTTACTTTCATGTGCATTTCACAAGACTTCCTGTTGATATTTGAGCGGATGATTGCGTGATTGTTCTCAAAAGTGGTTAAACTTTACATGTAGAATCGACAGGGCAAAGCAATGTAAACAGAACCGAATCTGCCTTCTTTCACTCAGAAATTATGCTAAACTACAACCTCACCTAACAGATGTCTTTTATAACGGCCAGAAGACAATGATTTTGGACGACAGAGCTCAAATCTGTGTAACCGTACTGTAATATTCAAGTTTTACTCGCTGTACTGGAAATGCTGTAAAACGAGACGTTCCTCCCCCCCGTAAGTCAGCTGACCCTTTATCAGATCCATGATGTCTTTCTGACTCACGGCTCGTGCTGGAAATAGTTTTAAATGGTCCGGTAACATGTTTTGGGGCTTTCCAGCTCTCTCATGTTTTCATACCGGATAGATTGATCCACCAAAGAACAGAGAGATGGACAAACTCCCACAGTACAGCAACTGAGATCTAGTCAGAAATCTTGTAATGTTACTTCAACATCCAAAAATGCTTTTTAAACGTGGCTTTATCCTCCTTCCATTAAAAAAGACTGAAACAAATCATTTCAGATCATAAGGTTGCCCTACAAATAAAGCGGATCCGTCAGTTTTCCTTCATGTTTTATTCTCAGACATCATGAGAATAATGCAACACTTGGGCCCTATCTTGCACCCAGCGCAATTGACTTTGTACACCAACGCATGTTTCATTCCTATTTTGCATCCGACTCACAGTGGACTTTTCCCTCCACAGACACGTCAGTAAATTAGGGAATGAACTTGCACTCCCGGGGGCGGTTCAGCGCAAAGAGGAGGCGTGTTCCGGCGCAAACTTTCCCTGGTGCTATTTTGCAGGTTAAGAAAACAAAAGAAAAAACCCATTCAGGCACGTTATTCAGGTGTTCAACACACATACACTTTGCTTCTCTCATCTACACACAGACGCAGCAGTTCCCATTTTTGCAAACCATTCATAATTACTCACAAAGTTACTTGCGTTTCACATTTGATACTTGCGTTTCAGATCGTTAAAATAGGGCCCTTGGTATTTTAACGTGACAAATATCCAACGCTATCTCACGACCAATTCGTACGAATTCTGACGAGTGATTAAAAGATTGCTAATTTGTACGATTTGTCTAAACCCACGTGATGGGTGGGTTTGGGGGCGGGGTCAGGGGTAGGTCATTCGTATGAATTGGGCAACTCGTAAAATATGAAGTGAGGTCGTATGAATTCGTACGAATTGCCGTGAGATCGGACTGGAATAACGTTTCTGTCACTGCTTTTTTTCCTCATGATTATTTAGTTTTTTCCCTTTCCATTACGCTGTAATAGTATGAAAAATAACAACATATTCTGCACATTTGTGGTCTGTTCTCCCGATTTAAAGGAGAACTCCGGTCAATTTTAACATTGAGCTCATTTTTTTGTAAATTTGGAGTGCTGTCAGTACAGAGATCAACGACAAAAATCGGTGTTGCCTACACCGTGTTATCCTCTTTTTAAAATTTGCACCCTGTTGACTTCAATGGGGCAAGTTTTAAACCTGCTTTTAGCCTCTTAACATCCTTGATGTGTCATTACAAGTGCCCAGGTCATGTGAGTGATTCCTTCAGAGTGAACACGAGTGAATCTGACTGCAGTAGATGTGCAAGATATGAATAAAAGTGATGTTAATTCAGCCAGCGCTCATACCTGTATTTACATCCTGTTTTTGGTCGAAGTCCGAAGTAGTCGATTGTCGAGTTCATGCGCGTGATCATAGGTACTAAACCTATGCGCGTGAACTCGACAATCGACTACTGTGGACTTCGACCGAAAACATGAGGTAAATACAGGTATGTTTTAGCGCTGGCTGAATTAACATCACTTTTATTCATATCTTGCACATCTACTGCAGTCAGATTCACTCGTGTTCACTCTGAAGGAATCACTCACATGACCTGGGCACTTGTAATGACATCAAGGATGTTAAGAGGCTAAAAGCAGGTTTAAAACTTGCCCCATTGAAGTCAACAGGGTGCAAATTTTAAAAAGAGGATAACACGGTGTAGGCAACACCGATTTTTGTCGTTGATCTCTGTACTGACAGCACTCCAAATTGACAAACAAATGAGCTCAATGTTAAAATTGACCGGAGTTCTCCATTAATTCACGATATTCTCCATTAATAATTCATTGGAATGCCCAAAGCCTCATGAAGCGCAGGAATAAGGAGGATAAAGAACAGCTCGATGTCACACATATGCTTTATTGGCTCTTTTGTTCATATTGTCTTCTGACAAACATCAATCATCTAGAAAAAGCTTCCAGACGACACTCCCACGGATGCACACTGCCAAAAAACGGAAGCTCGGATCTGATTGTCTGGTTTGCACATGTTTTTATCAGGAAACAAAGTCGTGTTTACAAGGTGCCATTCTACTAGATCTGGGAACAACTAAATCACAGGTTTTCCAGGTTCATGGCTTAGAACATTTGAAAGACATTCAGAGTTTAGTTTGACAAGATACCCTCGAGCCCAAATCTGTGAAAAGAGTTTGGATCCAGTGATTCTGATCTCATGGTCTACACAACGTTATCCGTGCAATCTTTTGAATTGGCTCTTTGCGGTTTTGTTGCATCATCTATTTTCAATCCAAGCTCAATGGAAAAATGTGGCTGTGAAAAAGTGCAACACTTTCAAAGCGAAGCGTCCAGTCAGTGGCGTGTCCGGTTTTATCTGAAACAGATGAACGTGAATCTGCCAACGTTTTATTACATTGCTTGTTGTACGTATCAGTAAGCCCCGCCCCCCTTAGTTACTGTTGCTAACTCGGACAAACAAACGGAGTTGCTAACTGTCTTACAATGACAGAGTCAGTGTGAAAACCTCATTTTTGATAAATTTTGGACACAGAAGGACCACCTCTCGTCGAGGAGCATCAAGTGTTGCTTAAATATGCCATGGAGGGATATATAAAATATTCAAAATAAATATGGTGGGTAACAAGATTAATTTGGAAGTGAGGATTTACAGATCACAATGCAAGCGGGAGAAGCTCATGATACGCTCGTCAACATCCAGGATCAACACTGTTCATAAGATTAAATTAATTTACATTTAACCAGTTTATCGAGAGGCACAGAAATGTAGACCTTCGTTTATGTGTTTTTGACCTACACTGTACATGACGTGAGAACAGTTAGCTATTTAGCATGTAGCTAGTATGAACTCACTGATTTTAATTGTAACTTAATATGACAATCAGAAAATGAATGTTTTCGTCTTCATTGGGATTGGGGTTGAATCCTTAGGGAACCAGGTTACTGCGCCCACATCAGTGATATTATAAATAAACCGGGCTTCAGTCGTAATGCGCAGATAATTGGTCCTTTCGCTAAAATCTTATTACACTTTTGAAATGTGCTGGTGAACGCACACACAGTACGGTGATTCAATACGTGAATACCCTCTCAGGATCCTGGAATCAGTGTTACAAGAACCAAACGCACATCGTTTTACCATTTTTGTAGCATAAACACCATCAAACCGACGAGAGCTTCAGATCTTACAATGTATCTCTATGGCACTGAAACATAAAGATGTCCGAGTTCCCGTGCAACTGATACTCGACTGCCATTGGCTGATCTGCGTTCGAGGGGAGGGGCTTACCGATAGGTCAATTGAAATGTCTGGTGAGTGTCGTTGAAAGGTTAATGTTCTATCGTGTTTTAAAATAACATACCAGCTGCACTACTACAAGTCTTTCTGCTCTTGTGATTTGAGTTTCAAACTGCAAACATCAAAATGTACAAGTTTACCAATCATGCACTATGGTAAAAGTGTTCTAGTGTCATAACATAGTATTGTGCAACCCAGACAGCAACATAGTGTTGGCCCAGATCCGGCCCACATCTGGCACATGTGGATTCAACGTTTACCAGATGTGGGCTGGATCTGGCACATGTGGATTCAAGATTCTGGGCCGACACTATGTTGCTGTCTGGGAAGGAAAAGTGCAAAAATAAGTCTTAGTAATCGATAATCTGCCCCTGATATCATATTTTATGTGGAAAGGAATAAAAGTGGTGTGTGTTTTACTGCCACTAGTGTTCATTTCAGGAACCTGCAGTGAATTGTATGTACTGGTACATGTTTGGAGATTTGCACAAACATAGGTATAGAAGCACATTTGGTAACTTTAAGCTTTTTAAGCACACTTTATTTTGATGGTCCCTTTTGAACATTCAGTTGACTATGAGTAACTTTGCAACTACATGTCAGCTAACTCTCATTAGTAGACGTTCTGCCTAATATCTGCTAACTCTTTATTTTGATGGTTCTCCAACAGACATTTTAATGACTATAAGTATCTTTGTAATTACATGTCAACTTATTCTCTACCAATCTACTAATACTCTACTAACACTTTAATGAGAGTTAGTAGACATGCAGGTGCAACATTACTTATAGTCAACAGAATGTGTTAAAGGGTCCATCAAAATAAAGTGAAACCGCACATTTTTCCAGTGAGCCTGTGCTGTGTTTCTTTTTTAATTTTACATGTGCATGTAAGCAAATCTATCCAGAATTAACTCCAATGCAGATTTTATGTAATACAACGCAAGACATTTCACAACCTATAGTGTGTGTTGAATTTCTCTGTGATTTACCATGATTCTTGAAAACAGTCCTGTTAAAAGTGGTGTGTGTTTTACTGCCACTAGTGTTTATTTCAGCTGGAAGCTGCAGTGAATTGTATGTACTGGTACATGTTTGGAGATTTGCACAAACGTAGAGAATCACATTTTTTCCAATGAGCATATGCTGTTTTTTTATTTTTATTTTACATGTTTATGTCAGCAAACGGTTCTTGTCCAGAATTAACTCCAATGCAGATTTTATGTAATCAACCGCAAGACCCTTGTAGTGTCTGTTGAATTTCTCTGTGATTAACCATGATTCTTGAAAACACTCCTGTTACATCACACTGTTGCCCGAAGCATTGCACGAGTGTATATCTTCCAATTACTGTTCAATTATCGTCTATTACACATGGGGCGTATAGCTGTGGTTTTCAACCTGCCACGGCTCATCAAAGATTTACAAATAACTCAGGAGGTAATGGAGCAACGCAGCTCAGATCCAGTGACGTCATGAGTTTGCAGGACAAGAGCCGATCCGACGGGAGTCTCAAACCCACCACAGCTCAGGATGACAGGGCTCATACACACCGCTTTCCATTTCCCACATCAGTCGAGAGGCAAGTGTGGTTTTCTCAGATGCCTTTAATCAAGGGTGTTTCTTTCATTTGCGTGCCCCACCACCCCACTAATGCACACACAGATCTGTGTTTCCTTCCCTGTACCTGTTCCCGTCTCCCAGAGCTGGTTCTGGGTGGTCTCGGCTCCGGGTTTTGGCACCGGTTTTCTGGGGGTTGTTACAGGACTTCCTCCTCGGCCTCGAAGCTTCCTGTGGCATTACGCTTCAAAAGGCCTCACAACACCCACACACACACACACACGAGGGATGTTTCTTCCGTCGACGTTTGGGGTTTAACCGCTCCTGCTCAGCGCACCCCAGATCTGGAACCAAACACACACTGAAAAAAAAAAAAAAAACTTGATAAAATAAACTTGATAACAATTTTTAAAAATGCATTTTCCAAAAGATGGGATAAAATCTTACACTAAACCATGTCGAATTATCCATGTTATCCCTATGAATAAAAGTTAGAAATGTGGGTCTGTTATAACGTGAATTTTACATAAAAAGCTGTTTTTGTATAAAAACCAATTGAAAAAAATATTTTTTTATTTATTTACATAAATTTAAAAGATAACATAAATCCTCCAAAAACTGCAAACATGTGGAGTGAACACATTAATAATCAGAGTAAAATTACAGAGTATTATTTTGTTTCAAAGTGACATTTTGAAATGACTATTTACTAATTGCTACGTTTAGTAATGTCATTTTGACATTACTAAACGTAGACCGTACAAGAGTTAAGTAAATTTTACTGCTACTTTGTACAACTTACCTGTTATTAAACCACTATTATATCATATTATCCATGTTATCCACATGAATGAAAGTTAGAGGTCTTTTATGAAGTGAATTTTACATAAAAAGCTGTGTTTGTCATTTTTGTGTGCACATGAAGCTAATGCCTTTCATTTTGTGTTCTAGCTCCCTCAACTCTGCAACGGCACTTAAAGACATTGTTGAATGCCAGTGACTGATTATTTTCTATATCTACAGAGAAAGACATTCACAAACTACACTGAAACCCCCTCCCCCCTAAAAATAACCTAAATTAACTGGTTTTATTCAAGTCAAAAATAATATTTAATATTGCTGAATCAACCTAAATACATGAATGTATAACAACACAAAAAAATTTCACATTACACAAATTTTACATTTTACATTGTAGATCTCTTAAGCATCTCAATTCCCCTGTGAGACCTAATCGAGGCTGAAATCTCCTGTCTGTCAGATTTTTCCTTAAATCTCAACAATTTGCAAACGTGTCAAAGTATGGGTTTCGAAGTCATACCTCATATGAACACACACAATTCTCATCAATTTCTGGCATTTTGTTATTTAAATTTTATACCACTTATATATCTATGTTTAATACACTACACTATGTATACACTATGTTTTTTTTTTTGTTTTTGTTTTTTTGTTTTTTAAGTCTCTTCTGCTCAAGGTTGCATGTGTTCAATCAAAAATACAGTAAAAACAGTAATATTGTGAAATATTATTCCAATGTAAAACAGCTGTTTTCTATGTGAATATATAGTAAAGTGTAATACATTCCTGTGATCAAAGCTGAATTTATGATTATTATCAGTGTTGAAACCAGTTGTGCTGCTTCATATTGCAAGGATGCGTTCAATTGATTAAACGTGACAGTAAATACTTTTATGATGTTACTAAAGTCTTAAAATTAAATTTCAATTCCAAATAAATGCTGTCCTTTTGAACTTTCTATTCATCAAAGAATCCTGAAAAATAAAATGTATCACAGTTTCCACAAAAATATGGAACTGTTTTCAACATTGATAATAATCATAAATGTTTCTTGAGCATCAAATCATCATATTAGAGTGATTTCTGAAGGATCATGTGACACTGAAGACTGGAGTAATGCTGAAAATTCAGCTTTGATCACAGGAATAAATTACACTTTACTATATATTCACATAGAAAACAGCTGTTTTACATTGGAATAATATTTCACAATATTACTGTTTTTACTGTATAAATGATCAGGTAAATGCAGCTTTGGTGAAACTTACTTCAAAAACATTAACAAATCTTAATGATTCCAAACTTTTGATAATATATTCTAAGGATTTTTAGAGAAACATTTTAGACAAAGTTGAAACCTCTACTGAACTCTCAGAAGGAAAATGTTATTCCTTTGTTCACAGATTCAGAGTAAGCAGGTTTATATCGCCCTGAGGTGCTCCAGAAAATACATGACATTTTGGCAATCTTCCAGCACATTATCAGTGAAACAGGATTGGGTTTTGACAGCTCTGCCATCTCAGCTCGCTGTTTTATGAGTCAGAGGAGACATCCCTCCCCTCCGCTTCCGGCTCATGGGACCTTATTTCGGAAAAAAATATGTATGGTAGTCAATGGCGAGAGACAACTTATCTTTTTATTCCGTCTGAACTGTGCCCTGAACTACACATATGATGTTTGTCAATTTAAAAGATAATTATGAAAGTCAAGAAAGTCGCAGTTTGTCATAAAACAGAAGAGTAACATGTGAAAATCGCTCAATGAACTACATCTCGTCTCGCACTATGTACGTCACCATCCGTTGCTCGTATGTGTGCAGTCTGGTACAAAACACTCAGGCATGACGGCGTAACGTTACGATTATAACGTAAGACTATAGAAAAAATGACAGACGTTAGCTTCAGTAAAGTTAGCTTCATTCATTGAGAGGAAAGGTATGACGTCACATGTGCGCCTTTTGGGTTTGTAGTCTTTGTAATTACGTATTTTCACAGTCTTATACCTCAACAGTTTTACATCAAACTGTGACTTTCTTGACTTTAAAATGTATCTTTTAAATTGACAAGCATCATATGTGTACTTCAGGGCACAGTTCAAACGAGATCAAAATATTTGTTGTCTCTCGCCATTGACTACCATACAATATTTTTCTCCGAAATAAGGTCCCATGGTGGTTCACCGGAAGGGGAGGGACTTATAGGCTCTCTATAGACCGTATGTAGCTCCGCCCCTTTCCAGCGCCGCGCTCGTTGTCTTTTGTCTTCCGGTTTGTATTTCCATTATGAATGAACATTTATGAATGAACTGCCCGTTTTAAAACCTTTAAAAAGACATCTGCTTTAAACATTACAATGCTCGTGATAACTTTCGTTAACTCTACAATTAGTAAATCCACTTCACCAGCTGCTTACTCCTCGACAGCGATGCCATAGAAATATACAGAGCTACCACTGAAACGGAAGCTCAAAGTCAATATTCTAAAGATGCTGCGCATGTTTCTCTGGCGAATAAGGTCTATAGTTACGTGTCGATATCACATGTTCGTGTGACGTTATGATGTGCATGTGAGGAATGTCTGACCAGTTTTGAATAACAGGATGTCTCACTGTCTTTGACAGATACAAAATAGTGATCAAAATTGTATCAAATGTTATACTTTTGTTCATTGTTTTTGAACAGATTGTTTACCTGTTGCCGTAATGTGCCTGTTGCAACTCAATGAGTCACAGTTTTCTAAGAAAAAAACTTCTGCTTTTTTTGCAAGATGAGGGAAGGACTGAGGGGCTTGTGGGAAAAATAATATAAAGACAAGCTATTTGAGGAGCTGAAGTGATTGATGTCATAAGTCATAAGTATAGTTCCTTCTTTTTCACACGCACAGACTCCTAGTTTACGAGTCAACACACTCATCACTGGCGATACTATAGAAGCGTTTCACTTGAAATGTGTGTAAATGTGTTTGATGTAAGAAACTCTCCTTCATTGCCACATTACAAATAATGCTGATTTTTGCATTGCTATGCCAGCGTGTCTTTATGCCGTCTATATCTGTATCCAGGCCTGAAAACACGGCGAGAATCAAAACCCCCAATCAATTAATAAAATGTGAAGTGAAAGTGTGAGAAAGTGAATTTTGAGAATTGTCCAGGCATCACATCAGATAAGTATTGCATTTGTGGTTTGATTTGAGGAAGCGAGAGTCATTGTTTGTCATTGGAGATTTGACAGGGAAATGCTTTTCTGCTGAATTCAGATGTTTAGATCTGAATTATGTCGTCGATTTCCCATCACTGATTTCTGTCTGTCAGTCTCTACGCCAGAATTTTAAAGAAGTCACTCAAAACATTGTAGCATTGCATTATTAAATTCATATACTGCACAAATATGACAGTGATTTTGCATCTTTTGTCGGTCCAGGATTAACATTCCTGTCAAAGCACCACAGTCCCAACTCTATCCCATATAAACCCGCTCTGAAACCAGTAAGGAATGATAGGTGGAACGAATGTTATTCAAACCTTTCCGGCCCCACACTGCAAAATATCATTCTGGCAATCAGTATTTGACTCATGTTTTCCAGTGCAAGTGTACATCTTAAATTTAGATAAACACATTGTTATATATAAATAAACTTCCCACTGGAGAATTGTCTTAAGCCTACATTTTGAGAAGCAGAACTGCGATCTTGTTTTAAATGTAGTAATTGACCTCATCTAAGAAATTTCCTCTTTTTTTCATTCATCATAGATATGCACAGAATAACATGTTTGGTCAGTCAGTCAGTCAGGTGGAGCTGGGGAGGTGGAGGAGTTCACTCGGAGGAACTCACTGCAGGACTAGACACACACACACTGAAACACTATTTAAATGTTGAGCAAGAATCTCATTGGCTGCAGGATCAGCAGAGGCCAATCAGCTTGTGCCATGCAGTAATGATGTGATTGCTTGCAGATTGCATGTAAAGTACCAATCAGCCTGTGATATTTAAGATATTTAATTATTAAAAATGTAATGTATACTGTAGGTGAGCCTGCACTGAGTTTTTCAAGAGTGTGCTCAGTCTAGAATATAATATGTGCAGCTGTGCAGTCAAGGCCCATATAAAAGGACTTGGCTTAAAGATTTGGTGTGCATGTGACAGAGAGAGAGGAGGTTGTATGATGTTTTTCGGGAGATGTGTTTTATGCAAATTACTACATGCGTGCACATGCTTCCTCATTGAGAATATTCTGGATTCATTGACATTAGAACTACACTGTAAAAAATTTCTAACCCTCCCAAATCAAAAATTCCAAGTGACCGAATTCTGTAAATTTCAATTGGCCCAAGTGAAAATCTGTAAATTTAATTTTATAATTTACAGAATTTCACTTGGGCCAATTGAAAAATTTAGATGTTATCGGTCACTTGAAATTTTTGATTTGGGAGGGTTAGAAATTTTTTACAGTGTAGGGTGAGAACAAATTTATTTGAGTAGGCTCCTTTTTTTTCTTTTAAAGATACATTCAGCTGTCAAACAGAGATACTTCTAGTTATAGAATTTGACCTAATGTTCCCTAATCGTACACCCACCTTTTAGGGGTGTAACGGTACATGTATTCATCCCGAACGGTACGGTACGGACAAGTACATTCAGGGGTGGTAATGCAACACTGTTTGCTAACAGTAAAAAGCCTAGAAAAAGAAGAAACGATCGATCGATATGTTTACATTTCTCAACCAGTGTTTCAACTGCAGAAAGATATCAATAAAACAGCTTGAGATAATAACTCACGTAGCATTACATTTACCTCAGTCATTTAGTGTCGACAGCAGGTTAGTTCACTAGAGCAATGAACTCTAGAGAGAAGCATTTCGAATGTGCACTATATTAGCCTATTCATATTTACTTAATCTATTAGTAATGTCTTGATTATTTAATGCATGTTTAAATAAATCTGCTATGAAAACAAGTTATGACAGCCACTGTGTAAATTATTTTATTTCAAAAATGAAAATGAACTTTATAATTAGATTGAACATTTAATGGAAAACCTGCTTTATGTGCAATTTACAGTAAATGTGTCTTTTATTTGAGTGTTGATCATTATATCTAAAAATAAATAGCAACTAAACGTAATA